>NC_140953.1:76921914-77051914 GCF_014529385.1 Adiantum capillus-veneris | reverse complement strand
CTCTAAGTTTTCGATTTGAAGTTGAGAAAAACTACAAAGTATAGAGAAAATGAGTGTAATAGCCTTCAAAATATAATAAAGTTGCCCCTAAAATTTCTCATATGTAAGTTTTTGGGAGAAAGTAATGTACCTCACCATGATTTAGTGCAGCCCCCTTACAAATTTTTGAGATTTGCCGCGAAAATTCTAATTTGCCTTTAAGCACTTGAAAAAACCTAGGTTTAGTGCAATCCCACCTAAGAAATTTGAGATTCACCTTTGAATTCTAAGACAACCTGAAGGTAAGAGCAAGAAATCTAGCATAAAGACCTTAAAAAATAGCCCAAGAGTTGCTAGAGTTGCCTCCCATCCTCTGCCTTTGCTGTCTGTTGAGGTCTGCTCTTGCCAAGTGGCCTTTGTACACCTTCTGCCTCGGATTTGTCGGACCAAAATTTTTCAATTACATCGATTCTTGATTTTGTCGATTCTCAATGTCCATTCTTGATTCTTGATTGTGGATTCTGTTGACCGTCGCTTTGTCGACTACTGATTGTAAGACCAATGCTTATTCTCCCTCCCCTCCCCCCCCCTCTCTCTCTCGTGCTGGTGTCAGAACTGTCTCACCCTCTCTCTCTCTCTCTATGTGTGTGTGTGTGTGTGTAGCCAAATAGATCTTAGTGTTCTCTCTCTTTCATTCTCTCTCTCTCTCTCTCTCTCTCTCTCTCTCTCTCTCTCTCTCACACACACACACACACACACACACACACACACACACACACACACACTTGGTGCTCACTCGATGGATGTTTTAGAAAAATTGGGCGCTTTGTCATAGATGAATGGCCACTATTGAATTTATTTATTTTGGCTACAAAACAGGGCCATTCTTTGGAAGACTCAGACTCGGGGTATTTCTATTTGTTTTTATGGTATAGCATGTGCTATTGGTTTCATATTATCGCCATATCACAATTACATGGGCATAATATATGGATGGGTAGTTGTGCACCATCGACGGTTTTTTCTGGGAAGGAATTGCATCCCCTTGTGTTGGAGTCTATCCTCATGGTACATCTATGCTTGCTTGCATACAGATCACTGAGCAAAACAGCTGGTCTATGCTGGACTTTCATAAGGTTATGTTAGCATATGAAACACACTTGGAGTGTTTTTTTGTCATAATAATCAATATCTAATTCTCCTAAATGATTTTCTCATATTAAACTGATCATTTAATGTGGGGAAGTGTCAGGGGAGAAAAAGCTAGAATATTGGTTAAGCTAGCAGACCGGCCACAGTAGGGATCCAAAGGAGGGAAAATAGGGATCCAAAGGGGGGTCCATCTGCAAAAGATCCATGTGAAACAATGGGCTAAAAAGACCCTAAGGTTCAGCCCATTAAGACTTCCAAAATGCTAAGGTTCCAAAATTCAAAGGTTGTGTCCAAAGGTCAAACCTAGGGGAAATTGGATGCTTTGTGTGTGACTAAAAAGTCTTTGCAATCCTTACATGGGAGGGGGCGAGCCCTAAAGGTAGGGGATGAGAGAGAAAGCCACAGACACACACACAGGCTCCCTTTACACAAAGGGAATGAGAGACACATGTCAGCTCCCTAGGCCAGATGCTCACAAGGTGTGCCCAATTTCTATTGGATGACCCTTGAAGTGGACCAATGAGAATTATGCTAGAGTAAATCTAGTTTAATTAATTTAAAAACATTTAATAAAAGAAACCAATGAGAATTAAGTCTCCTAGAAGACTATTGGGCAGTCTCCCAAGGGGTCCAATGAGCATTCAGGAGCCCCATGGCTTGCCTGATTCCTATTGGCCAGGAGGCAAAGGGGTCCAATGAGAGTTTAGATTAATTATTTAATTACCTAAAGCTCTCACAAAAGGGGAAAGGGGGACACATGTCAGAAGGCTATCACTTATGCTGCTTAAATGTGATTGGCTTGACTTGGGGAGAGCCAATGAGGCTTCAGCAAGAGCAATTAGCAAGAGGGCTCGCCCAAGAGAGAGAGGGGGCTGATTTTGCTTGGCAATTATCACACACACACACTCACACAAAGCTATGGTGAAGAAAGAGAAGACTATCTCTTCCCAAGCTTTAATGGAGAACTCATCACCTACTCCAAGCTTGTGAGATAGAAGCTTACATCAACACTCTCTTGGCATGTGGATGCAAATCCAACCAAGAGCCAAGCTTCAATGGATGCTCATATCCTCTACCAAGCTAATTACTAAGCTAAGCTATGCTAATATGAGTGATTATGTGAGGAGATGTACATCTTTCTCGTAAGATACTCCCTCTTCCTCTCAATCTACTCTCATACCCTGCTAGCTCTCACCATCTTCGAAGGTGTGTGAGATCTTGGGTCTGAGAACGGGGATAATTCAAGTTGTGTTTGATTAAGTGTTTTGCTTAGTTCATGAAGCTTCCATCTTCATTGCACTAGCTAGTCTTGAAGGAGCACAAAGAATTGTATTGTACAATGTCTCTCTTGATGGGAGAAACCATAATACAAAGCCTTTTGGAGGGGGGACCGGCTCCATGCAAATCCGGTCCTCAAATGTTGTCAATAGCTTAATTTATCTCTCTTTTGAAAGTATTGTTGATGCTATCTAACTAGGTGTTATGCTTTTTGTTGCTCTCTCCACCCAAGCACTTTTGTAATTCTCATTAGGAATCTATTCTAATGAAATGCCCACTATGTTCATGCTAATTTCCGCTACACATAAGTTATTAGGCCATTAAATGTTACATTGGTATCAGAGCTCAAGGTTTCTCTTTTCTTGCTCAAGAAGGGAGGTCCTCAAGCTAGCTACAAATGGTTGGTATTATTAATTTCCTGTGAGTAAGTAGAATAGGGATTTTTCTGCCTTGCAGTGCGCCTGCCTTTGTGCACTTAACGGGGCATCACCGTCGAGAGCTATGGTCTTAATAGTGGAGTCCTACGGGGCTTGACTACGGCTTAACCACTATTGAGCTATTAGAAGCTTGACAGGAGCCGGTGCTGTTTTGGTGTTGAAAGACCCTCTCTTCTATTCCTTGCAATTAATGGTATTCGAGCCGCGGGTACAGTAGCTTGAGTGCTTTTTCTAAAGGGGTAAAGAGGAGTAGCAACTAGGGCTTGAAGTGCCAAAGTACGCATAAAAAGTTTACACCTAAAAGTTGTTGGAATGGCTGACAATAGTAAAGAGAGTGAAATTAATGTTGATAACTTTGATTTTGCTCATGAGCAAGCTACTAATGATGCTTCAATGCTTGTTAACTATCTTGTTTCTAGGCTTCAACAAGCCATGGGCAATCCATCTCTCCAAAGTGAAGTGCAATAGAAACTCCGTGCTCACGGGATTCTTCAAGCTAATCACCATGACAAGAGAACACCTAGGAAGTCTCCCTGTGAGACTACCAAAAGAGGTCTGTCTCCGATTCGGGAAGAAGAAGAGAATCCTTATGAAGGACTCAAGAATTTACTTCTTGATGATGTATCTCCTTCCCAAAGGAGAACTCAAGAGCCTCCACCGAAGGAACGAGAAAGAAGCGAGTCTCCCGCCACCTCAGCGGAGATGGCTCCACGAAGACGGCGGGCTAAACGCTCTCCATCACCACCAAAGCGGAGAAGACCATCGTATTCTTCTCCTCACCACAATTCAAAGAGGGATGATAAAAAGCAAGAGAAGAAAAAGGCGAGAAAGAGGACACCCTCTTCTCCATCTTCTTCATCCTCTTCCTCTTATGAAAGCTATGGTGAAGATGAAAAAGATCAAGACAAGAAAAAGGCGAGAAAGAGGTCACCCTCTTCTCCACCTTCTTCAAATTCTTCACCTTCTGAAGAAAGTGATGGTGCAACTTTTGAACCATCAAAAAGAAGAGACCATAGGAAATCCTATGCCGCATGGAAGAGGTCGTCCAAGCTGAAGAAATTCAAAGAGGGAGGGAAGAGCATCTCTTTCCTTACCTATGATGGTACCTTTGGTGCCACGGACAAAGTCTTGGCCTTTATCTAGCAATTCGATGCGGCGTTTGGAGATGAGGGCTTCACGGAGTCCTCTAAGCTACGCCATGTAGCTATGCACTTTCAAAAGTCGGCCAGACAATGGTGGTCTAGCCTACGAGCCAATGGTGAAGCTCCACGAACATGGAAGGCTTTAAGAGCTTCCATTATGAAGCAGTTTTTGGCCACCGATGCCAAAGACAAAGTACTCACCGAATGGCGAAGCTTAAAGCTCTCTCCCAATGAATCCATCCACAAATATATAGACAAGTTTTGGGACTTACAACTCAAAGCCACTTTCTTCAAAAAGTTGGATTTTGGAGAGCAAAAGCAACAATTTTGTGTGGGCTTAACCGAAGAAATGGTGGAGTATGTCAACTCCCAAAAGCCACGTACCATATCGGCGGTAATACACCATACTATGGTGGCCTCTCGAATCAATTTTCAAACGGGGTTTAAAAGAAATAATAAACCCCCGGAAAACAAGGGTTCCAATGAGCCTAAGGGGAAGGACAATGTCCAAAAGTCTCCTAAGGGCAATTCCAACAAAGCTAAAGAGAAGGGAGTTTACAAAGGTAAGAATAAACTCTCTCCTGAAGAGCTTGAGCGTTATCGTAAAGATAACCGGTGTTTCAAGTGCAGCGAACAAGGGCATGCGTACCGCACTTGTCCCCAAAAGAACAACCACCAAGATCCTCCTAGAGCTTCCTTGGTTGAAATCCAAGAGGAGGAGACTCACCAAACTCAACACAAAGGATCTCCTCTATGCCATGCTTGGGGAAAGGTAAGAGAACATGATGCTTTTATTCTCTTTGACCCTGGTTCTACTCACAATTTTATATCTATGGAGTTAGCCACCAAGCTAGGCATACAATCCTACGAGATGGGAGATGTCCTACCCGCAGAGAGTGCCTTCAAGGGGCAAGAAGCTTCAGTCACTCCCTTAATTGGGAAATTGAGGCTTCATGTCCAAGGCTATGTGGACAAAGAGGACTTCTTTATCTCTCCTCTCAAGCATGAGGATGTAATCCTAGGGGCACCATGGTTTGACCGCCTGGCTGCCGATGTTAAATTTCCTGAAAGGAGAATCTCCTTTAAGTTCAGGGAAAAAGACATGTATATAGATGCTAAGGAGATGGGTAACACCATCCCCATTGTACATACACCAGCTTTCAACAAGTCAATAAAGAACTCTATTTCCGTGTACATGATTTTTGTTAAAGATTCTCAAAATGAACCTAATGCTTTAACAAACGAAAATAAAAGCAACCAAAAGGAATTAGAGTTATCCAATTTTCTCAAGGGGTTTCAAGATGTTTTTATTGACGACATCCCTTGTGAGCTACCTCCTAAACGTGGTAATGATGACCATGCAATTGAACTTCTTCCAGAGAGTTCACCGCCTAACAAACCTCCTTATAGAGTTTCTCAAGCTCAACAAGAGGAGATTATGCGGCAAGGGCATGAGTTAGTTGAGAAGGGTATGGTTAGGCCAAGCTCATCTCCATTTTGCTCACCTGTGCTATTAGTGCAAAAGAAAGCCGGCACATATCGTATGTGTGTCGACTATAGAGCACTAAATAGGATCACTATCAAGAATAGGTTTCCCGTTCCATGGGTAGAACACCTATTTGATAAGCTACAAGGATCGACCTACTTCAGTAGGATTGACCTAAAAAGTAGCTATCATCAAATAAGGATAGTTGATCAAGACATTGTAAAGACCGCATTTCGCACTACATTTGGTCTTTACGAATACATTGTCATGCCTTTTGGCTTGACTAATGCACCAGCCACATTCAACCGCTTGATGGAGAAGCTGTTCAGGCCTCATCGAACCTTCACTGGAGTGTTCTTTGATGATATTATCATCTACTCTAATTCATTGGAGGAACACAAGCAACATATCCAGGTAATATTTCAAGTTTTGAGAGAGAATAAACTTTATGTTAATCGAAAGAAAAGTGAATTTTTCTTGCAAGAGATTCAGTATTTAGGTCACATTATCTCTCAAGATGGCATCCAAATGGATCCATCCAAGTTAGAGGTAATAAAAGGATGGCCTAAACCAAGAAATCTTCATGAACTAAGAAGCTTTATAGGTATGTGTGCATACTATAGACGCTTCATAGAAAAGTTCTCACAAATTGCGGGACCATTACATGACCTAACAAAGAAAAGCGTTAGGTATACATGGTCTGCTAAGGAGAACAATGCTTTCGAAAATCTTAAAGAAAAGCTTATCTCTCAACCTGTGCTTACACTACCGGATCTCTCAAAACCATTTGAGGTCCAATGTGATGCTTGTGGTGATTGCCTTGGAGCTGTTTTGCTCCAAGAAGGGCATGCCATAGGCTATGAGAGTCGAAGGCTCGACCCTGTTGAGCAAGCTCTAGGCATATACGAAAAGGAACTCCTTGCAGTTCTATATGCCTTAGAGTCATGGAAGCACTATTTATTGGGGACTCCTTTCATTCTGCGAACGGATCACCAAAGTCTTAAGTACTTCATGACGCAGACCAAGCTCTCCGACAAACAAATGAGGTGGGCAAATTTCCTTTCACAATTTCATTTTCATATTGCTCACATTGCTGGCAAGCATAATCAAGTAGCCGATGCACTCTCAAGACGGCCGAGAGTGAATGCGGTTTCCATAGCAACTCACAATGATCTATCTTCAATGATAGATGAGTATGCTATTGATCCCGATTTTAGAGATGTGATTTCAGCCCTTGCATTAGGGAAGAAAGAAGAACCATTTACTTTACAAGATGGTTATCTTCTCTATGGCAATAGACTATGCGTTACTAACTCACTGCGTGAGAAAGTAATGTATAAATCTCATGCTCCACCTTATGCGGGGCATAGAGGGATTCAGTCTACCTTAAAGGGAATTGAAACATATTTCTATTGGCCTACCATGAAAGTGAACATACAAGAGTATGTTTCTAAATGTGTGGTATGCCAAAAGACAAAATTTGATAGAGGGAAGCAACCTGGATTGCTTCAACCCTTGCCAATCCCTAATTCACCATGGGAGAGCATATCCATGGATTTTATCTTTGGATTGCCTAAGTCTATCCATGGCAATACGGGAATATGGACGATAGTAGACAGGTTCAGTAAACAAGCTCATTTTATACCTGTCAAAAAGACTATCAAAGCCCATCAAATGGCAACCCTCTTCATTTCACAAATTTTCAAATACCATGGCTTGCCAATGTCCATAGTGTCGGATAGAGATCCTAGAATGACCAGTAATTTCTGAAAGGGTCTCTTTGAGAATTTAGGGACAAGGCTAAATTTCTCTTCGGCCTATCATCCACAAACGGATGGCCAAAGTGAAATAGCTAACCTAACAATTCTCGATCTACTAAAAGCCTATGTAACGGAAGTAGATCAAAGATCCCAATGGGAGAAGTACTTACCCTTAGTGGAGTATGCTTACAATAACACTGTACATACTTCCACGGGAAAAGCACCTTTTGAGGTAATTGAGGGAAGATCAAAAAGTCCCTTGCTACTTAAGGTACATGGGAGATCTTCGCTGCAGATGAGTATAGCCGAGACCTACAAGAATCTTTTCAAAAGATTAAGGATGCTATCTCTATCTCACAGCAAAGGCAAAAGGCTGCTGCTGACAAGCACAGAAGAGCCCAAGCCTTTAAAGAAAACGATTGGGTCTTGTTAAAGTTTCCCAAGGCTCGATTAAGGCACACGACGGGCAAGAATCCTACGGGCCACCAAAAGTACTATGCTAAACTAGCAAAAAGGTACTATGGTCCCTTTCAGATTCTTAGGCCAATCAATGAGATGGCCTATCAACTCAAGTTGCCCAATCATTGGCTCATACACAATGCTTTCCATGTGAGCCTATTAAAGCCTTACAAAGGAGAGCCACCTCAAGAACCAACTATTGAAGACCCACCGGAGATCGAGGACCAAGAGGAGGTGCTGCAGCCCGAGTCCATTCTCCGACATGAAGACAAGGTATTAAGAGGCGGTAAGACTATCTGACGATATCTTATTAAGTTTAAGAATTATCCTTTTGAAGATGCTAGATGGATGCAAGACATACAATTAAAGGATAACCTAAACCTTGTCAATGCTTACAATGCTTCCCAAGAGTAAGCAAATGTACAAAATGTTAAAAATGAACAAAGTTTTTGTCTTATAAGACTCTCTTTTTCTTTATTTGTGCACAAGAATGAAGTAGTATGCATGCTTAGATCAAGTTTGCGGAGACGACGTCTCCCAAACACCAAGTAGAGCTTGTCACTCTACTATGGAAGACTGATAGGACTAATGTGTAGACATGCTTGCGGTAGCCTCATGCTCTCAAGCGCCAAATGGACTAGTCATCCATTGTGGAATGATGTCGTAGGGTAACATAGGGATCCTCTACCCGCTAAGAAAAGGACTCATTAATATGTTTTATCTTCTCTACACCATAGTCGAGGACGACTATGATTTCAAGAGAGAGGTAATGTCATAATAATCAATATCTAATTCTCCTAAATGATTTTCTCATATTAAACTGATCATTTAATGTGGGGAAGTGTCAAGGGAGAAAAAGCTAGAATATTGGTTAAGCTAGCAGACCGGCCACAGTAGGGATCCAAAGGAGGTAAAATAGGGATCCAAAGGGGGGGCCATCTGCAAAAGAGCCATGTGCAACAATGGGCTAAAAGGACCCTAAGGTTCAGCCCATTAAGACTTCCAAAATGCTAAGGTTCCAAAATTCAAAGGTTGTGTCCAAAGGTCAAACCTAGGGGAAACTGGATGCTTTGTGTGTGACTAAAAAGTCTTAGCAATCCCTACATGGGAGGGGGTGAGCCCTAAAGGTAGGGGATGAGAGAGAAAGCCACACACACACACACAGGCTCCCTTTACACAAAGGGAATGAGGGACACATGTCAGCTCCCTAGGCCAGATGCCCACAAGGTGTGCCCAATTTCTATTGGATGACCCTTGAAGTGGACCAATGAGAATTAGGCTAGAGTAAATCTAGTTTAATTAATTTAAAAACATTTAATAAAAGAAACCAATGAGAATTAAGTCTCCTAAAAGACTATTGGGCAGTCTCCCAAGGGGTCCAATGAGCATTCAGGAGCCCCATGGCTTGCGTAATTCCTATTGGCCAGGAGGCAAAGGGGTCCAATGAGAGTTTAGATTAATTGTTTAATTACCTAAAGCTCTCACAAAAGGGGAAAGGGGGACACATGTCAGAAGGCTATCACTTATGCTGCTTAAATGTGATTGGCTTGACTTAGGGAGAGCCAATGAGGCTTCAGCAAGAGCAATTAGCAAGAGGGCTTGCCCAAGAGAGAGAGGGGGCTGATTTTTCTTGGGAATTATCACACACACACTCACACAAAGCTATGGTGAAGAAAGAGAAGACTATCTCTTCCCAAGCTTTAATGGAGAACTCATCACCTACTCCAAGCTTGTGAGATAGAAGCCTACATCAACACTCTCTTGGCATGTGGATGCAAATCCAACCAAGAGCCAAGCTTCAATGCATGCTCATCTCCTCTACCAAGCTAATTACTAAGCTAAGCTATGCTAATATGAGTGATTATGTGAGGATATGTACATCTTTCTCGTAAGATACTCCTTCTTCCTCTCAATCTACTCTCATACCCTGCTAGCTCTCACCATCTTCGAAGGTGTGTGAGGTCTTGGGTCTGAGAACGGGGATAATTCAAGTTGTGTTTGATTAAGTGTTTTGCTTAGTTCATGAAGCTTCCATCTTCATTGCACTAGCTAGTCTTGAAGGAACACAAAGAATTGTATTTTACAATGTCTCTCTTGATGGGAGAAACCATAATACAAAGCCTTTTGGAGGGGGGACCGGATCCATGCAAATCCGGTCCTCAAATGTTGTCAATAGCTTAATTTATCTCTCTTTTGAAAGTATTGTTGATGCTATCTAACTAGGTGTTATGCTTTTTGTTGCTCTCTCCACCCAAGAACTTTTGTAATTCTCATTAGGAATCTATTCTAATGAAATGCCCACTATGTTCATGCTAATTTCCACTACACATAAGTTATTAGGCCATTAAATGTTACATTTTTCATTCTTATATACTTGTTGAGAAGTTGCAGAAGCATGCTCTATCACAACAAGCTTGTCCTTGCCTTTTTCCATAATCCCCCTTTAGAGAGAATCAACAAGAATTCCGCATACAAAAAAACAACAGTAATCACAAGCTAAGTGAGACTCTCCAAGAGGACTCACCTGATCAAATAGGTTTCAGTAGCCTATATTTGGCATTTCCATCAATTGCTCTATGTTTGGCAATCCTGCAAGACTAGGGGAACAAGTGCCGGGAGTCCACCTCCCAACCTCCCATTATATAGCATGGCTCCTAGCCCTTTACCCTAGTTGGACTCCCTTTCCACATTGCCTTGTCCTTGTCTAGTCCGACCATGCCCTTGTCCTGACATTACTCCCCCCTTAAAGAAGAGTTTTCGTCCTCGAAAACAAAAGTGGGAAACTTCTTCTTAAGAACACTAATGTTTTCCCAAGTGGCGCCTTCCTCAGGTCGATCTTTCCACTTAATTAAGGCTTGTTGACGTATATGATGACGCGTACGTAAATCTTGATAGGCGAGAATGCGTTCAGGTTCATGCGGTAAGGTAGGAGGTTGAATGAAATCAACCAAAATGTGTTGGTCAATGACATTGTCATCCCCATGTAACCGCTTACGTAAACGGATTACATGAAACACCGGATGAATATGAGAATGTGTAGGTAGTAATAATTTGTAGGCACGATCACCTACTTGCTTGAGTATTTTGAAAGGTCCACAATATCATGGAGATAATTTAGGTGTTGACCCAGTTTTCAGACTTTTTGAATGTTCTGGTACACATAAAAATACTTCCTCCCCTTCCTCAGAGGTAACTTGCCGACGTTTCTCATCAGCATACTTCTTATACTGATCCTGCGCTTGTCGGACATTCTGATGAACGAGTTTCAGCATATCCATGTGGTCTTGGAGAAAATCCTTAACGTGTTGGAGTTTTTCGGTTGCCAACCCCACCGTAACAGGTGACCTAGGTTGAAAACCATACATGAGCATGAAAGGACTAAATTGAGTTGTGACATGCTTAACACTATTGTAGGAAAACTCAAGAATAGGTAAATATTCTTCCCAGTCTGACTGTTTCTTGCTAACGTATGCTCTTAGCATATCCTCTAGCACTTGGTTAACTCGTTCAGTCTGACCATCTATTTCTGGATGATCGGTTGTACTGAGGTTTAGTTGTGTACCCAATCCTTTGAACACAACCCTCCAAAAATGACTGATAAACTTGGGATCATGATCATTGACAATGTTACTTGGTAAACCATACAACTTGTATAGGTTGTCCACACAAAACTTGGCTAGTTCTGGAGTCTTAATCGTTGATTTGGTTGACATAGTTTAGTCAACCGGTCTACGACCACCCATACCGAGTCATGACCTCGTACAACAATGGTTGGTAAACCCACAATAAAATCCATAGAGATACTTTCCCATTTACCATTGGGAGTCTCCAAAGGATGCAAGATTCCTCCTAATTTTAGGCACTCTGCTTTGTTAACTTGACATTTTTGGCAATGCAACACATAAGCTTGAACAAAGCCATGTAAACTTGGCCAGTAAAACTGTCGTCGTACAAGAGCATACGTTTTTCTAATACTCGGGTGCCCTGCACTTGGACAATCATGAAATTCATAAATAATTTGGCGTCAAATGTCTGTGTCCGTCGGTACACAAACTCTCCCCTTATGGAGTAGCTACCCATTGTCGATGGTGAAATGCTTCCATCGCTGTAGTTCATCACGCGATAGAGAAGAGCTATGTGTGGAGGTTAACGCTACACTACCATCATTGAAGTGAGAAGGATTCCTCATTTGTACATGGCTCCACACTTTGAAATATTCGTCATCATGCTCATTTTGCCTTTAAAAGAATCCAAAAATTCACTACGAAGTTCCGTGAACAAGAGAGAATTGATCTCTGGCATACAAATTAGAGCATCAACCACCACATTGTATCGCACTTTATGATAACGGAGCTTGGCGTCATATTCTTGAAGACTCTCGGCCCACCTGGCTTTCTGACCCTTCAAATCAGTTTGTTGTGTAAACGATTTGATGCATTCATGGTCAAACACAATCTCAAACAGAGCACCATACAAATAATGTCTCCATGTTTTTAAGGCAAACACTATTGCATAGAGTTCACGTTCATAAGGAAAGTAATTTCTACTGCGCTGCATCAAGCTTCTTGCTTTCAAATGCAATTGGCCGCCCGTTGTCAGAATGTGTGCGGTTTAGCTGGGAAGGTGTAAAACCTCTGGCTGTGAGAGTTCGTAATGAGAGTCACAAACACTTTGTGAAAAAGCGTTTGTGGAGAATCACCAACCCTCTTTCTAAGGGTGATAGAAAATCTAAGAGCATTTGTGACAGCAAAGTCACAAACCCTCTTTCCTATTGTGCTTAGAGTCTACTTGTTTTCGTAGTCGAGATTATGATGAGAGGATCACCAAATCACATTCAATTTCACTTAAAAAGACCACTGAAAAACACTAAAGTTTCATCCATGAAACCTCGATGCTCGTACAAGCACAATTCTCAATCAAAACCCAAACCTCTTTCATGGTATCATGTAGCCTCGCCCCCAATTACATAGTCGTAGCATCAAAAGTCGAAAGGAATGCTCGAGCTTCCACCTTCTTGGCAACCATTTTCTGATTTTGCAAAGATTTAAGAGCTTCTATATTGAAACCCAAACACCATTTTGATAAGGGGAAACCCTAATTCACTCCCTCACAAGCTCAGATACAAGATTGCGAAGAGGCGGGACTGCAGCACAAATAGATTGGGCTACCATGGAAGCTATTGCACAGTAGAGAAAATTTGTTGGTTTTTTCTGTAAAAATACCCCTTCTCTCTCTTCTCCATGGCATTTTCAGCTGATGTGTCAACTTTTGGGCCATTTTGCCACTTTGAACCAAAACTAGGTCATTTTCAGCTCATTTTTTACCCAAAAATGCCATTTTTTACGCGAAAAATCCCAAACGGAGTCAGAAAAATCTCTAAATTTGTGGGATCACTCGCATAAGTATAAAAATCATAGATAAGCATCTTTTTCCATCAATATACCATTTTGGGTCACTTTCCATGCAATTCTGCAACGACGCCTGCTAGCTGCTATTTTTGGCAAAGTTTGCCCGCATCAATCTTTATAGGCGAGATGAGTGTGCCACCATGAAACACTTGGAATATATACATTGTAAAACCAAATTAAGCATCTTATCAAGTGGAAAAGCATGCAAATGCTCCACATCCAAGGCCACGACCCCCTAGATAGGTATGCACATGATAATGACCGCAGTAGACGCTTCAACATATATCACAATATGTACATGATTGCTTTTATTTGCATACATCGAGAGGTATCAAGAGTGAGGTGAATGTTTTATTTCACACTATGTACGTTCCACGGCACAACATCCAGCCCCTATGAACGTGCACATCCTCCGGTATGTGCCACAACAACATTTGTAGAGCATTAAAACTCATGGTCAGACGCCATATTCTCACTTTCATCCTCAGTTTGCATATAGTTGGCTTCATCATCCTCTTCACTTGGTTGTGCATCAAATGGATCAGAATCCCCTCTTGTTTTGAATACTTTAATTCTTTTTCTTGCAATGGGAATTTTCAGTTTTGTCCCATCCAGTTCACGCAAGGTGTAAGTTGCATTTCCATACACATGTTTGACAACATAAGGACCAAACCATCTCTTTGCAAGATTCCTTATTGTAGAGTTCTAGTATTCAAGGCTACTATCGTACACCAACACCTTGTTGAGATGTATAGAGAAAGAGAGAGAGATGAGACAAGAGACACACCATATATGCTCCCAAAGACTGATTCATATTGAGGACAAGATACAAATATATAGGTGGGACCAAGTTGAGTAGAGTGAGCCATATATAGCTCCAAAACCCCCACTCAAACAAAGGTCTCTAACTTTGGATGAAAAAACCCTTGGGGAGTTCAAGGGAAAAACCCAAGCCCCTATACAATGTGAAAATATGAACCAGCGATGTGAAACTGAATTGTGCATCTATGTACAAATATTCAAGTGACTTAGAGATCACAATGTGAAAATGTGGAGTGTGCATAGTGCATGGTACCTAAAAGATTACAATGTCATATGTACAAAGCTATTACAATAGCAAAGAAGCTAATCTAGAAAGAGTGAGGCCGAAGCAACTCCAAGCTCCGAGCGCAAGAGGATGAAACGTGACTCGTTGAGGCCTTTGGTCAAAATGTCTGCAATCATCCGGTCACTTGGACAGTGTTCCACCATAATGGTTCCTTTGCATACTTCATACCTGACATAATGATAATGGACAACAATGTGCTTTGACTTATTATGTTGAACATAGTCTTTTGCAAGACTAATAGCACTTTGGTTGTCACACCGCAAGGGTGTGCTAGAAAGATGAGAGTGACCAATATCAACCAGCATTTGTCGAAGCCAAATCAACTCACGAGCTGCAAGTGATGCTGCAACATATTCTGACTCAGTCGTAGAAACTACAACACAATGTTGTTTCTTGCTGGTCCAAGAAACAAGACAACCATTTATAAAGAAGAAATTTTCACTAGTAGATCGCATAGATAAATGTGAGCTTTCCCAGTTTGCATCTGTGTAACCCAAAAGAGAACGATATTGCATAGAATCCGATGTGAGTTGTCGTCGATAGACTAAACCAAAATCTCTAGTGCCTTTCAAGTATTTCAATACACGCTTTGCAGCAGACCAATGCTTAAGAGAAGGACATGCAAGATGTTGTCCAAGATAATTAGCAGCAAACAGAATATTAGGATGAGTGTTTATGCCAACAAACTGAAGACATCCAATCAAGTTAGCATAAGGTTGATTTGTGACAAGTTGACCGCCATTGTCAGATGTGTTCTTCATAGAGCTCGCAAGACAAGGTGTGTTGGCTGAATGTGCAGATTCCATACCAAATTTTTGAATAGTATCTGCAATAAACTTTGACTGTCGAAGGAATAAAATACCTTTTGTACGGTTCCGTTGGATTTGAATGCCAAGACACGAGTGAATCTCTCCAAGATCCACCATATCAAATGCAGAAGACAATAACTTTTTCACTTGCTGAAGAAATCCCAAATCATTGGAAACAAGGATGGTATCATCCACATAAAGAGCAAGAATCACAAAATTGCTACCTTGGCGTTTTATGTATAAGTTCGGGTATGAACAGCAAGAGATGAATGCTTTAAACCCACATTGTGGAAGTATGCTCTATGGAAACTTATGATATGATTGAGGCTTTTGAAGATCAGAAATTTTTCAATGCTAATGAAGGACCGGAAGTGTGTGTGGAGACCAAGTACAAAACGGTGGCAAAGAAAGTGAGACCAGTGGCCTTACCTTTACCATCAGATTGCAAGAAAAAGCTAGAGCAAGCTTCCTTGCAGTCGAGTCTCAGGGATCCAAAAAGAACTGGACACAAGTTCACAATGGAATCCCTAAAAGAGATAAAATTTGGTTGTGAAGAGTTTTAATAGAAGAAGAGAAAAAGAGTTTTAAAGAAATTCTTTCAAGACATGGTAAGGCTTTTGATTTCCAGCCAAATGAGATAGGGTTTGTTGATCCTAATGTTGTTGCACCTATGGTGATTTTCACTATCCCTCACGTACCTTGGAATCTACACCCAATTCCGGTTCCAAAAGCACATTTGCCAAAGTTAATAGAACTACTCAATGAAAAGATTAGCATGGGTATCTTGGAGCCTTCTTGTGAACCATATTCAAACAGGTGGTTCACTTTGCCTAAGAAGAATGGAGCTTTGCGGTTCATACATGATATGCAACCTATAAACAAGGTTACCATCAGGAATGTGGGTACAGGACCTATAGTGGATGAATTTACAGAGGCGTTTGTAGGAAGGTCAATTTACTCAATGGGAGATCTCTATTCAGGGTACGATCAATTTCAGCTAGATGTTGAGAGTAGAGATCTGACAACTATGAAAACACCTTTGGGACTGGTAAGGACATGTACCTTACCTCAAGGAGCAACAAATTCAGTTGCACATATGATGAATGGGATGAACAAGGTTCTACGTGACTTCATACCTCAAATCACAATGCCATTTCTTGATGATGTGCCCATCAAAGGATGTGAAGACAAAGATAAAAATGAAGCTATGGATTCAAGGGGGTGCCATAAGTTTGTTGCAGACCATATCAAAGATTGTGAGAAGATTTTCACAAAGTTGGAAGAAGTTAATCTTTCCTGTCAGGGCAAAAATCTGTCTTTGGTGTCAATGAAGTTTCGATTGTGGGGCGTATGTGTGGTCCTTATGGTAGAAAGACTTGTCCAAAAAAGATGGATGCAATCAAAAACATGAAGAAACATGTACAACTATAACTAAAGTTTGAATATTTCTTGGTGCTTGCGTCTTCTATCTTATTTGGATACCACATTATGCACATGTAGCAGATCCCCTTTATAAGTTATTGAGAAAGAATCAAAAGTTTCGATGGGATGAAGAGCACACAAAAGCCATGAGAAAGCTAAAGAAGCTACTTCTTTCATTCGCTAACCTTGAGAAAGGTAGACTATGCATGTGAAAGACCTGCCATTGTGATAGTGGACACGAGTCCTACAGGGATAGGATGGGCAGTAGGGCAAGATGATGATGAAGGAAAAAGGTATGTGGTAAGATTTGGAGCCAAGATTCTGAGTTCTCGCCAACAACACGATTATGCACAAGTAAAAAGGGAACTATGGGGGGTGGTTACAACATTGAGGTGTGACAAGGAGTACTTGATAGGGGCATCAGTGGTTGTGGAAAATGATTGTTTGCCTCTTCTTGGAATGATCACAAACTGTTCGACTCCTGATATTGCAATGCTGCGATGGATAGCCTACATAAAGTCCTTGAATCTTGAGTTCAAGCATATTGCAGGGAAAGACAATCCAATGGCAGATATGCTATCTAAGGCAAGGTATGAAGATGAACAGGACATGATTATTGAGGGAGATGATGTTGGCACAAATTTTTACACTATTGATCATGCAAAGAGTAGTCATGCATGTTTTGTGTCTTCACTTGAGTCCTTTTCAGAGGAACTATATGAGAATGAATGGCTCTTGATAGGTCGCTACTTAAGTACTCTGCAGAAGCAAGATGATTGGACTGAGCAAGAATTTAAGAAGATAAGAAGAAAAGCATATGGATACTTCTTGAGGGATGGCTACCTATGGAAGCATCCTAAATGAAGAGATGGAACACCATTGCACATAGTATGCGATAAGGTTACTCAACAACAAATCATCAAGGAGTTCCATGAAAGTTTATGGGCAGGACATCGAGGTGTATGGGCAACATTTGCCAAGGTAAAAGAAAGGTATTGGTGGAAAGGGATGTATAAGGATGTGGCTGAGTTTGTGGAGTCTTGTGTGATATGCCACTTAAATGTATTCAAATGTACGGCATCGTGATGGACTACATCCTACTTATCCATTAGCCATGCATTACAAATGAGTTGTGGATTTGGTTACAATGCCTTTGGGACTTTGGCAAACGAGGTATTTGGTGCTTGCAAGAGAAGATTTTTCTAATCAAGTTGAAGGGCGAGCATTGAGAACAAAGAGTACACAAGCTGTATGTAAATTTCTTCTTGAAGATGTGATCTGTCGCTATGGGTGTGTGGGATCACTATGGGTGTGTGGGAAAGATAACTGCAGATAGAGGAGAATTGGATGTTGATGAAGCAAGGGAATTCTTCTCTAGAATGGGCATCAAAATAGCTTTAACTTGTGCTTATAACCCAGAGGGAAATGGCAAAAGTGAAAGAGGGCATCCTCCAATAATCAAAGCTTTAGCTAAGGCTTGTGAAGGTAAGCTTGGAGAGTGGCCAAGGTTACTTCCATTTGCATTGTGGGCTGACCCTACAACACATAGTTCAGTCACTTGCTATATGCCTGTTGAATTGATGTATGGTCAAAAACCTGTGATGCCAATTGAAGATGTAGTTCTTACATGGAATGTATTGCCATGGGAAGATGGAATGAGTAGAGAAGACCTTCTTGCATTGTGCATACGGCAATTGGAAAGAAGACCTGAAGACATTGAGCTTGCAAAAGCACGACTAAAGAATGCAAGGTTGAAAAACAAAGATAGATTTGACAAGATGCATAGGCTCAGACCAAAAGACATTGAAGAAGGTGTTTGGGTGTGTTAGAGCTATATATGGCTCACTCTACTCAACTTGGTCTCACCTATATATTTGTATCTTGTCCTCAATATGAATCAGTCTTTGGGAGCGTATATGGTGTGTCTCTTGTCTCGTCTCTCTCTCTTTCTCTCTACATCTCAACATGGTATCAGAGCGGTAACAATCACGCGCCGATTCAATTCATGGTGACAAAACAGTATGTGTATGCGATTCGCATATGAAACCCTGAACTTCATCTCAATTTTTGGGGGTGTTCTGCTCAAAATTTGGAGAAACGGGAAAAGCGCGATGGAGCATAGCGCAATGGAACTTTTCATTCAAAACTTGTTCGTCTCCTCGAGCTCTTCGATTTGAGTTCTAGGTTTGCATCAATCGGAGTTCGCAACAGAAAGTTATGCTATTTTTACTGCAATTGAGCTTGACGCATCTTTCTTCGTCCTACTTCTTTGTGAAGCGTCCGCGATCGTTTTTCTTATTTTGGCGTTAACTTTTTCGAGAAGATTTATCTTTTTGCTATTCGTATTGTGGCCGTCAATCTTGCGTCTCACGCCACTCTATTTTGAGGACTCTTTTATTATTAACGTCTCCTTTACCCTGCCTTTTTTGGGTGACGTCTCTCACATCTTTGGATGTTCCTTGAGCATCCTTCTTGCGTTTATCGTTGACAGAATGTAGTCCTCATATTTCTCTCATTCTCAATTGTGGTCTTCACCATATATGGTGTGCAGATTCTGCGATCTTATCTTATACGTCTTCTCGCAACAAGATATGGCTATGAATATTCTCGTCAACGGCTTTCCTTCTGGCCAGCGTTCTGTTCCTCCTTTCCAAGGTCAAGGATTTCCAGGTTGGAAAGCAAAGATGTTGTTAATTCTTGAAGGCGATGAACTCTCCGATGTTGTTCTTGGAAATCGCGTTTATCCGCCTCAGCCTGTTGATACGGATAATGATAACATGCTTATCACCGAAGGACCTATATTTGAAGATTGGAATGTTGCCTATATGGATTGGCAACGACGTGATAAAGCAACTCGTCAGTATATTCTTTCTGCTCTTACTGATTCCCTTTTGCTTGATATGTGTGAACTGCCTACTTCCCACGACGTATGGAAGTACCTTATTGCAAACTTTCAGAAGAAATCTGTTACAAAAATAATTTATTTGAGAGGGTTGTTTAACAAGTTACAATATGAAGTTGGTACTGCCATGACGGGACATATTGAATCTTTCAAATCTATTATTAATCAGCTTGCTGCTGCTGCCGGTGATCCTGTTCCACAAAAGCAACTGATTACACTTCTCCTTGATACGGTGAAGGACTCTTCTTATGATAACATTGTTACTATTCTCTCTAATAAAGATGGTCTTGATTTCGACCAAGCCTGCATGTCTTTAATTGAATACTCTCAACGTCAAGAACACCGTAATGCTAGTCACGATACAGCTATGATTTCACAAGAGGAGACTGAGTCACAACAGATGGAACGTGCTTTTTATGCTCGAAGGCGTCCATTTCAACGAGGAAACCGCAGAGGTGGCCGCCGCGGTAATATTTTCTCTCGTCTCAAATTTCCTAATAAGCAATGTTCTTACTGCAATAGAAATGGCCATACTCAAGATGATTGTTGGGCACGTCAATATGATGAAGAACACAATATTACCACAAAACAACCATGTTTATCTAGAGACTCTTCTTCTTCTTCTTGTGAATATTGTGGATGATCTGATCATCCCACTCATATGTGCTATAAGCGTCGATTCGACACAGATCAGAATAGAGCATATGCTACTGAACATCGAAACAACATTGTACCAGAAACAAGCTGCGTCCTATGTTTAGTTGCTCCATACAGAATACTTCATGTACGTGATGGATCACTTTTTATTGTCGATTCTGGTGCTACAGGAAATATGACATATCAGTCTAAGTGGCTCCATAACTATCATCCACTACGAGTTCAACGTGTTGTTTATCTTACTGATGATACTACTTGTCAAGTAAAGGATATTGGAGACTTATATCTTGGTACCTTATCTTCTTCCACTCGAATTTTGCGAGGAGTATTACATGTACCAGATCTTCAACGTAATCTTCTTTCAGTTTGCTAGACTTGTTGATCTTGGTCTATTTGTTGGATTTGATCATACCAAATGCCGAATTGAGAAAGATGGACAGACTATAGCCACTGCTCCTCGAAACGGTAATTTGTTTGAACTCTCTCTCAACGATGCTGTAGCAAATGTTGTCACTGCTCTAGGTGACCATGATTGCAAAGTATGGCATCACCGTTTTGTTCATGCTGATTTCTCAAAACTCCTTGATCTTCAACGTCGTGATCTTGTTCATGGCATGGATCTTAAAGCCCATTCCCATATGGGAATTTGTGAATTTTGTGCTCTTCGGAAACACAATCGTAAACCCTTTCCTCTTTCAAATACAACTCATTCTCATGACATATTGGATCTTGTTCATACTGATATATGTGGACCTTTACCTTCTTCGAGATCACAATATTGCTACTTCATTACTTTCATTGATGATTTCTCAAGGTATACGACTGTATTTCTACTTAGACAAAAATCTGAAGCCTTATTTGTTTTCAAACAATTCCATAAGGCTGCGGAACTTCAAACTAGTCGTCGCCTTAAGAAGCTTTCTAGTGACAATGGAGGCGAATATGTTTCTCGAGAGTTTGTAAGTTACTGTGCTGACAGTGGAATTCATCATGAACACGCTATTCCATATTTGCCTCAAAAGAACGGTGTTGCTGAACGAAATAATCGCACTATTCTCAATGCTGTAAGATGTATGCTGATTCATTCTGGCTTATCTCGTGTTTTCTGGGCTGAAGCTACTTTGACAGCAATATTTATTCAGAATCATCTTCCTACTAGTGCACCCTCTGGTAAGATACCCATCACAACATGGACAGGTGACATTCCTTCTGTATCTCATTTTTGAACCTTTGGATGTATTGCTTATATTCATGTTCCCAAAGAAACACGAACAAAGCTTGATGCTCCTGGTCTTAAAGTTATTTTTATTGGATATTCTAACACTTCCAAAGGCTACAAATTCTATGACCCTTTCTCCAAGAAAGTAATTGTGAATCGTGATGCTACTTTTAACGAACAGCTTATGGGAGGCTCATGGTCCATGGATGATTCTGATGATACTAAATCATTGCTTCACGCTTTTCCATTTCTTTTAAAAGATGAAACTCTTCCTATAGAGCAACTTTCCTCTTCACAACCATCCATTCTGAATGTTGCCAATGATGATATTGATATTTTTGTTGATCTGTCTATTGATTTTGAAGATGGCTCATGTCATGTTTATGATGATGATATTACTGATAATGCTTTTTCTACTTCTGAAGATCCCGTTACTTATGATGAAGCTATCTCTTCACCACAAAAGGATCAATGGCAAGAGGCTATGGAAGTAGAGTACGATTCTCTTATCTCTAAAGGTACATGGATACTAACTGAATTACCTCCTGGTCGTACAGCTACTAAATGTAAGTGGGTGTATAAGACAAAAGTCGAAGCAGATGGATCTTTTGACAAGTTCAAGGCGCGTTTAGTTGAAAAAGGTTACTCCCAAGTAGCTGGTGTTGATTATCAAGAGACTTTTTCACCAGTTGTTCGCATTACAAGTGTTCAAGTTTTATTGGCATTTGCTGTTCAATTTGATTTAGAAGCTCATCAAATGGATGTGCGAACCGCTTTTCTTAATGGTGACTTGGAAGAGGAAATTTATATGGAACAACGAGAAGGGTTTGTTATTCCAGGTAAAGAAGACCTTGTTGCTCAACTCCATGAGGCACTATATGGTCTCAAACAAGCTTCGCGAGCCTGGTATACAAAATTTGATCTTTTTCTCCATTATAGCTTCAAGCTCAAGCATAGTATCTACATGAGAAACTTGTTCAAAGAAACTTGAAGTGTATTCACTATCCTCTATGAAACCATTTTCTTTCATGTATTTATGTACACTATAAACATATTGTCGCGTACTTATTTTCATATCCTCAAGCTTCATAAAACATACTGACCCATGCTTTGTTAATCCCTGGAAACTTGTAGAAAAAGCTTCTTCTCGCTTTGGGTCAGGCGAGAATTGTTTTCTTCTTGTACCATTGCAATCCCGCTTCACAATGGTACAAGGGCAAAACCCCTTGTCTCCATGTACTCTTTAAACTCTTTGTTCGCTTTTGGTAGAGGATACTCACAAAGACTATTGCGTTTCCTCTCGTGATTCACACACACCGTAAAAAATTTCACAGCTCGCTTCCCATCTCTACTCTTTACCCTAGCATAAGCAGAACCATCATCCAAGACCTTTGTTTCCATGCAAACGGCTGTGATGTATGGCTGCCCAAGGATAAGAGGATAGGTAGACATCTCCTGCACAAAGAAATTATGCTCATCCTTCACATTACCAATCGTCACTTTCACATTTGGACAAGCCCCATACAGCTCTCCTGACGAGTTATTTGTAGCTCTAATCATCCACCCATGGTCTGTGTCTATCGGCCACTTACCCTTCATGTAAAGATTATTGGACATAAGATTGATCTCAGAGCCATGATCTATCAATGCAACATATGGCTCCTCAAGATCACCCACCTTGACTAAGGTTTGTGTTGTAGCTCTTGGCCAATGTCTTTTGGAGTAGTGGCTTTTATAGGAGGCTTCATCATCATCATCATCATCTGCAAATCGAGCATGTGCATCTCTTCGAGAAGACTGGTAGCATCCTACCACATTTTCATCACAATCACTCTCTTGAACATGTATTCTGTGTGCCTTAAGTGACTCCCCTTCACCCTCAGACTGTGGAGGAATAGACTCAGTGAGAGTTTGCCTCTTTCTTTTTATGATATCTATAATCTCTTCATGAAACTTGCATTTAGCAATGCCAAGAACCTCACCCAAAGTAAACTCAACTTTGCTATTCAAAATCCTTTCCTCCAATACCTGCTTTAAGTTTGTGGCAGCTTCAATGTCAGATTGTAGTTTGTATCCAGGGCCTTTTGCTTTAGCTTTTCCTTTCTCTTTCTTCTTTCCTGTAGATGCCTCCTCCGCAGGTATCTCAGGAGGAGGACGCTGAAAATGAATTACAGAGGTTACTACAGAGCGATAGCGTGGATGCAAAGAGGGAAATAGAGTGTAAAGTAAAAATAGAGACATTGGAAGGTTTGGAATTTCTTGACAATGAGGACACTCTTGCTGCTGACTCAACTTGTCAGCGTGTAAGTGTGTGACTTTTATGCTTCCACGTATGATTGGAATATATGCACAACAAACCTATGTACTTACCATGCTCCTCTTTTTTTTGGTGTGCAAATTAATGTGGAGGTTATGGAAGCAAAAGTGAATGCATGTGAAGGTCAACTGCAGTTCCTAATGCACATGAGCAAGATGCTACAAGGCTTCTCCATTCCTACTGCCCTGTGTAATATGGCTATGGGCACTTTTACAGAAAGTATAGAAGGGGTATGCGATGGGACGATTATCAACCGGTGTAGTGGCTGCAATTTTCCACTTGAAGTAAAGGGAACCAATGCCACGGTCAAGATGCCCTGTGGGCATAGCTACCACTTTCTCTGCTTTGCAATTGCATGCTCCTTGTCGACAAAATGTAGAGCTGTGACCTGCCAGCAAAGGATACCACAAGGATGGTGGTGGAAACCGACAGGGCAAAGACATCCAATCACACCAACATCTGGTAAGATTGTCCAGGGTGTGCTAATTAGCATACCCAGTGTGTTAATTAGAATATTGAGTGTGTTAACTGGATATGCTAATTAGCATATCTTGTATGATAATTAGCATACTAGGTATGCTGATTAGCATACAAGATATGCTAATTAGCATACTAGATATGCTAATTAGCATACTCGATATGCTAATTAGCATACTCGAGAGGCTAATTAGCATACTGGATATGCTAATTATCATACCCTGTGCTCAGTGTACATATTAGAGTAAGTTTGGCATATTAGCATATCTAGTAAGTTAACTACCATATCCAAATGCTAACTAGCAAACTGTATATGCTGATTAGCATATTGGGTATGCTGATTAGCGTACTGGGTATGTTGATTAGCATACTGGATATGCTTATTAGCATATTGGATATGCTAATTAGCATACTTGATATGCTAAATAGCATACTAGGTATGCTAATTAGCATACTGGATATTCTTATTAGCATATTGGATATGCTAATTAGCATACTGGATATGCTAAATAGCATATTGGGTATGCTAATTAGCATACTGGGAATACTAAATAGCATACTGGGTATGCTAGCTAATGAGGATGCGTAAAGCTCAGCTGAAAAGAAAAGTTGGCCTTGAAGAGGTACCCGAAGTCATTGCAAGCACAACCTGTGGTTCGGACAAGGCTGTAAGCTCTAAAGGTGAAAAGAAAGCCACCCGCTCAAGAGCTTGCAAAAAATTGTGTTAAGACTTATTGCTCCCTACCCGGTTGTGCCCTTCACTGTATATGCTAGACCATTTTGAAACCCAAATGCGTATTGTAACTGACATGCATTTTGTTTTCTAATGAAAATGTATTTTTGTGCAATATAAATCTGAGCAGCAGTTCATTATAATTTTTGCGGTTTTTTTGTTTAAACTTGTTCATTTCGTATCGCGGTTTCCCTACAGAGGAAGAGAAACATGCATTAATCGTCATGCCTGATGTAACTGCGGCCATGCAATGGCAAAAATTACGGAGATGGCGAGTCCACAAAGCCAGGCAGTTAAGGAGATAGAAAATGGAGATTGAAAAACTCCTTGAACGATATTCACTGCTTGCCCGTAGTATTATTGAGCGCCTAAATTATGTGCACCCAAGTGGGCCGGTTATTTTTGCTGAATGGTATCCTCTACCAGACCCAATATGGGTGCCTAAGCATTTATGTGATGAAAAAAAGGCTCTGGTGCTAGACCTGAACGGTATTTTGGTGGCAGTGGTAGAGCCTTACTATGGTGAAAAGCCCCCGGCATATGCAGATGAAATGCTGAAATACGATGTACTTGATAAGCAGGTGTTCTGTCGCAAGGACAACCATTTTTTTTGGACTGGTGCCTACAGTTCTTTAATGTGTTTATATGGAGCACAAGCCTCCATAGTAAAGTCATGAGTATTTGCCGTACTGTTTTTAAAGAGCACGTACCAAAGATTACTGGGTTTTTTGCTCAAGCGCACTGTACAAAGCAATCCTGGAAGATCCAGAGAAAACGTGTGTTTATGAAAGACTTATCCTTGTTCTGGAAACACACTCCGGGGTACAACGCCCAAAACACACTTATAATCGATTATAGCTTCTACAAAGTGTTTCAGAACCCACCACAAACTTGGCTTGTTACTCCCAATCTAGAGCACCAGAGTGCTGAGCAGAGGGAAAAGTTCCTTATAGAAACTTTGAATTCCTGGCTTTTTCTTTGGCTGCAAACGGATGATCGGGAAGCATATGTTGCTGATAATGTGTTTGAGATAGGATCAGATGAGTTTTCTGATGCAGTCGTCATACGTTTGCTTGACATTCAAAAGATGGATTTAGAGGCTAAAAGATTGGAAGAAATTCATGGCGCAAACAGTGGGAAGCTGACCTAGAAGCAGAAAGAGAGAAAGAAAAGCTGGGGAGGGAAAGAAGAGAAAGGCAGCAACATAGTGCCAACCTAGAAGCAGAGGAGGAAGTAGAGAGACTCAGGAGGAAGCAAAGAGAAAGGAGGAAGCAGAGAGAAAAGAAAAGAGGCAGCAGGAAGAAGACAAACAGTGAGAAGGATAGCCCGGTCACTACAAGCACCCTCCGAGGAGGACTGAAGGGTTTTGGGGGCAGTGACTGTCATTGTAAAACTGAACCCTATGTAAATAATTTGGTGCTGGCAATTAATGTAAACAGTTTTATAGTTAGCATGCTGAGCATGCTGACACAAAACCAACTTTATAATAGAACTGCATACCCTTACAGCTCAACATGCTGACACAAAACCAACTTTATAATAAAAATGCATACCCTTATAGCAAAGTGGTATATAGAAAATCCAGTGGATACATCTTAAAGCCTGAAGGGCATGCTATTACAGATTGCTTCAGAGATTTCTGGAGTGATTGTGTACACCTGCCTTCTCCTTGGGACATGCTCCATGGGTATTTTGATACATCGCACCAGATGTGAAAGTAGGTAGATGATAGGCTGCTTGTGGTCTAGCTTGAAGGTGTATGCATCCAATTGATTGTAATACAGTCCTTGCACAACATATGAGCCTCTGTCAATTGCATTGCTCCATTCATCAATGTACCCCTTCTCCACCTTCTCCTTTTCTGCAACACACTTGACCAGATAGAGATCCACATCTTCGACGTTGATTAAAGCATCTGGATTTACAACAAATGTGTCTCCAGAACATAGAGCGCTACTCAACACATCATGATGACATTTGTATGTGAAGTCATCATAGCCAATGACTTCCTCTGTTGAAACTTCATTTGTTTGCTCAAGTAATGGCTGCAGAATCTGATAATCCCAAGCCTCCACGTGAGCTTTATTGATGCAGCGATTCCACCTTCCGTTCATGCATGCATCACAAAAGCATGCCAACTTTCTTGTTGCAAGGGCAGTTGGATCTTGTGGGTTGTGACCACGAATAGCATGCAAAGAGCAAGTTTTTTCCACAGTGGCACAATTCCACTTAACTTCCCTGTTAACATCTCCCTCTTTAACCTCCTAGAACACACGAGCACATTCCCTTTCTTTTGAAGGATATGATGCAGGTGCTCCCTGCGATAGGTTGTCCTGGCAATAAGCAACCACATCTGCTGCACATTGCAATATAGCTCCATTAGGTTTTAGTTGTTCATGGGTCAAGGTTCTTTTCACAACTGCTCCTACACCATCATGCTCGCCCTTGCCATGCCCTGATCCAAAGAAGAACCAGCTCATCCCAATCCCTGTGAGTCCACCATATCTTGCAACAAAATAGAAAGACCAGGCTCCCTTGAATTGCGAGGCTTCACCATCTGACTACACCCAATGTTGTTTACAAGTGACACCCTCTTGTTGTAACCAGTCACGGTGTAGCGTGAAGCAATGTTGCACAAATAGTGTGTCATGCACCCTATCATTTGATATGAAGAAGTGGATTGTTTTGACTACCTCCCCTGCCTTGCGGTAGTACGTTATGTGTACAAAAATAGTTACTTGACTAGAGTGCCAATGCATTGACTGAATCTCATTTTGCTCCTTGAAGGCGTAATTTTTAGCAAAGTCAACAATTGAGACAATGACATCATCCGGAAAGCGAAGCATACAATCCTTAAATTGTTGTCCTTACCAATGTGCCACATAGTTATGAGTGATGAAGAGTTTTAACTTGGTCTGCAACAGTCGAAGAAACTCCCAACACTGCATTTCTTTATGCAAAAGATCTTTTCTTTTCTTACTGTTTCCATGCTTGTCTTTTGCTTCTACATACGCAAATAATTTCATATTAATACTCTTACCTCGCTTTGCTGTTTCTAAGCAACATAATTCTAACTTCTTTACTCCACATATCTTACAGTCTCCCATCAGGAATTCCCTTCTATGGAAAACTTCATCTGCTGGCTTTGGACAGAGAACGGACTCCCACATCTGTGTGACACCTTTGAACGTGTGATGTGAAACCAGGTAGCCCCGCTGCTAATGTTCTTGCCTGTAGCACAGATATTACATACACAGTTGCAACATGTATCATGCAGCCCAAAAGCACGAGAGCGCATGTGGTTCAGTGCGTCTTTCAAAAAGGTCATCTGCACATGGTATTTGCAACAGCATGTGTACCTATCCTTCAGCCTCCTGCAGAAGAATGGCTTTAACATCTCAAACATCCTCATGCCAATCTTGCAATCTGAATGTTTTTGTTTGAATCTTTGAAAGAACTCAACCTGCAATATCCATATTTGATCAGTATGTTTACTAGGAGAAATAATCCAAACAAGACTATATGCATTGCTACTTCAGACATCCACCATAGAAACAAATTGGTGTGTTAAACATCACATTGTATGGTCCTAACATGCATGTAACTGGGTATAACATTGTATACTAAGCATGCTAGTTAGCATGCTGAGTATGCTAACTAGCATGTTTAGTATGCTAACTAGCATAGCTGAGTATGCTAACTAGAATACTAGCTGTGCTAACAAGCACAATCAATGTGTAGAGTAGCATACGAGGCATACTCAGCAGCATGCTAGTTAGCATGCTGAGTATACGCATTAGCATGCTGTGTATGCTAACTAGCATGTTGAGTTAGCATACTAGCTGTGCTAACTAGCATACTCATCAGCATACTAGTTAGCATACTCATCAACATGCTAGCTAGCATGCTAAGTATGCTAACTAGCATACTAGCTGTGCTAACAAGCACAATCAGTGTGTAGTTTAGAATACGAGGCATACTCATCAGCATGCTAGTTAGCATGCTGAGTATGCTAACTAGCATGCTGAGTTAGCATACTAGCTATGCTAACTAGCATACTCATCAGCATGCTAGTTAGCATGTTGAGTATGCTAAGTAGAATACTGGCTGTGCTAACAAGCACAATCAGTGTGTAGTTTAGCATACGAGGCATACTCATCAGCATGCTGAGTATACTCATTAGCATGCTCAGTATGCTAACTAGCATGTTGAGTTAGCATACTAGCTGTGCTAACTAGCATATTAGCTGTGCTAACTAGCATACTCATCAGCATGCTAGTTAGCATACTAGCTGTGCTAACTAGCATACTCATCAGAATGCTAGCTAGCATGCCGAGTATGCTAGTTAGCATAGCTGAATATGCTAACTAGCATACTAGCTGTGCTAACAAGAATAATTAGTGTGTAATTTAGCCCCGGGGCAGTCACTTATGAAAAGACCCCTATATCACGTGCGTTCAAGAGGTAATTAATAATACCCCAATATACATACTATACTTACATTGTGAGCCTATTTAAAAAATTCCACTCCCCTCTGTATGTATACATTTTTATACATTTTGGTCTTTTAATAATCCTCTCCGGTTAACTCACGTGATATCATACACATTCTAAAAAGTGACCGCCCCTGGAATTTAGCATATGAGTCATTGTTAACCACATGAATGTGTGCTAATAAGAATAGAAGGTATGCTAACTAGCATATATATTGTGTTAATCAGCACACTTATTATGTTATTGCTAGTTAGCACAGCTGAGTATGCTAACTAGCATACTAGCTAAGCTAACAAGAAAAATCAGTGTGTAGTTTAACATATGAGTCATGGTTAACCACACAAAGTGTGCTAAGAAGAATAGAAGGTATGCTAACTAGCATACATATTGTGCTAACCAGCGTAGTCCTCAAGATCACTAGGCATGCTAACTAGCAGAAGATTTATGCTGAACACCATACCCACCATACAGGAATGCTAACTAGCATATACCATAAACTAGCTTACCCATTATGCTAGTTAGCATACTACGAAAGGTAGCTAGCATACTCATTGTGTCAAAGAACATTCTGAGCATGCTAGTTAGCATAATAGGTATGCTAACTAGCATAAAGGGTGTTATAGTAGCTTACATATTGTGCTAGGCAGCATACTTATCATGCTAAACAGCATACCCAACATACTAGGAGTGAGACTATGCTAACTAGCACACATGCTAGGTGGCATACATAGCATAACATATTGTGATAACTAGAATTCTCTGTATGCTAGGTAGATTACTAGCATTCTAGTGAGAGACGGATGTGAAAAATAGACCCGTTGGCCTCTACACCAAGACTATGCACAATGGCCTCATCGTGGGAGGTACACAATAGGGGCACCACCTAGCAAGATATGTGGCTAGGACGCATATATACATATACACAATGAAAAACGCCATGGAAAACAGTTTCAAGATCCACGCCCAAATGTGGAATGGGGTGGTTGAAGAATAAGGTGAGAGGAGTGGTGAGTGAGTGAGAATGGGCTTGCTACTCGTGCATGGAGTAAGGAAGATAATGAGGTCAGGGAAACATGTAAGTATGCTCACTTCTCATACAAGAGGTGGCGAATCCGCACACCTCAAGATGCAAGTAGCAAGATGATAGAAATATGAGAGGGAGAGAGAGTGTGTGTGTATGGTGGTGAATCAGCACACCTTAACATAAGCAGAAAAAAATGGCAAGGAACAAGCATATACCATACTCCCAATGAAATGTATCCAAAGTGATACAAGGTATGGCACCAAGATGGAGTGTGTTGACTGCTTGCAAGAGATGAATACAACAGGTAGCGTATGGCAAGAAGATGAGAAGGGAACAAGATCGTAGGAGGCATAATGGAGAGATGGGAGTTGATGGCAAGGAATATCATGAGTGTGTCCACCCTTCTTCTTCTTGAAATTGTGACGTCAACCCTTAATTACAAGTGGTGTGGAGGTATGGTGCTCATCTTTTGTGCATGGTGATGGTGATGGTGATGGTGTTGTGATTATGTGATTAGGATTCATGCTACAAGCATGTAGCACAAGGGTGTGTATGGATAGGTGTGTGTGTGTGTATCTTCCCTCCCCTTCCCTAGTGATCTCTCATGGCCTCCTTATATAGGGTAGGAGGGGAGGATTTAGCAATGTTTCTAATAGAGGTGAGTGTCCCACTCTGGTGACTAGGAAAATGGGGTGCATGTGACTGTGGCTCCCATCTTGTCTCCTCATTATTTAAAATACCAGAGTCAATAGAGAGAGAAGAAGAGAGAATGTGGGTAGGATGTAGAGGATAGGAGATATTTACAATAGTCTAGCTTTGGCTAGACATAAGCTTATTAGGGAGAGAAGAGAGAGGTAAGAAATTTACAAGAGAGGTTGTCGAAGGTGGATAGTTGTTGATGAGGATGGATCCTCCAAAAATGGTGATAGAGTCACTCTAGACTTGCCAAGACCTCATTAAAAGAGCCTTGTCTCTTATAATCATGCTTGAAGACTTGTAGAACCATAGCCATTCTAGAGGGAAGAAAACTGGGGATGGCCGGTGTCACCATTACGCGAGAAAACTGGGGTCCACCAAAAAATCATATCTCCACATTCATAACTCCAAAAAATCTATAAAAAAAAATTGAGCTAAAAGTTGAGCTCACGAGCTACAACTTTCATGTTGAACACTTCTTCAGATTCGGGATTCTTCTCTATGCAAAAAATTCAGCCAAATAATGTATTATTTGTGGCTGCAAAGGTCTTTTGGTGGTCCCCTTTGAGTGGACTTCTCTCTTGCATTCAAGTGTAAGCTCCTTCATGTGTATGAAAACATGACCTAGAGTGTTGAAAAGATTGGCAATCATCTAGATGGAGGTATTATTGAAATTTAAAGTGGGGTTGAGGTTTGAAAATTAAAACTAGTGAATAAAATATTTGGTAGGGTGGAATAATATATATACATGAAAAATATATTGGAAAATACTAAATATATATCATGTAATTTAGAATATATATATTTAATGCTTAAGGTCAAAAGAGAGATCAACAAAGAAAGCTTACTTATTTATGTTACATCGTGATTGATTAGCATAAGTCTTATTTATTTAATAAAGGCTAAAACGTTTGTAAAAAAGGGAAGAAAAATCAAAAGTAACTTATATAATAGGAAATATTTTTTGGTAAAAGGGCAAAAAATATATGGGGGTTCCCATGCATGGAAAAGCTTGCCTCATTAGCCCTCCCTCTAAGGCTAGAGGTATTCATGCCTCTAGCTCTGTACTTGATTCTTCTTCAATTGAGGTGGAGTCTTCCTCCTCAGGGATTTCCATCATAGGTGCTTGATCAAACCTCAAAAAGTAATGCTTCAACCTCCATCCATTGACACGTGTTTTGTGGAGCCTACCATCTACATCCATCAATCGGTAACTGCCTTTCTAATGACAAATGGCCCCTCCCATCTGGGTGAAATTTTTTTATCCTTCCTAGTGTCAAACTTGTTATCATACCGTAGGAGCAACATACCTTTCTTGATACCTTTTGCCCTAAGTCCCTTGTTGAAGGTAAGTCGACGTTGCTCTGCCTGTGCTACATAATATTTGATAGCATCTTCTCTGTCTAGTTGAAGCCTCTCTAGATCAAGAATGTGGTTGTGGAGATGAGCATTAGGACGTTCCACTTGCCCAACTAGCACCCTGAGACTAGCCAATTGTACTTCAATGGGTAAAATGGCTTCCTTACCATACACCAAGTGATATGGTGTGAACCCAAGGGATGTGCGAAACGAAGTGCGATAAGCCCAAAGTGCAGCCATAAGATGCTTGTCCCAATCACTTTTGTGATTGTTTACATGTTTAGTGATGATTTTGCAGATCATACCATTTACCTTTTCCACCAAACCATTGCATTGTGGGTAGTAGGGAGTTGAGTGTCGTCGTGAGATACCCAGCTTCTCCATCAGCTGTCCTACAAGGTCTCCTCTAAAACCTGGTCCCCTGTCAAAAATTATTTCAAGAGGAGTGCCAAAACGACAACAAATGTTTTCAAATACGAACTTAGCCACTTCCTTAGCTGTAATCCGGGTGGTGGCAACTGCTTCAGCCCACCTGGTCATGTAGTCCACACCCATGATGATATACAATTTACCTGATTGGCTCCTTGGCAAAGGCCCAATAGCATCAATTTCCCATTTCTCAAATGGTCCATATGAGATTATAGGAGTCTGTGGCTCATATGTGAGCCTCCTATCGCTTGCCTTTTGACATTCCTTACATGTTTTACACCAATGATGCACACCCCTATGTAGACTAGGCCATACAAACCCGGCTTGTAGAATCTTTCTACTAGTGATGTCAAGTGCAAAGTGTCCTCCGCAAACACCATCATGGAAACTTGAAATGATTTTAGTGATCTCTCTAGAGAGAGGTACATGCCTAGGAATTTGATCCTTACCCTTGCAGTAGAGGTCGTCATTGATAAGGCGGTATTTTGTTGCCTTGCGCACAAGCCACTGCTTTTGGCCCTTAGTAAGATCTTTAGGACACTCTCCTATGTACAAGAAACTCATGATGTCAGGCATAGCATCGCTACCTTGGAAGAGAGGCAGCTTCAACTTGATAGCACCCACCACTGAAACATCTTGCATCTTCTCTCTAGCTAGAGCATCTGCTTCTTGATTTTCTGCTCGAGGGACATGATGTAATTGTACAACTTGAAATTTCCCTAAAAGTTCCTTAACTTTGCACAAATGGCCAAGCAAGCTATGATTTTTACAATCCCAAGTTCTTTGTATTTGTTTTATTAAAAGCATGGTATCACCAAATACATTTAATCGTTGAATGCCCTGTGTCACACACCACTCTAACCCAAGAGTTAAGACTGCATATTCTGCCTCATTGTTAGAGTGAGAATCCAAGAGATTCCTAATGGAGAAAACCTTATCCCCTTGCTTGCTGAAGATGACAATGCCTGCTGCAGCTTTGTCCACTTTCCTCTTGTAGGCTCCATCAAAGAAAAGAGAGTGAGCCTCCTCTACCTTAGGGACTTCCAACACAGGTGTAATCTCTTGATCATTTGGCTTTATCTTTAGCTTCTTTTCATAGTGGCAATGAGTGAGAATACCTCCTAGACTGGCCCTTGTGGAGTTCTCCACTTGCATTGTGTAGTCAAACTCTTGCAGCCTTGTGAGCCATTTGGAAATCCTAGAAGAAACATCCATGTGCTGCATTACATAAGGAAATACTTCTTCCATTGTTAAGATTATGAATGGTCTAGACAATAAATAAGAGCAAAATTTGGTGGTAGAAAACATTAATGCAAGCATTATGTGCTCCACTGCCGTGTATCCCTTTTCTGATGGAGTCATCATTCGACTAGAGAAGTAGATAGGACGCATGAAGAAGTTTGAGGATCCTTTTGCATCAATACAGCCCCAAGTGTGTCATTGCCCACACTAGGGTTTACATAAAATGGATCGTCCCACTTTGGAGGTGCTATGGTGGGAAGTGAAGCTAGAATTTGTTTTACCTCATTGAATTGTTGTTCATTTTCTTCACTCCAAGTGCAGATCTCTTGATGGGTAACTTGTTGTAAAGGGAGAACCACTTGGGAGAGCAAGTGAATGAACCTAATCAAATACCTCACCTTTTGAAGAAAAGAGACCAATTGCTTTGTTGTAGTGGGAGAGGTCAAAGCCACCAAGGCTTGAACCTTGCTTGGGTCAGCTTCAATGCCTTTGGCCGAGATCACATGGCCAAGAAGAGTAACCTTGCTTTCACCAATGTGGAATTTCTCCACATTGAGCTGGCCACCCAAAGCTTGTAGCCTAGCTATACCTTCATAAACTTTCTCCAAATGAAGAGAGCGAGAGCTATAGATACAAAAGTTTCCAATAAAAACACGGATTGATTTTCCAAAGAATGGCTGAAAAACAAATGTCACATATCGCTGAAAAGTGGTTGGAGCATTAGTGATACCAAAAGGCATAACTCTGTAAGCAAAACATCCCCATGGTGTGATGAAGGTTGTCTTGTTTTGATCTTCTTCAGTGATACTAATTTGGAAGTAGCCTGAGTAGCCATCACATACCGTGTAGCGCTCATGTCCTGCTACCTCATTGCGTATTTTGTCTTGAAAAGGAAGAGGAAAATGGTCGCTCTTTGTGGCTACATTAAGAGGCTTGTAATCAACACAAACCCTCCACTTACCATTCTTCTTTGGTGTGAATACCACTGGAGAAACCCACTCTGAGTCTTCAACAGGATAGATAAAACCGGCTTCTAGCAATTTCCTCACCTCTTTGAGTAGGGCGTCTTGTTGAATTACTCATAGCCGCCTGAGCTTCTGCACTACAGGTTTACTTCCCTCCTTGAGATTAATGTGATGTTGAACTACTGTGATGCCAGTAATTTTATCATATTCATCAATGAACAATGTGGTAAAATTACTTAGCATCAAAATATAATCTTCACGCTCCTTCCCACACAACTCACCAGAGAGCATTTGATGTAGCTTACTTGCTTCTACCAAAGGTTGTATACCTGGTGTTTCTCCTTGGTTTGATGATGAGGTATCAGGTTGCTCCATCTTCTTAAGGTCCTTGAGAATGATCCCCATCACCTCAATGCTATTGTCACTTCCTTCACTCACTGTTGACTCCTCCTCTGATGTGGTTGAAGAGTCACCACTAGAAAACTCATCCTCGGAGGTTTCTAGATCCATGTCGCGTTGTTGACCTATCTTCATGTCGTAAATTATTGGCCTCCCTTTTGCATTGTTCATCTGGATTATGCCGGTGTCCCAGTCCTGCTTAGCTCTTATATCCATAAGCCAAGGACTCCCTAGAATGATAGGATAGCCCTCCCCTTTGTGTGGCATGCCAAAGATGTCCACATCTACCTCGATGTTGAATGCCTTTATCCTAACTGCATTTATGACACCAACACATTGAACTTTTAAATTATTTGCCATTTTGGCTCGGCATGGTGCCGGCCGACTCACCTCTAAACCCAAACGGTGCATCATTTTTTCACTCATGACGCATATTTGTGCGCCACCATCGATGTAGATATTGGAGATGTGTTTCCCTTTGATGTGAGCATCCATCACTGGTAGTATGTCATCTAGATTCCTCCCAGAGATAGCCCTAGCTATCTTTGGCTTTGGTCGTCTAGTGCTAACCATCTTTGTCCATTGTCTCCTCACCCTAGGTGCTAGGTGGAGTAACTGGGGCTAGGTTATTTTTGGGCCCTGCACAGAAACATGTTGAACCAAATCATATGGTTTAGAACATTCACCCAAAGAAAAATCTACAATGTCAATTTTACGTCGTGACTTGGATGGCTTTTTACTAGATTCCCTTTTAGTCTTCATCTTTTCTTCCTTTTGGGAAGATTCACCATGCCTAGCACGCTTTACCCCCATGGCATCTACTCCTTTAAACTTGGTCTTACCTTTTGCCACTCCCTTGATATCCTCCTCCACTTTCTCCTTTCCCTTACCTTCAAGACTAATGACGCTTACTGTTTGATTGGCAACTGGTGGTGGGGGTAAGGGTGGAATGAGAGGTTGTGGTGGTGGTGGATGTGGTTGAATGGGTGGTTGTAGGATTTTCACGGGTGGTGCTTGTTGTGGTGCCCTCGGTGGTGGTGGTCTTGCTCTCGGTGGTGAAACCTGGTTTTGTCTGGCTCCTCTGTTGAAATTCTGCCTCCTTGGGTGTGGACAGTAGTACATGCCATGACCATCCTCCCCACAATTGTAGCAGTGGTATTCGTTGTCCTCTTCCTTGCTCTTGGTTACGATTGTGTTCATGCCCTTGTTGTATCAAATGGACTGAGAGATTCTCAAGTTGATTGGTGATTCCATTGAGTAGGTCTTGCTGATCTTCAATTTGGTTATTGTGGTTGAATCCTCTGGGCGGCTGCTGTAGGTGGTGCTAGAGGTGGTCTGGTCCTAAAGGCTTCCTCTTCATCGATGTTCCTGGCTTGTAGGCACAACTTCTTGTCTTTAAGGTGGGCCACTTCAACTGCTAGCTGATACGTAGCAGGAAACCTTCCCTTCACCTTCTCTTTAAGAGTTGGCCATAACCCAGCCACAAACCGATCCTTCTTTAGTAAATCAGGTGCCCCCTCATCCTCTCTTAGCGATGCAACCCATCGCCCCCATAAATCTACAAACTTTGACTCATATGATGCGTATTATAGCATACTTCCCTGCTTCAACTCTGTCAACAATTGCCATAGCTTCTTTGATGTTGTTCCCTCTCCAAAACGCTTGACAAAGGCTGCTCTTAATAAGTCCCACCGTTCCTTGGTTGCTTGTGCCAAGGCATTGTACCATGATCTTGCCTCCACCTTCATTAGAAGTGGGAATATGCGCAAGCGCGAAGCATCGTCATCTCTTGCAGAGATGACACATGCTATTTCCAAGTTGTCTAAAAAGTCTGCAGCATCCTCACCCACCTTACCAGTAAAGGTTGGAAATGCTACACTTGCCATTGTGAGAGTGAGAAAATTAACTCGACTTAGAAATCCCTTTTTTTTTTAATAAATAGAGATTCAATACATGGGTGCTCGATAGATGGAAAACATACTATACAAGGATGAAAATAACTACATCAAAAGATACTTCATGATTAATCATAGGGAGGATAAAGATTAGAGAAGAGGTGTTTATCTCTTGCAGTCGTTCTCTACCAAACATGGTTGTAATGATCTGCTGATAAAACATTTTGCGGTCCAAGATTACTTTGATTGATTGAATTCGTTGTGGTGCATAAGTTTGGTTCCTTGCAAAAGGTTGATGTGCTGGGTCCATCACACGATAATTCGGAAAGGCTCTCTCCTTTGTGGTGGAAGGTTATAGTCGGAGGTGTAGAGCTCTTGGTAGTCAAGGTAAAATTTATAGTAGCACAGGACAAGGTTGTCTTCGTCTTCTAGCTCTAGGACTGCCCCTCTAGCAAGCTCTTGGAAAAGCTTGAACTCTCTCTCTTTGAGCAACTTCACTTTCCTGCAAGATAGAGTGCCATCTAGTGTATACACAGGTGTGATGAGGTAGGTGGTGAGTCTTACCACTTGTATTAATTCAAGTTGGATGGATACATAGCAAGCTGTAAAGTCGTCATCATAGCCTTGATTCACAAGCAACACTCCTTGAAGGTGGAGGGTCTTGTATTTTTGCCAAGAAAACCATGTGTCAAAGACATTGTTGATGACAAGCTCCCCCACTTTACTCGGTAGACGACGTAGAATCCATGCTGCTATTTCTAGTTCCTGGCTCATGAGATGAGAGTGAGGTATAGAAAGACTTTGGAAGATTTACCCTTTTATTTTGGAAATGGGGTGATTGTCGGCGCTAGAAAACCCTTGAATCTTTTGGTGCAAGGGAGAGGGAGGGACCACTCGTTCGTAGTAGCTTCCTCAAGTTGTGAAGGCTTGTTGTGGGCGTAGATGGAATAGGTGGCAAAGATGTGGACGTAGATGTAGAGAAGCCTGGTGCTACTTGAAAGCCTACTGATGTGAGAATGCCTGTGCGGATGTCGAGGGAGAAAATGATGGCCTTTTCTTCACTTTGGGTTGCACTCATGTCGAAGGTGCGGTTTTTGGCTACAATGTGAGCATGATGCAGCTTGTGCCTTGCTTTTACGCTTGCGGGGATGATGAGAAATGTAAACAATTTGAGTAGGGAAAGAGGGTCTTACCACCTCTTCTATGCTAACAATACAACAACCTGGCAAGAGTGTCTTGATGACTTGCGTCAAACCTTCTTGAAGCTCCTCCTCTTCAGTGGTCCAATTAGAGAATTCCAGAAGCCACTCGTCCATGAAGAGAAGTAAACATGTCAGCCTTGTAAACTGATGGTTTCAAGAGCCCTTCTTCGTGGGGGCACCAAATGAGAGACGAATGTGAAAAATAGACCTGGTGGCCTCTACACCAAGACTATGCACAATGGCCTCATCATGGGAGGTACACAATAGTGGCACCACCTAGCAAGATATGCAGCTAGGACGCATACATATACACAATGAAAAACGCCATGGAAAACAGTTTCAAGATCCACGCCCAAATGTGGAATGGGGTGGTTGAAGAATAAGGTGAGAGGAGTGGTGAGTGAGTGAGAATGGGCTTGCTACTCGTGCATGGAGTAAGGAAGATAATGAGGTCAGGGAAACATGTAAGTATGCTCACTTCTCATACAAGAGGTGGCGAATCCGCACACCTCAAGATGCAAGTAGCAAGATGATAGAAATATGAGAGGGAGAGAGAGTGTGTGTGTATGGTGGTGAATCAGCACACCTTAACATAAGCAGAAAAAAATGGCAAGGAACAAGCATATACCATACTCCCAATGAAATGTATCCAAAGTGATACAAGGTATGGCACCAAGATGGAGTGTGTTGACTGCTTGCAAGAGATGAATACAACAGGTAGCGTATGGCAAGAAGATGAGAAGGGAACAAGATCGTAGGAGGCATAATGGAGAGATGGGAGTTGATGGCAAGGAATATCATGAGTGTGTCCACCCTTCTTCTTCTTCAAATTGTGCCTTCAACCCTTAATTACAAGTGGTGTGGAGGTATGGTGCTCATCTTTTGTGCATGGTGATGGTGTTGTGATTATGTGATTAGGATTCATGCTACAAGCATGTAGCACAAGGGTGTGTATGGATAGGTGTGTGTGTGTGTGTATGTGTATCTTCCCCCCCCTTCCCTAGTGAGCTCTCATGGACTCCTTATATATGGTAGGAGGGGAGGATTTAGCAATATTTCTAATTGAGGTGAGTGTCCCGCTCTGGTGACTAGGAAAATGGGGTGCATGTGACTGTGGCTCCCATCTTGTCTCCTCATTATCTAAAATACCAGAGTCAATAGAGAGAGAAGAAGAGAGAATGTGGGTAGGATGTAGAGGATAGGAGATATGTACAATAGTCTAGCTTTGGCTAGACATAAGCTTATTAGGGAGAGAAGAGAGAGGTAACAAATTTACAAGAGAGGTTGTCGAAGGTGGATAGTTTTTGATGAGGATGGATCCTCCAAAAATGGTGATAGAATCACTGTAGACTTGCCAAGACCTCATTAAAGGAGCCTTGTCTCTTATAATCATGCTTGAAGACTTGTAGAACCATAGCCATTCTAGAGGGAAGAAAACTAGGGATGGCCTGTGTCACCATTACACGAGAAAACTGGGGTCCACCACAAAAATCATAGCTCCACATTCATAACTCCAAAAATTCTGAAAAAACTTTGAGCTAAAAGTTGAGCTCATGAGCTTCAACTTTCATGTTGAACACTTCTTCAGATTCGGGATTCTTCTCTATGGAAAAAATTCAGCCAAATAATGTATTATTTGTGGCTGCAAAGGTCTTTTGGTGGTCCCCGTTGAGTAGACTTCTCTCTTTCCTTCAAGTGTAAGCGCTGTCAGGATTTTTTTGGAGCAAGGGATTGCGCATACGTACATACACATGCATGGTGCATCAAATAAAGTATTGCCCATTTTCCAGAGCCAGGTGGTTACGTGGGGCCCACATGTGTACAGGTAGGACAGCATGTTCATAGTGCATCGTTTTTCACTATTACCAGTACCATTGTGTTTTTTCTACAATAATGAGGAGTTGGTAGCATGTAAAACTTCTCGAGGAAGCTATCCGCGGGCCGACGACATGAGATAAGGAGGTGCGTCAGATGGCATCGAGTGGCGTCAGGAGGTCGAATGGGGTCAATACTTGCACGCGGAGAAGTATGGACACGACGTGGGTGTTTTCTTGTGATACTTATGCAGAAAGGTCATGATGAGGAACAATTTTTGGGGCCACTTCATGTGGTTGCAGGATGCATTATTTGGAAAAACTGAGTGCCAGGTGTGCGGATGATGCAAACAAGGTGACAACTATGCACTACGAGGTCAGTTTTTGGCCTGTTCAGGGTCCGTTTGAGGTCATCTAAAAGGCCACGGGTGCCCAACTAATAAAGCTAAGTGTGGGAACTGAAAAAAGAGAGAGAAGACCAGAAAAAACGTGAAGAAGAGAGGAGGAACAGCCGCAGGTGTGTTTTTGGTGTTTTTGGAGCCTGTTTTGGCCCTAAACTGCTCATCCGAGGTTGGATTTGAGCACTTTGACATTGTAGACTGGGGTTTTGGGCCGTTCCGGACACGATGGCGCTGTCCATTTTGCCAAATTCCTCACTTTTTTTCTGATGTTTTGGCTGTGTAAGTTTCACCTATGAGGGAAGCTTCTTCTCAAGTTTGTGATTGTATCTGGCTTATTTTACCCAAATTGTGTGAGCTATTAGCCCCATTGGTGTTGGCCCAAGCTCATTTGTATCTAAACATTAGAAGTTCTGCGCTTTTGAGCTGAGTTTTTTGGGTGTTTGTGTGTGTGTGTGTTTGCGTGGAGTGGGCAAGTGGATAATCTCTCTCCTATCACTCCATAGGTGTGTTCCCTGTCTCGGCCAGGGGTATTGTGTAAGCCGAGTGGTGTCCCATAGTGTGTGTGTGTATCTTCCCAAGAGTGTGTGTCGGGTCGTTATAGAGACGCTATGTGTGTTTTCATCCCGCTCACATTCTTTTGGCGCCCCCATAGAGGATCTTCTTCGAGTACCTTCTGCTTCGATCTTCAAGCTTTGAGATTCGGGATTACAGGTTGCAGACTATAGGTTACAGGTTACAGGTTACAGGGACAGGTACAGGTGATTCACACAGGTACATGTAGCTGGAATACAGTGGTATACTGGCAAGTGGAAGTCACTTGTAGTTTTTGAGTATATGCATCATTGGGCGTCTGTTTGAGCAAATGGTCTTGTATTGTACGCTACTTGTGGATACTGCCATTGTATGCCTTTGTGGAGCCATACTTGGTTTTATTTGGCAGTCCCAGCCATTTCTGAGACTTGGTTTGGAAGATAGTCATTTTTGAGACTTGACTATACGAGGTTTGCATAAGCCTTCATGAGAGGGTCGATAGCGTGAGGTTTTATTAAGCTGGGGGATTCTCAAATGTGAGATCCTTTCGGTGATATAGGTGGCTGGAGCACCCTTTTCGTGACCTCGCCATAGGCTATGTACTAGTGATTCCTACTTGATGCTCGAGTTCTATTGTTGGCAGTCTATGCTTACACATATAGTCTATATTTTGGGTTCTTACTACTCTACGTATGGGGAAACTCTATCGAAATTTTTCCAAGTTATGATGGTTGGTTTTTTGGTCTTTTAAGCCATTTATGCTGTTATGCTGCCAAAATTCTGGCAAAATCAGAGGATAAGTCAAGTGTGCCTTCTTGGGAGCTGCATGGTTGGCTTTAATGGATGATCAAAATAATGAAGGTGTTGGCAATGGATGAGCTACCAGACATTTGCCTAATAGTAGATGTGTGGCATAAAAGGAAAAATCTGGAACAAGGTTATGTTGATGGTGGAGCCCAAATATGTGTGATAACACACTCATGCGTTGAGAAGATGGGTCTTATAGTGATCAGGGTGTCAGGTTTTCGGATCAGATTGGCAAACCATCAAAAAGTAAAATGTTTGGGTGTTGTAAAGAGCTTAGAAGTGGAGGCCTATGATGCAAAGGCAATGGTTGATTTTCTTGTGATGCCAGCGGGGTTGGGAGCATATCCTATTATACTGGGTAGACCATGGTTACGTGCAGTGGGAGCGGTTCAAGATTGGTGACATGGTACTATTAGCCTCTATGGAAAGACAGGTTCCAAGAAGCTATATAATATGGATACAAGAAAACGATTGGAAGAGCTTTATGAAGATGAGGATGGGTCTAGTGATGAAGACTCTTCCATGGTGGCAGATGAGGACAGTGATAGCACTACCAGCAGTGATGAGGATGCTGAGGTTGCATCTCTTTGGATGGACAAAGAAATCCAGGAGGATGGTTTAGTTGCATTTGCAAATGAAGTTGAAGATGAAAGTGAAGGTAACCATGGGTTATCATGTTGAGCAACAGGGTATGCATTTTGACCCAACAACAATGCAAATGTTTCAAGCATTTGCAATGTTCATGCAACAACAACATGCCACTGAAAGAAGGGATATTTCAGCAACGAAGGCCATACAAGCGGTCATCAACAGAATCGATCAATTCAATGGCAAAGATGTAACCAAGTACTTACGCGAGTATGTGAAGGAGATGGAGCTGCATCGCGTGTCAGAAGGTGAGATGATTCAAAGCTTTGAGCTAGTTGTTGCTCCAAAAATTAGAGACATGTTAGGGGAATTAAAGATGGGCATGGGAGAAATTGGGAAGAACTTAAAGTAGCTTTAAAGGAGGAATATTTCATGGAGGATGCTGACAGAGTGACCAAAAGGACGTTCTTAGAATGGGTAGTCAAGCCAAAGCAAGGACTATCAATAACAGAGCCACACTAGATGTAGAGAAGACAAATCTTTTCTTACAAGCTGCAGGTAAAGAGTTTCAAGAAAATTTGGAGCTTCTTCTTGAAGATAAAGATGTTGAGCAAGGACTAAAGACCGGCTGGAATGAGGTTGAAGGTGCTGTCTCACTGCTTGCCAAACGACAAAGAAGAAGGGACAAGATGGTAGTAAACACTACAAGTCCTTCCACCTCAACTTCTGACAAAATGGTAAAGCCTACTTTTATCGCTCATAAGTTTTATGAGTCCATGCTAGACGAGCTTGTGAAGGGAATGCGTGACTTGAAGGTGAAGCTTGCAAAGCTTGAAGAAAAAGGCCAACCATCAGGGCCACTTCCTAGGCAAAGACAACAGCCCAAAGAAGGGTTTGTTTATAGATGTATTTGGTGTGATAGTACAGACCATGTAAGAAGGGATTGTGATGATTTTAGTGATGCTTTGTCAAAAGATGTTGTCTTTTTTAAGGATGGTAAAATCCACTTAAGAGAGACAGGTCTACCCTTGAGAACTAACTTTGGGAAGGGGGGAATGCAAACCTTAGTTGAAGATATGGTAACTAACCGTGCTAGCTCTTCAGTTGAGGCACCTACTTATGGAGTAAAAATTGATCACCTTAATGATGAAGAGGCGAGTGACCATCATGGTCAAATTTGGCCAAATTTCATGCAATTAGCTAAAAAGGGAAATCTTACAAAAGAGATTCTACATGAAGCAGGTGATTGCATACATCTAGAAACAAGATGGAATGATCCAGTGGTCTCATTGTCAGTGCATGCCTACATTACAAAATGCCAACAAAATGAGGCGATTGTAGAAGAGAAGCGCAGACGTGAGAATGCTGATAAGGGACCATCAAAAAGAGCTTCCAGAAGTGGGGGAAGAAGCGACTCAATGCCTTCCCAAACACCCTCAACACAAGGAGCGTCTCCATCTAAAGTACTCATGGAGGAGTCTACAACAGGAAAGAAGAAAGAGCCAACAAAAGGTAAGACAAAAGGCCCAACTTATAAACTACAATCTGATATTGAGGTTTCTACAGATTTAAAGAAAGTCTTGGAGGAAAGGATCTTGAATAGCAAGATTGAGTTTACTCTGGGAGAAGTTCTTGGCATTGCAAAGCGTGAATTCCATGAGGAGATCATTGACATCATCAAGAGGAAGAGGCAAAACCTTGCTGAAGTTTCTCGTCCATAGGTTGAAGGGGAAACCTTGAAGACACAAGGAATGCAGCTGCAAAATAAGGAGGATGATGGAGTTGTGGTAGGATGCTACCAATCTAGTGGGGAGTGAAGCAAGTGCATTTCTCAAATGATGATGACGAAGTTGAAGATATTCCTAGGAGTTACTATTCACTAAGTCATTGGGCAAGGGCTACTACAGAAACTTTGGTCAAGGTAGGTGATCTTGAAGAGCCATTTGTTGCCTTGATTGACCATGGTTCATAAATAACCATAATGTCAAAGAGTCTCTACAACAAGTTCAAATGGCCGATGGACACAGATCATGGCTGGATGGTAAAAGTGGCAAACAATTCATCCGGTGAATTGTATGCAGCATGTCCAAGTGTGAAGGTAACAATAGGTGATGTAAAGATTGACCAAAACTTCTTTGTACAGGATACATCTTCATATCATCTCATCCTTGGACAAACTTACATTGTGGGAGTTCGAATGGAAACAAAGGTAATGGATGATGGTTCAGCATATGCTAGGATACGTAGCAAAGATGGTAATTGAGTTATCCAATTTCTCACAATTTGTGTGAACCATGAAAGAAATCGTGACACCCTCAGAGAACATCCTCTACCAAAGGTGAACAAAGAGTTTCATGACCATAGGGAAATGATGGGTTTTGGCCAAGTACCATTGTAAAGCGGGATTGCAGTGGTACAGAAAGAAAAAGGGTCTCGCCTGATCCAAAAATAGGTGAAACTTTTTCAACGAGCTCCTTGGTAACAAGGAATGGATCAGTATGTTTTACAAAACTTGAAGATTTGAAGAGATATGAGAGGCAATATGTGCATAATGTACAAATAGGCATGAAAAAGAGTGGGTTGCTAGAGCCTACTGAAAATGTTTTGGGTTTGTGTGAACAAGTTTCTTTTGTAGATACTATGGGTGAGCTTGATTCTATAATGGAGTCAAGAAAGTCAAACAATTGGCCCAAAAGTCCATGTTGAAACTAAATACGAGAGTGTAGCAAAGAAGGTGAAACCAGTAGCTTCACCCTTATCACCCAACAATAGGGAAAAGATTGAGCAGGCTTCTTTACAACCAATTTTGAGGAGTCCTAAAAAGATAGGGCATACCTTCACAAAGGAGTCTTTCCAAGAGTTGTAGATTGGTCGCGAGGAGTTTCTAACACAGGAGGAGACAAAGTGCTTCAAAGAAATGCTTTTAAAGCATGGTAAGGCTTTTGCATTTGAGCCACATGAGATAGGATGTGTTGATCCTTCTATTGTAGCTCCAATGGTAATTTTCACAATACCTCATGTGCCTTGGAATCTGTGGCCTATTCCGGTTCCAAAGGCTCATTCGCCAAAGTTAGTAGAGCTACTGAATGAGAAAATCAAAATGGGAATCTTGGAGCCTTCTTGTGCTCCATACTCAAACAGGTGGTTCACAGTTACAAAGAAGAATGGTTCTCTACGCTTCATCCAAGATATGCAACCAGTGAACAAGGTGACAATTAGAAATGTAGGTACAGGTCCAATTGTGGATGAGTTTGAAGAGGCGTTTGCAGGGAGGGCAATCTACTCAATGGGGGATCTCTACTCAGGGTATGATCAATTTCAGCTTGCAATCGAAAGCAAAGACTTGACAACCATGAGGACACCTTTGGGTTTGGTAAGGATGTGTACCTTGCCACAGGGAGAAACCAACTCCATTGCACATATGATGAATGGGATGAATAAAGTCTTACGTGACTTTATTCCTTAAATCACAATGTCTTTCATTGATGATTTGCCTATCAAAGGATGTGACGAAAGTGACAAAGATGAAGCTTTGGATCTCAAGGGATGTGGCAGGTTTGTGGTAAATCACATAAATGATTGTGATAAAATTTTCTCTAGGTTGGAATAAGTGAATCTTACATTGTCAGGAAAAAAGTCTATGTTTAGTGTCAATGAAGTGCTCATTGTGGGGCACATGTGCGGGCCATATGGTAGGAAACCTTGTCCATCAAAGGTAGATGTCATCCAAAGAATGAAAGAAACATGCACTAGCATCACTGAGGTTAGAAGGTTTTTGGGAGCATGTGTCTTCTATGTTATTTGGATTCCACATTATGCACATGTAGCTGATCCTCTTTATCATCTGCTTAGAAAGAATAAAAAGTTTAAATGGACAGAAGCACATGTAAAATCCATGAAAAAGCTAAAGGAGTTGCTCCAGTCAGCAACGACTTTGAGAAAGGTAGACTATGAGTGTCAAAGGCCAGTAATTGTGACAATAGACACCAGTCCTACAGGGATTGGATGGGCAATAGGGCAAGATGACAAAGAAGGACACATGTATGTGGTAAGATTTGGAGCAAAGGTACTAAGTGCTCGCCAAAGAAACTATACACAGATAAAGAGAGAGTTATGGGGTATGGTTACAGCCTTGAAAAGTGGGAAAGAGTACCTAATTGGTGCATGTGTGGTTGTAGAAACAGATTGTCTACCACTTCTTGGGATGATTACAAGCTGCTTAACGCCAGACATTGCTATGTTGCGATGGATTGCCTACATTAAGTCCTTAAATCCCGAGTTCAAGCACATTGCAGGTAAAGACAATATAGTGGCAGATATGCTATCAAGGGCAAGGTATGAAGATGAGTCACAGATGATTGATGAGGGAGATGATGTGGGCACAAAGTTCTATTCCATCTCTCATGTCAAAGGTAACTATGTCTGCATGACTAATACACTTGAATTGTTCTTGAAAGATCTTTATGAAGGTGATTGGCTTCTTATTGGAAGCTATTTGAGTACTCTAGCAAAACAGGATGATTGGTCTGAACAAGAATTCAGGAGGATACGGAGGAAAGCATATGGGTACTTTTTGAGGGATGGTTACTTGTGGAAGCATCCTAAGCAAAAGGGTGCTACACCACAATGGGTTATATGTAAAAAAAAACTCAAGTAAAGCTCATGCAAGAGTTTCATGAGAGTCTATGGACTGGACACAGGGGTGTGTGGGCAACCTTCTCCAAGTTGAAAGAAAAATACTGGTGGAAGGGTATGTATAAAGATGTATCTCAATTTGTAGAGTCATGTGTAACTTGTCAAATGTATTCAAATGTCCGACATCGTGATGGATTGCACCCTACATATCCACTAGTCATGCACTATAAATGGGTTGTGGATCTAGTCACAATGCGTTTAGGACTCTAGTAGCAGATGACATACTTGGTTCTTGCACGAGAGGACCTAACTAATCAGGTTGAAGGAAGAGCATTAAGAGCTAAAACCACAGAAGTTGTGTGCAAATTCCTTCTTGATGAGGTGATTTGCCGTTATGGTTGTGTGGGAAAGATCACTGCAGATAGAGGTGAGCTGGATGCTGAGGAAGCAAGGGAATTATTTACGAGATTAGGAATCAAGCTTTCTCTTACCATAGATTACAACCCTAAAGGCAATGGAAAGAGTGAAAGAGGGCATCCTCCTATCATCAAAGCTTTGGCCAAAGCTTGTGAAGGAAGAGTTGGTGAGTGGCCGAAACTGTTACCATATGCTTTATGGGCTGATCGTACAACACATAGCTCAGTAACTGGCTACATGCCTGCGGAGCTAATGTATGGTCAAAAGCCAGTGATGAAGACACAATTCCCATATGGAATGTACTACCTTGGTAAGAGGGGCTTAGCCGGGAAGATCTCCTTGCACTGCGTATAAGGCAACTAGAGAGAAGACCTGGAGACATTGAAGCTGCAAAAGAACGACTCAAAAATGCAAGGTTGAAAACAAGGACTACTTTGATAAACGACATCGACTCAGGAGCAAAGCAATTGACAAAGGTGACTGGGTTTTAATGTATGATAGTAGCCTTGATAACCAGCACAGAGTCATGCGTAAGTTCTCAAAAAGATGGTTTGGACCGTATTTTGTAAAGCATGTGCATGAAAATGCTACTTACAGCTTGTCTGAACTAGATGGTACAAAAGTAAAGATTCCCATTGCAGGAAAAAGGATCAAAATGTTTAAGAGAAGAGGAGACAATGATCTAGAAGATGTTGATGAGGAAGAAGAGCAAAACACAGGTGAAGATCAAAGTGAACATGAAGCTCTGGAATCATCCAGTGAAGAAGAAAGCAAGGAAGATGTACAAGAGGTTTGATCTTACAAAGAGACAACGTGGCACATAACGGAGGATGTGCAGGTTTAGAGGGGGTGAATGTCGTGCTCTGGCACGTATATAGTGGGAACGGGAATTAAACGATTTATATTGTGACTTTTTGATGCATAAGTATACTTCATATAATACTCATATGCATAAATAAAAGCTTTCTACCATACCTTAGTATTACCTTTGAAGTAATATAAATGTACATTACTATTAGAAAGTAATGCAAGAGAAGTATCAATGATTGTGCCTCTTTTTGTCTGGGGGAAAAGCATTTGTATATTTCTTCTAATATCTCAGATATACCCTACCATATATAAATTATTTTCTTCTTTTCACATTTATTTAATAATATAACCCTTCAATAATGCATACCTTCTTGGATACATACAAGAGGGAAGGGCCTACTACAAGGCTTTATGAAAAGGAAGATCCAAAGCTTCTTGGACCATCCCAATTTGAAAATACCAACCTAAGGGCATGGAGAAAAGGCCAAAACCAAGTCAAGCTCTTTTAGTAGGCCAATTTTTCCTTTTGAAGTATGTCAATCCGAGTTACAGGTGCAAAGTTATAGGGAAACCAGTGAAAAACCCTCTCACAACTACACTGCAAGAAGAGATGGTAAACTAGTGAATCAAGTGAAAAGAGGTAATCTTGGTCTTTTTCCATAAAATAAGATATTTGGAGGATAAAAGACATAAGCATGTGAATGTGACACCTCAAAGATGCCTTGAAGGCAAGTTGGGACCCCCTGCTGGAGCCACACAGAAGATGCATAGGTGGGGCCCATATACATCATGCACCCAAATGGAGCCTCAACGACCAAAAATGCTGAATTTTATGATATTTTGAGTTCTAATATAGCCCATTTAAAGAAATATCCAAAGAACATTTGATTTGGGCTAACTCTTTAGCCTAATCAAGTGATTATGTAAAACATGGCTCCCTCACCTATAAAAAGGGCAACCTTCTCTTCATTGGGGAAGTTATGAGTGAGTGAGAATAGCTCAATTACATAGTGACACACTCATCTTAGTGCCACAATTTCTCTCGAAGAAAGGCTGAAGTCTTGCCTCATCTTCTCTCTCCATTAACACTAGGTTGGTAACCTAATAGGACATAAAAGTGTCCTTTCAGGGTTTTGAAAAAAACCTCCAAAACCATAGTAGATCCACTCATTTTGTAAAATCCTTTCATGAGGTTATAGTTCAAGGCCTACTACACATGGAAAAAATACAAAACTTGTAAAATTTCTCATCTTTTGGTCACACCAAGCCTCCAAAGTTGATGGGCCAGTGCATTTTCATCAAAACAGTCATTTCTGACATATTGTTGCATAAAAATAAGATAAGGGATTTTTGTAGGACTTGAGATAAATTCCCTAGTTAACTTCAATGGGTTGGTGATCAGAACATATGATTGCTTCTCACTCACTATTTTTTGTTTTGCCAAAATAAATAGGTACAAAAAAGTTGAATTTTTACCATTCAGCAAACCTATCATCAAAGTTTCTATAGCCACGCTCAATACAAATAATATATGCATGTTTTATTAGTTCCCTATTGTCCTTTATGTTCATAAGGAGCCATGGAGCATGTCAAAAGAATAATAGATCTCTTACCAAGGGGAATCTTGGGGACAAAGATGAAGTGCTAAATACAGCAAACATGAAAAAATTGGGTTCAACATTATGAGTTGTAGAATCCCATAGAAACTATTCAATATCTAGCCAAATTTGATCCTTATGACTCGATATGGTTACTACCTACAAAATGCATGTAGTTGTCACAAGAAACTAACAATATTGAAAAAGCTATACTTGATATACTAGAATGTTTCGTTTTCTTCTATAATTGAAAAAATCAACCATCGTTGTGTACTATGCAAAATAGGGTATTAGGTGCCCCAAAACTCAAGGAATATTAGCTTTATGTTACAATATGTGGCATAGAAAATAGAAAATGCATTTGGATATCATGATATCCACCAAAAAAATCATAGAAGAGCTAAAATTGGCTAAAAAACAGGATTTGACAATTTATGTAATTTGGTCATAACTTACAACTTTAATATTTATTTCTCCCTAGAAGAGCATCAAGACGTGTTGAGGGCTACTAAAGATAGTTCTCTAACATTATAGACCTCACAAAAATGAATTCTAGAGTGGTATAGTTGCAAAAAGTTGAAAAAAGCCAAAAACAAGACCCGTTTTTTCACACAGTTTAGGTTGTGAAATGTTGTGCAAGGACAAGGTTAAAGTTGGAATTGATATTCCAAAAAAATGTCGAGTTTTTTTCAGCTCACGAGACAACTTTCTAGATAGATAGCACCTCAAAATCCATTTTGAAACTCTTGACATAATTCAAGGAAAATGGTCACTTAACAGGACATAAAAGTGTCCCATTACCAACCTAGTGTTAAGGTGGTGGCGATTTCTCTCATGTAAGATATATGTTGCTAGTTTTGCTTTCATTTGCATATCTAGTCCAATAATTGTCTCTAACTCTATCTCTATCTCTCATTATCTATCTTTAATACCACCACCACACATAGATCTATCTCTAACTCTATCGTACTCCTCCTTCGATCTCTCTTGTTGTGTCCTAATTGTTTCATTGGAAGGTATTCAAGCAGCAACCTTGTCAATGTAATGGGTACAACCTTCTTGCGGGAAACAATTATGTGCACAAGTGCAATCTATTAGGGTCAACATTTGGATTAGTCAAAAGATTCACTTTCAGCAACGCATAGTGTTTCTATTTGGTCTTGAAAGGCTCAACGAAATACTTCTCTCACCAGATCCCATCATACTACCTATTATTGACTATGACTTCTCTTTTGATGTGAATGTGGTTATTTTATTATGAATCAAGAGGATTTGTACTCACAACTAATCCCAATCGCTAGACAAAACATATACATTATAGTAAGCACAAAGCTACAGTTCCAAAGAGAAATCCGTAGCTTATTTGGACAACAAATATTAAATTTCATTAACTCATCCATTAACCCTTTAATCCTACCCATGATACGATATGATCATAATCTCGATGTTTTCATTTTTGTTCTGTTCTGACTATCTTTCATGAGTTCTCTCCATCACGTGTGTGTTTGTAAGGAAAAGTGAGCGGCTTCTTTGGCTACATTTCTTCTTTAGCTCTAGAAGCTATGTTATCTACATCTTAGCTCCTTCTCATAACCCTTGAGCTTCCTCAGAAACTCTCACAGCAAGAGGCCCGGTGCTTTCCTGGCAAGACCTCCTACTTCTTGACAGCGCTCGTCAGAGCAAGCCGCATGCGGGCGCGAGCTCTTTCTCAGCTTCCCTGCACCGTCTTCGCTGCCTACCCGCCATGGGTTTTCTTTTCCCTTATTGACTTCACACTCCCCATCTTTTAATTGGGTGGCCACCTTCTTTTGGCAATGGCCGGGCGGTCTTTAGGCTATGGGCCCTTATGAAGCGCATCACATTTGGCATACACATTATTGCCAAGCATAACATCTTTGGTACACCCCTTTTTGCATACATACCGACTACCTCAAAGGAATATCCATGCTCCATGTAAGCTTATATTAATGTGCTCCAACTGACAACATCTCGTCAGTGCATAAGTTTCTTGAAGACCAGGCATGCACAATCTAGGTTTTCAAGATTGGCATACATACTGACTAAAGCAATGCCAAACAGATTATTTTTCTCTATTGGGCAGCCATAGCCATTGTAAGGTCACCACATTTGGCATAAATGTCGGCCAAGGCAATGCCTGGCACCTCATTTTTCTCCAGCATGCCGCAGCCACGTTGACTTTTCCCCGCAATCATTGCATTTCAAAACCTGGATAAAGCTCAAAAATTCCTAGTTAGCACTCTGACCGAGCCCGACGAGATTGGTACAGAACGTGCCCCCGGTGAATATTTAACGGCCAATAACTTGGCAACCGGAACTCTGATCTTCGCTTATCTGAAAAGACCAACGCACTCCACAAAGTGAGCTCTTCAGGCCCATGCATTCATTTCAATTCTGTCACCTCAGTTGCGGTTGCCCAATCCGGTACGGATCTGCAATCGACTTAAACTTTAAAATGCCATAACTTCTTCAACATAGCTCCTATTGACGAGCCGTAAAGACACGCTGTTAGAGCACTTCAAGAACTGCAGTTCTAGATCATAATCTCCCACTTATTCTCACTTTAAGAATACTCTTTTTTGGCATCATTAAGACATCTGTTGACCCTTTTAAGCCGCATCTCGCATACATTAATCATTAAACTTGGCCTGTTAACAAGCCCTTATCACTGACCATTAATTAAGTAGGCTTTCAATAAGCTTGATGTGCATCTTCTTGGCATATTTCTTAGCATGGGTGCGGAGCCGCACGGCAAAATGTGTTGGTTGGTGTTGCAAATATCAGGAAAGTTGGATCTTTTTGGCTGCACGCATGAAGACCTTGGCTCCAAGATATATAGGCTTATTATGCCTTCCCTTCTTCTTTTGGACTTTTTGTGGTTCAATTCTCCGAACCCTCCAATAGATGTCATAATTATGTAATCAAGCCACGGTAGCCCAATAACAATTGGACTGCTTGGGCTTTGTATAATATTGAATGCTATTCTTGAAACATGCTCCTGCAATGTTACTTCTATGGGGCGAGTTTCATACCTGACATCCCCTGAAGCGAGGGGACGACCGTCAATGACTTTTGCAGTTGCTAGATTAGACTTCTCCACAAGTGGTATGCCTTGTTCTTTTGTAAATTCTTTATCCACCATGAAGCATTCCGTTGCGCCTGAATCTAGTAATGCTTCACAATCCATGTGCCTACGCGGCATATGGATCTTGACTGGTAGCATAAAACTTGAAGTGGAATTAGTGGGAAGAAAGAGACCTTTTTTTTCTTGTCTTTTGTCCAACCGGTCGGTCTCTATTGGGGTTGGACATCCATGTTTTCCGAACACGTTGAGGCCATTGCACCATGAGCCTTCATCCTTCTCTTCCTTGGACATTTTTGAGCCATGTGCCCCTGCTCTCCACAATACATACATAAGCCATTAATGCGTCGCCTTTGCTTCTCCTGGGCTGAGAGAGGTTGAAACCGTGTTGAATCAATTTGCATGGGCTCAATGCTTGATTCATGGCCCTGTTGAGGTGTGTAGCCATTATGTGTCACTTCTGTTTGGGGTCACAATGGTGCCCCAAGACGCCTCTCTTGTCTCCTCTCAAATAGTCGATTATCACATTCTATTGCTTGAGAGATGAACTCGCTTAGTGTTTGAACCTTTGGCATAGTCAATAAAAGATCTTTTATGTCATCCTTTAATCCCCACCGAAATTGGCTAATGAAATATTCCTCATGCCAAGTCAGATCACAAGTGAGCTGCTGAAATTCGGATGCATAGACAGATGCAGGTCTCGATCCTTGGCGGAGATTCCCATGTTTGGTTTCAGCAACCCTTGCTCTATCACTGTCCCCAAAGGTTGGAGAGAACTCCCGCACAAAAGCTTCAAATTCATGAAGAAGAGGAGATTCTTTTTCAAGTAAGGGAGCAAACCAAGAGAGAGCCGTACCCGAGAGGAGGGTCCCAATAAGGCCGACTTGAGAGGCACAATCTAGATAATGCTCTCATTGCATTCGAATGAAGAGGCGCACTTGTTGGAGAAAGCCTCTAAACTTTGATCTAGTCCCATCAATTTTTTTAGGCATGCTGACCTTCCGCTCCTTCTTATGTTGTTGAGAATAGCTAGATATTGCAGCTTGTGTTTGATGTGTGTTTGTATCTTGAATCTCTTGAATTTGACGTTGAAGATTTTGCAACGCCGGTCCCAAGATTAGGGGTTTCCCTGCTTGAAGTTGAGCGTTACTCTCACGAAGTTCTTGTAACTGAGCTTGGATGCTTTGCAATGCATTGATGACACCTTCCATCGTCGGCTCCACGATGGCTTGAGAAGATTAAGAGACAACAGTCTTGCCAAACTGTTATGAGCGCGTATAGAGCTAGAAGAGAGCAAGAGGAGGCACTCACAATGTACAAGAACTTGGATTTGATGATAAGCTTAATCTTGATTACAAGACTTAATACTTTATTAAGAGAGCTAGATACAAGACTTGGATTACATGACTTGAGTGCAATACAAGGCTTGATTTCAAGGACAAGACTTGAATCTAAGACAAGAACTAGAAGAGTTTTTTCCTCATAGGAGCCTCACAATTGGTGTTGGCAAGACTGAGGGGCTTGTGGCCCAAGACCCCTATTTATACTAGTGCTTTAAGAGGTTACTTGAGGAGGTTAGAACTTTCTAGGTTCTTCTTGAGGAGTCTAGAATCTTCTAGAACCTTCTTGATTCTTTTTCGACGTTCTAGAGCTTTCCAAAAACTTCTAGATTCTTTCGGAATCTTCTCCATGTTTCTAGAAACTTCTAGAATCTTCTAGATCCTTCTAGTTCTTATAGAACCTTCTAGTGATGATGTAGGTGATGACATAGTTGATGATGCAGGCAACGACTGACTCTCAAGCATCCATGACATGTTATCACAAAGACTCTCTTCTAAAAAGGTGATGGACTCTAAAGGGTTGATAGACCTATTGTCTACATTGATGACTTGCACCATTGTCGTAGCCATCGACTACCTCACCAGGTGGGTAGAGGCCAAAGCTCTGAAGGAGGTAAATGCACACATTGTAGCCCACTTTTTTTTTGATAACATTTGTTTTCGTTTTGGAGTGTCGTCGGTACTCATTACTAATAGAGGCCAAGGTTTCATAAGCAAGCTTATGCAAGCATTGGTGGAAAAAATAAAGATTCAACATCAATTTTCCTTGCCTTATCATCCCTAATGCAATGGTCTTGTGGAGAGTGACAATGGAAAAATTATCAATATGCTGACGAAGAATGTGTATAAGCAGGAGATGGAATGGGAGATCAATCTAGAGAGGTGTCTATGGGCCTACAAGACGTCCTACAAAGTGGTGACCAACTTTACTCCATTGAGCTGGTTTATGGTAAGGAGGTAGTGCTGCCAGTGCGTGCATAGCTAGGTGCTTTGAAAGGTATGTGCCTCATTAATGCCACCCCACAAGCTATTTTACAAGATAGGATTGTCGACCTTGAGGCATTATAGATGGATAGAGAAGCAGCAATAGACTACTACGTGAAGCAGCGGGAAAGACGAGTGGCCAAAGTCATTAAGAGTATGCCATACAAGAAGATAGAGAAAGGAGACTTTGTAATGAAATACGAGAGCTACTTGGACTTCACCTTCCAGAGGAAGTTCAAGAAGAAATGGATGGGTCCGTACAAAGTGAAAAAGGCATTTTTGAATGGGACCTATCAGTTGGTGAGGGTTAATGGTAAGCTTCTCAGACACAATGTAAATGGTGTACGGCTCAAGCTATACTTTGATAGAGGAGTGGTGCCCGATGTGAATCAGATTGTGACCAGGGGGTTGGGCAACCCACTTAAAGAGACTCAAGAATAGGAGATATACAATCTTGTACATATTATACATATTGTGCATATGGTTGTGTACTTTCCAGTATGCTTGGGTGTCTGCAAAGTGTTGCAAGTTTCAAGTTCAATAAGGCTACTTTTGGTTGAACATGAATGTTCAACTGGGGGTGCGAAATGATGGTGCATCCAAAGGTCTATGCAAAAACACGCTTTATGCTAAGCTATGGGTACTAGCAGGTGCAGGATAAAGGGCCAAGGCCAATGTGGAGGACCTGGGTAGGCAAATGATAGAAGAAGTGTATGTCCAAAGTGGTTTTTTTTTGTCAAAAAGGTCCCAAAAATGGTCCAGTTGGGGTGACAGCTCGAGGTGCTTGAGATGTTGATTTGGTGCTCTAGAATATGGTCTTCAAGATGCTTTGCAAGTTGGTCTAGACAGATCCTCAAACAGAGTCCCGGTGTGAAAGTTATGATTGTCCGAAGAGGGAATACTTTGCAGATCCCCAATGGGCAGGGTAGGTAGAAATAGGTGTCCAAGATTGGGATCAGTGGATACGCGTGTAAGGCTCGAGCTGTGAAGCATGCGGGTCTTTTCGGATTGTCAATCGGGCTCCTAACTGGTAAGTTATGGCATGTGGAATATTTGTCGGGGGTCATGTGTGCCAACTTGATTGCCTCAATAGGGGTATCGGAAAGAGGTATTTTTGAGCTCGCAAAGGCTTCTAAAATTTTTTATTCAACATGGGGGATTGCTTGAATTTGCGGTTCGATGTTTGGAGACATAAGTGTTGAGATACACCTAGTTTCAGGTTGAAAGGCAGTCGCGACAGAGGCGAGTCGAATTGTTTTTCCAGATTTGATGGCTCCTCACTCGAGGTCGTGAAGCAGTCTGAATGCAGTGGAGTTCAAGGGGTGTGGTGATAGCAGGGTGAAACTTCAATTTAGAATGGCCCATCAAGTTGACAAAAAGTGTGTGTACGTGTGAGCATCGACGACATGCGCAACAGGTGCACCCTTGGGGAGCTTTTTTTGAAAGTTCAAAAGTTGACTGGTGAATGTCTTTTGGGAAAAAAAATTGAAAGTCAAGGGGTAAACTTAAAGTCTAAGAAGAAGAAAAGGGGAAAAGAATAAGGGGAGGTGCTAAAAAGGCGCTGCTGGAAAGCCTTTCCTTTGGGGAAAGGTTGAATTGAACAAAACAGAAGGATAAAAAAGGAAGGGTGCAATGATGGCGCCATCGTTGCCCCTTGGGATTAAAAAGAAAGGAAAAGGATGTATTTAAGGGAGAAGACTTTAGGGTGGGGGGTTCTTTTTGCTTCTTACGCTCAAGGGATTTCAACTCATCGAGGAGAGAAGAAAGCTCCAGGAGAGGAAGCTTTTGCGGTGTGTGGAGGCAAGGAAGCAAAGAAAAATCTCCACCATTGGGACGGCGCCAACGAAGGCCATCGAGGTCAGTTTTTTTTCTTTGGTGATCGTCAAGGTTGTGTTGATGGAGCCGGTTGTATCAAATGGTCTTGAGTAAAGTGAAGGAACATTGTGCACTTCTTGGTGTCGATTCCCCCTTCCCCTTTGCTCTCATCTTATGCTCTTGTGCAATTCACGCTATTGTGTACGTGTGTGTATACGCCTCGAGCTATCGGTGTGTGAACTTGCACAGAGAGAGAGAGAGAGAGAGAGAGAGAGAGAGAGAGAGAGAGAGAGAGAGAGAGGTGTGGTCTGTGCTGAAGGGCAAGGATGAAGCATTGTGGCATGGGTGTGTTTGATTGTGGTACTGCTAAGGGTGTGTGTGATTAGGTGACGTGCGGGTGGAGCTCTGCTAGTAAGCAGTGCATGTTTTGAAGGTGTGTTGAGAGGATAAGGGTGTTGTGAGTGCCCTGAGATATAGGGGGGGCTTTGTTTGTGTGATGGGCGTGTTCTCCATTCCCCCTCTCCAACGTGTATAGCACTACTGAGGTATAATTTTTCACTTGTTTGTGCGTACTTTTCCTATGTTGTGCCAGACATGTGTAGTGTAGCAGTTTCTCTCTCACCATCGAGTTGGCTTGCAGGCTATAGGCTACTTTGTGGTGTGCATCCATACAGCTCACTCCAAAATGAGTAGGATTTAGTCGCTCTTCCCGTCCTATGCATCCACACGGCTCACTTCAGGGAAGGGTAGATTCTCACTTGTGTGATACAGTAGTTTATCTCTCACCACAGAGCTCAGTTAGAGTTTAGTGGTCAACTTGTGGAGTGCAGTAAGCATGATGCTACACCTCACTTCATAGTGACCTATAGGATTCTTGATCTTAGATCAGGACACATCATTGTTTGTGCTACATAGAAACGCAAGAATGCAACTCATCAACATATATGCATACTTCATACCCTCTTCATCTTTGTGTGAAGCACCATTCACCCTTGTGCTTCAAACTCCATACAAACGCCATTCTTCATCACTAGATGACTTGGTGTTGTCTTGGATGTAGATACATACAATGTTTGGCCTATATGTAAATTGTTAAGTTGTCCGCTAATTATGCTTGTGTTGTGAGTTCCACACACTTCATTAGGGATTGGATGTAAGATCTCTACCAACCTTGGAGAGGGGATTTCCATGTAAAGGAATACATATCAGGCCATTCTAGTCATAAACAAAAAGTTACTATTTTTGGCAGTTTTTCCACCTTTGATAAGTTAATGATAAATAAATTGTTTTAAGGTTTTAAACAATGAAATTTTTACTTTTTTGTCATTTTCGTCCAAAAATAGTAAGGTTTGAGGTGCTTGCACCCACCTAGACGCGACCGTCTCGTCTAAATCTACCCCGTCCTGAATTTCCATTAAACTAGATGCCTGCTTCAAAAATTGCTAAATATAGTAGGTGTGCATTTGACACCTTAGCTTGTCATCCTAAATCTTGTCTTTAAATAGTAACTTTTAGAATTAAATTTTGATAAGCTAAGCTCACTCTAGACAATTAATTTTTATCCTAGTGTTAATGAATTAATTCCAAAGTCTAAGGTATGTATGTGTATGCATGTGCATGGACATGTTTGTGCATGTGAATGTATGTGCATGTGTATGTATGTCCATGGATGCCCGTGAATGACCCATAGACATGGACCCATCTCTTAGGGTAAGTACATGAAGTGTTTCACCCAAAAGTGTAAAGAGGGACATCTCTAATGACTAAGGGGGAGCTTGTGACACCTCTACACATGCATTTAGCAAGAAGGGGTGAGTAGGGGAGACATGGGGCTGATTTGGGCAACAAGGAATGTCCAGACTCTACATAAATGGCATTCCCACTCAGTTTTGCACACATTTGAACACACTTGGGAGAAGGGAGCTCTACTACTATGGCAAACAACTTGGTGACTACCGCATTGAAGATTTGAGCAATCAATAACTCCAAAGAACATTTGGGTAATGTAAATCTATTATTTAATCAATTATTACAAATCTTATCTCTCAATTGGAATCCTTTCCAATTGCTACTCTATTATCAAATGCTATACATTTATTTACCTATCCTCAATTGGAAATCAACAATCATTATACGTATTTTATGGTAATTTCTCTACATTACAAAGTAATGAAGGTCTTATTGTTCGATTACATAATAAATTTTGTTGACTGCATGCACAATTATTCATCAATGTAACCTAAATGCTTGCATGAATGAGCTAAGCATATTCAAGAATTTTATCCAACTAAAATGATGGATCGTTATTGCAAGTAGATATAAGTGATTAATCATGTGATTAATATATGAGTTATAATGCATGTTTATCATAAGATTATGGTAGGGTTAAGCAAGCATATGTTTTTGTTTTGATGTGTGGAATAACCATACATGTTTTGAAATTAAAACACTTATAATCATTTACCCTACTTCCATTGGATTCTTATACTTTAGATTACAACTTCTCAAGTTAAGTATCCAGTAGTGGGAATGGCACCCAAGAGAACTCGCTATGGTGGATCACACGATCACGAAGACGGAACGAGTGACGGTAAATGAAAAGGGAAGGCTCCAATGAATGAGGATGTGCCACTTATCCCACGAAGTGATGTTATTTCTCAAGAACAGGTAGAAAATTTATTTTCAGTTCCTTGCATCATGAGTAAATAGAAAGGGAAAAACTACCTAAACATTGGGTCATTCCCAATTTGAAACCGCATCAGTTGAACTTGTTAATTTTCTTACGTTGTATTAATAGGGAAAGGTTGTTTCGAAAATAGTCTGTTTGCTCATAGGAAAGAAATGGTTGCCTAGTAGAAGAACTCTCAAATCTTCTTCATTCAAAAATCCTATATTGATTTAGTCAAAACTCTCTTTGATATCCACGAAGGAGAGCTTAGCAGGTAAACACTAGAGCAGCGCATATGATTGCACACATCTTGCAGGTTGGTGCCCAAAATGCAAGATAATATTTGCGGGTTGGTGCCCAAGTTGCAAGTTAGTCACTGTGGGTTTGTGCCAAGATTGCAAGATAATTTAGTTGTGTGGTCAACTAAAGACACCAAGAGCAATAAACTCTTGCCAAGAGGAGTGAACTCTTGGGTTTGGATATTTCAATGAAGAAGAGTCCTATGTTTTTTTTCTTCTAAGAAAGATTTTCTTGGTGTTGGTTTGACAATGTTTGAAGGGTTGTTTTAACAAATTTGTGATGGGAATACTTAAATAAGAAACTTGTAAAATTTCTCGTCTTTTGGTCACATCAAGCCGCCAAAGTTGATGGACCAGTACATTTTCATCAAAACAATCATTTCTTACGTTTTTTTGCATAAAAATAAGATTACGGATTTTTGTAGGACTTGAGATAAATTCCCTAGTTAACTTCAATGGGTTGGTGATCAGAACATATGATTGATTCTCACTCACTTTTTTTTTTTTGCCAAAAGAAATAGGTACAAAAAAGTTGAATTTTTACCATTCTGCAAACCTATCATCAAAGTTTCTATAGCCACGCTCAATAAAAACAATATATGAATGTTTTCCTAGTTCCCTATTGTCCTTTAGGTTTATAAGGAGCTATGGAGCATGTCAAAAGAATAATACATCTCTTACCAAGGGGAATCTTGGGGACAAAGATGAAGTGCTAAATACAGCAAACATAAAAAAACTGGGTTCAACATTATGAGTTGTAGAATCCCATAGAAACTATTTAATATCTAGCCAAATTTGATCCTTATGACTAGATATGGTTACCACCTACAAAATGCATGTAGTTGTCACAAGAAACTAACAATATTGAAAAAGCTATATTTGATATACTAGAATGTTTCGTTTTCTTCTATAATTGAAAAAATCAACCATCGTTAACTACTATGCAAACAGGGTATTAGGTGCCCCAAAACTCAAGGAATATTAGCTTTATGTTACAATATGCGATATAGAAAATCAAAACTGCATTTGGATATCATGAAAGCCACCAAAAAAATCATAGAAGAGCTAAAATTGGCTAAAAAACAGGATTTGACAATTTTTGTAATTTGGTCATAACTTATAGCTTTAACATTTATTTCTCCCTAGAAGCATCAGGACATGTTGAGGACTACTAAAGATAGTTCTCTAGCATTATAGACGTCACAAACATGAATTCTAGAGTGGTATAGTTGCAAAAAGTTGAAAAAAGCCAAAAATAGGACCCGGTTTTCACACAGTTTAGGTTGTGAAATGTTTTGCAAGGACAAGGTTAAATATGGAATTGATATTCCAAAACAATGTCGAGTTTTTTTCAACTCATGAGACAACTTTCTAGACAAATAGCACCTCAAAATCCATTTTGAAACTCTTGACATAATTCAAGGAAAATGGTCACTTAACAGGACATAAAGATGTCTGAGGACATAAAAGTGTCCCATTACCAACCTAGTGTTAAAAGGAATTCTGTGTATGAACAATAATGTGGTAGTAATTAGAAAACAAGCTAAAAATTGTGAGTGTGAGGTGAAAAGTGGTATTAGGTAAAGGCGGTGTGCCTCACCGTGCTTTGTCCATGTCCACTGGCCAGTGTCTGGCCACCCACATTTGTCTCCTTATTCTTTATCCATACAAAGAATAAGAAGCTCTCACTCATTCTCATAGTGTGCTCATATATTGATATTTGGGAACTCCACCCCACATCCCTGTGTCGTGCTCTCTGTCTCCCTCTCTTCTCTCTCCATCTTTGCTGCACACATGCACACCTATGATCCATTTCTTCACAATTCATATTAGAGCTTTGGCTTCACGACAGATGGAGTGCTACAGAGAAGTTAGCTTTCGGCTATGGTGAGCTCGTTTTTTGTGGAAGCTTGAGATTGGTAAGCAACCACAAGATCTGTGCTCATGGAAGCTTGAGGGACATTACCAAGCTTGAGAGGAGGGTGTATTGAAATTTGTATGCTTTTTGCAGCCATACTTGCAAAAAAAATACAAATTTTCATTTCCACAGATCATTTTTCAGGCTCCAAAACAATGTTTCTTAAGTAACTTTTGTAACGGAATGCGATTTATGCAAGGTTAGGGTGTAACTTGGGGTTTTGGCATGCTCCTGAGGCAATGGTGATGTCCATTTTGATTGATTTTGCCCTCTAAAATTTCTATAGCAGCAGTTGTTTATTGTGTGTCGATGATTCCACACATGGTTTGCTCTCATATGTGAGAGTGGTATTGGCTGCAAGTTTGCTAACAGATGGAAGGATACGATGTATGATCTGGATGTTCAAATGCTCAGAGAGTTGATAGCACTTGTTTGAGGTCCACTTGCAGCCACATGCAGGAGATGCAAAAGAGATCTTACGGTTGCCGATTTGTCTTATCGTTATGCGAGACACTTGCATGATACTTTGACACCTTTGTGAGCTGAATATTCAGCCAAGGATTGCTATTTGGGATACTATTTTCATGCATATAGAGGGCTGAAATTCTCAGCCATACATAGCTTTACAGGTGCCATATTTTTGGCAGTGGTTGCATCTCAGATTTTGGTCGTTTATGCATCAATTTTTGGCGTATTTTTCTCGACAGCAGACAGTATACATATGTTATCTTCTACGATCATTTTGGCGGTGATTTTGGAGCTTCCAATTTTGACTCCCAGCTATAGGTTGAGTTTAGTACTCCCACAGGTGTTGCCATTTGCAATTGAGGACATCTTTTGTTGTGTTTTGGCTTGCATACTAGTTTCGACATAGTAGGTGTCTTGAGCTTTTGCATTGTGTATGCTTTTGTGGGAAAGTGGCTAGAGTTTACTCACCATAGTTTGTGATCGATAGCTAGAGTTTACTCACCATCGAGCTTAGCTCTCACATTGATAGGTTTATAGCCAGGATTAAGGGTCATTTGTGAGCTAATTTGTGGAAAATTTGTGACCTGTTCCTTCAGCTATTTAACACTAGGTTGGTAACCTAACAGGACATAAAAGTGTCCTTTCAAGGTTTTGAAAAAAACCTCCAAAACCATAGTAGATCCACTCATTTTGTAAAATCCTTTCATGAGGTTATAGTTCAAGGCCTACTACACATGGAAAAAATAAGAAACTTGTAAAATTTCTCATCTTTTGATCACACCAAGCCTCCAAAGTTGATGGACCAGTGCATTTTCATCAAAACAGTCATTTCTTACGTTTTGTTGCATAAAAATAAGATTAGGGATTTTTGTAGGACTTGAGATAAATTCCCTAGTTAACTTCAATGGGTTGGTGATGAGAACATATGATTGCTTCTCACTCACTATTTTTTGTTTTTCCAAAATAAATAGGTACAAAAAAGTTGAATTTTTACCATTCTGCAGACCTATCATCAAAGTTTCTATAGCCACACTCAATACAAATAATATATGCATGTTTTCTTAGTTTCCTATTGTTGTTTATGTTCATAAGGATCCATGGAGCATGTCAAAAGAATAATACATCTCTTACCAAGGGGAATCTTGGGGACAAAGATGAAGTGTTAAATACATCAAACATGAAAAAATTGGGTTCAACATTATGAGTTGTATAATCCCATAGAAACTATTCAATATCTAGCCAAATTTGATCCTTATGCTAGATATGGTTACTACCTAAAAAATGCATGTAGTTGTCACAAGAAACTAACAATATTGAAAAGGCTATACTTGATATACTAGAATGTTTCGTTTTCTTCTATAATCGAAAAAATTTACAATCGTTGTGTACTATGCAAAATAGGGTATTAGGTGCCCCAAAACTCAAGGAATATTAGCTTTATGTTACAATATGCGACTTAGAAATAAAAAATGCATTTGGATATCATGAAATCCACCAAAAAAATCATAGAAGAGCTAAAATTGGCTAAAAAACAGGATTTGACAATTTTTGTAATTTGGTCATAACTCACAACTTTAATATTTATTTCTCCCTAGAAGCAGCAGGACATGTTGAGGACTACTAAAGATAGTTCTCTAGCATTATACACCTCACAAAAATGAATTCTAGAGTGGTATAGTTGCAAAAAGTTGAAAAAAGCCAAAAACAGCACCCGTTTTTTCACACAGTTTAGGTTGTGAAATGTTGTGCAAGGACAAGGTTAAAGATGGAATTGATATTCCAAAAAAATGTCGAGTTTTTTTCAGCTCACGAGACAACTTTCTAGATAGATAGAACCTCAACATCCATTTTGAAACTCTTGACATAATTCAAGGAAAATGGTCACTTAACAGGACATAAAAGTGTCCCAGGACATAAAAGTGTCCCATTACCAACCTACTGTTAAGAGCTGAATTTGGGGTTGTTTTGGGGCTGATTTACAGCCATATTTTTCAACCATATAAAAGCTTGTGTTACTCTACAAGTACAATTCTTGTTACTCTTGATAGTGATTGAGTTTTGACTCGCACTTTTACACAGGTCGTGTATGCTATGATTTTCTGACACATTGTTCATTCATTGACACATTTTGACAGTAGTTTTTCACTAACATATGTATGTCACTTGTGGCTTCGTTGAGTGATACTCCGGTTAGAGTGGTTTGGCTCTATGTGTGACTTTGTGAGGTGATTTTGGACGAGTACATTCTCTGATTGGTCATTTGGGCATTTTTTGCTATCTCCATTGCAATTTACTATTGAGTTTTTTGCTCCAGTTACAAAGGAGGCTATTCATGTATGCCTATTCCAGAGGCTAGTGACCTTGACCATTTTCTCACCTTCTTTGCTTTAGATAGTAGTTTGATCTTGGGTGGGAGAGTCTTGTGATCTTGCGCATTGTTTGCCATAGTTTTGGCATGGATATGGAGATAGTTCAGGTTAGAGGCGGTTCTCGCTCACGATCGCGAGCGAGTGACATGTTGGCATTGTGGCCATGATGGGCAGATCCATGGTGCTACTATGATGACAGATGCTAGAGAGTATGCATGTGATGGGCATGTCACTTTTGAGTCTAGCTTGCCTTTAGGATGCTTTGTGTCTTGGGATAGCACATTGTCTATGCATTTTCTACTAGACGAGCATGTAGTTTTTCACGTGCGTGGTGCCATGTAGTGATTTGTTTTTCTCTTTCTCTAGTGGGAGACTTAGTTTTCTGCAGTTTGCTGATGCTCCAACATATGACATAGAGGGTGCTGGAGATGTATGCATGTCTTTACCTAGAAGTGCATTGCTTACGCTAAGAGATGTACATTATGTACCAGGACTCAGTCAGAGTCTCATTTTAGTGCGTCGATTACAGAGTAATGGACATTGTGTACTGCTTGGTGAGCGGTCATTTCAGATGCATAGGGAATCACTGGTGATAGCCAGAGGTGCTATGAGTGGTCTGGTATACCCTTTGCATATTTTTGACACACAAGAGGGGGTAGTCTTTGTGTATTTGTAGCCATGTTTGGAGCAAGAAACGATGTCTCTTTGGTGGATGAGCTGCATGGAGAGCAGGTTGTGCATATGTATTGTGGTGACGTTCACACAGACATTGGTATCATTGGGGACACACAGCTTGGTCACCCATTAGTTGAGGTGACAAAAATTAAGTTAGAGACTGATGCATTGTTCTATGATGCGTCTGATACATTTGAGGATGACAGTGTCCTTTAGATAGCTGTTTGTGATTGTAGTGGTACTAATTTTTTGATTTTGCAATCATTCTCAGCAGATATGCCTTTGCTAGACGATGTTAATCTGGTGATGCATAGTCAGGTGGTTCTTGATGATGAGAATGCATATGGCACTGATGTTGCTGACAGGGATAGGTTGGCACACATAGTGTATGTTTCATCGGCTTTTGGGTCTCTCATGTCTAACCTTTTGGTCTCGAGACCTGATCTTGCTTATGCGGTTGGTGCATTTGTAGTGGGAATTGTTAGTAATTGTGCGATGATTGACATTGGCATTGTGCATTGTGGAGCCATGCAGGTCGTCACTCCATACCTGTATTAGGAGTTTCATCATGGCTCTAGCCCTAGTGATATGCATTTTTCATTTACACTAGAGCAGTTATAGATGCACTCACATGTCTGGAGTGAGCCAGTGAGCCTAGGTTGAGAGACATCTTCTCTCACCTCTTGTATATACTAGTTGTAGGCTAGTCTTCTTGCCAGTTATTGACACACAGCCTTTAGCGGGAGAATGTTAGGTAAAGGTGGTGTGCCTCACCATGCTTTGCCCGTGTCCGTCGGCCAGTGTTTGGCCACCCACATTTATCTCCTTATTCTTTATACATACAAAGAATAAGGAGCTCTCAATCATTCTCTCATTGTGCTCATACAGTGAGATTTGGGAGCTTCACCCCACATTCCTGTGTCATGCTCTCTCTCTCCCTCTCTTCTCTCTCCATCTTTGCTACACATACGCACGCCTATGATCTCCACATACATACACATACACATTCCTTCACAAGTGGAGGTTGGCTCAGGTTGCCAGTCAAGGATGGATGGTATCGATTAGTCGAGAAATTCTCCACTCTCTCTTATGAAGAGAAGAGAAATTAGAGACTCATTGTGCCTAGAGTCAAGAAGTCCCAAATATACGTGCCATTGAGAGCTATGGGGGAAAAGGAATTTTGATTTTCTCTCTTTTGGAAGGTGAGAACTAGGGATGTATAAAATTCTTGTATTAGTTCATGTTTTCCCTATGAGATAGGGATATGAACCCTCTTCAATGGTTTGGGCTCAAGTTACAGGCTCAAGCTACTTGGTGATGAGAGACCGTCCATTGGAAATCAATTCCTTCTTGACTATGTTTTCTCAAGCAATTAGGGCCTAGCAATCTGTCAAGTATCCTCCTATTTCCAAATGGATATGGTAATGGGGTGGAGACCTCACATTGGATTAGGTCACATTATTGTTATTATTGTATAGAAATATGAGGGTTACGCTTGTCAACCTAGAGTGGAGAGATGCATACAGATTCCCCCTTCATCTTAGCATGACATGCGTTACCCTTGTACTTTTTAATCCATGGATATGCCATTGTTCGTTAGTAGATGATTTGGTGTTGTCTTGGATGTAGATACATACGATATTTGTCCTGAATATGAGATTGTTAAGATGTCTGCTAATGGTTGTGTTGTGAGTTCCACACACTTCATCAGGGATTAGATTGATTAAACTAATATTACAATAGCATCCAAGACTTTTGTTAAACGTACCTCACACAAGCTGGGTTGTTCACATCATGTACACTCCTTTGATTGATTATGTGTATTCTCTAACGCTCTACATCCCCCTTGCACACGTAACAGGGCCCAATTCTTGTGATGAGCATAACTCACACTCCTGGCATGTTCACCTCTCTCTCTCTCTCTCTCTCTCTCTCTCTCTCTCTCTCTCTCTCTCTCTCTCTCTCTCTCTCTCTCTCTCTCTCAGCTTCATCGCTGCTTCAACCCTTCCACTGTAGAGCATTATTACCAGTTTACAGAGACTTTAATGAATTATGTATTTGAGAAGATCTAGGTCGTATTTTCCCCCACTCCTTTTGACAAATCTGAAAGATCCCCAACCCGCTGTTGGGCGCATTTCTGACACCCCGTTTTTTGTAAATTTGTACATATGGACATGACGCCCGATGTCAAAAGGGCGTGTGGGATTTCTTTTTGTGGATTTTTTAGCTTGCTTTAGCAAGAACATGTACATGCACTGCAAGTCGCTAGTCTAGTGACAACTGTCGGGCTACTATAAGTGCCCGTGAGTGAGTTTTTTGAAGTGAGCCTTGTATATAACTTAAAATGATGTAAAAAACTAAAAAAAGTTCAGCCAAACATCAGAAATTTGCAGGTTTTGGGTCATTGTGGCTTCTTGATGCTGTTGGATGCAGTTTTTTGCCCCGACTAGCCTTCTCTACGTGTAGTCGTGCTGGGACAGCTCTCTGTTCGCGTCAATTTTGCTCATGGGGGCGTATGGAATCAATTTTAGTCATATTCAGCTTTCTCTCCATTCATTTTTCAAGATTTATCTCAAGCTCTAAAGTGCCCCAATTGGAGTTGTGCTCATCAGGTTACGACTAGTTCTCTAGAGGGTTATGGCTATGGCAGCCTAGTGGCTAATTGTGTGTAGACAGATTCGGAGGGCATGTATCTATGAATTGTGGAATTGATGTTGAAGTTGTGGGTTTGTGATGTTTGATTATGAAAGTAGAGGCTCTTGTCTTCATATGCATTGGTCGGCCTGTGCTGTAAATCCATGCTTTGGCAGGGTTTTGCTCCTATGTGACATAGTCTCTTGGGTGGGCGACGGCTAGTAAATTCCCAAGGGTCTACTCCTATTGGACTTGTGGTGTTTCAAAAGGATTTTGCGAAGCTTTTGGTGTCTTGTAGTTCTCTTTCAACGCTCTTGGATGACATCACTATAGAGGTGTTTCAGTTTGCTTGTTTCCCAACAGTGTTTTGGTGCCCGCCACCGAGGAATCGCTTCAAGTTACCTTCAGTTTACAGGTTTTGAAGACATGGCGTTTAATTTTCTGGAGTTTAGTGGGAAATCAAATGAAAGTTCCAAATCTTTCATTGAGAGAATGGAATTTTCTTGCCTTCTTGCTGACAAGCCAGACCCAGCGTTGGTGCTACGAATCTTCTACTTCTGTTTGAAGGGAGATGCTAGGGAATGGTTTGGAAGGCTACAAAAAGGATCTACAATTAGCCCAACCTCCTCAAGTTATGACTTATGAAATGGTAAGGCATACTTTTCTTACACACTTTCAACAGGTGGAAGACCCACAAAAGGTATGGCAGTCTATTCAAGGCTTAGTACAAGATGAAGGCCAAACCATAGAAGACTTTGTCAAGGCATTCAATGCGTTATGGGAAAAGTGGTGTACATCTTTGGGGGCTGAGATTCCTCAAGCCATGTTGAAGAAGGACAGGTTTCTTGCAAGCTTGAGGAGTAACCTACGCTTGAAGGTAGAGCTTAAGCAGCCAAGGACCTTTGAGGAGGCAGTTGAAATTGCAAAGAATAAAGAGTGGAAAGCAGAGCATCTTCATCAACATGGAATCAATGTCGAGCCAAAGCTTGAAGTGAAAGCGGTAGAGCAACCAAGGGTCCTCATCAGGGAGCCAAGTTATGATCAACAAGCTTCTCATGATGTGAATGCCTTTCACAAGGAGATGCAAGAGGTTGTAGGTCTTATGAAGAATCTTAGTGTGCATATGATGGGAGGTGGAAGAGGTCAGAGTTATGGATATGGACGTGGTTATGGAAGCAATGAGGGTTATACAGGTGGTAGAGGAAGAGGCATGGCTCGAAGAGGGGATATGTTTCAATGCTACAATTGTAAAGAATGGGGTCATAAAAGCCCTCAATGTGACAAGCCAAAGATAATGGGTGGCGACATGTTTCCTCTTCCTCCACAAATTCCTTCTCGAGCTCAAGATTATGGTATTGAGATTAAAGGGGAAGCACGACCAAGTGGATTGACAGCAGAAGAGAAGTGCAAAACAAAAGTGGTAAGCATAATCCGTTTGGAGAAGAAAGAGGATGATTTGGGAGCTATGGTCATGCCTGTAGGTAAGAGGGTTACAAGAGATCATGACATGAGTGATGCAAGTCCCATCCATAAAAGAGGGAAACAGGTTGAAACATGTATAGGTAAAGAGAAGAAGAAGAGAAAGCCCAGGAAACATTACAATGCATCCGACTTTCCTTTGGGAGAAGGGCAATCAAATTATAGTTTAAGGGCTGATTTGGTGGGTACAAAGGCTGATGTTACCTTTGGGCAACTCATGGAGATGTGTCCCAAGTTAAAGAGGCAATGGAAGCACGTAGTCAATCCCATCAAGAAGGAGCCTACAAGGGGGTCAGTGAGAGTCCTATCTTTGAATGAGCTACCTGATATATGTCCTACTATGGATGCATGGCATAAGATGAAGTGCATTGGAGAGGCTTATATTGATGGAGGTGCACATGTATGTGTTATTACTCAAGCTTGTGTATCAAAGTTGGGACTCAACATGGTGAAGAATTCAGGTTTTCACATAAAGCTTGCCAACCAATCAAGGGTTGGGTGCTTGGGAGTTGTAAAGGACTTAGAGGTGGATGTATTTGATGTTAAGGAGCTGGTCAATTGCCATGTTATGCCCACGGGTATTGGTGCTTTCCCTCTCATCCTTGGAAGACCATGGTTACAGGCAACCAAAGCTATACAGGATTGGGGACATGGTACCATCACTCTCTACAATAGAAGGGGTGATAAGAAGAGGTTTGACATGGCTAGCAAGAAATCTTTGGATGCTAATTTTGATGAGAAAAGTGATGAAGAAGAGTACTCAAGTGAAGAAGAAGACAATGGGGATGAGGGCAGTGAAGTGGAAGATAGCAACGATAGTGATCCAGATGTTTCCTCCTTGTTTCTTGAAGAAGAGCATGATGAAAAACAAAGATTTCTTGGCCTTATCGAGAATGAGGATATCTCTGGTCCTTATGAGCAAATTGAAGATCTGATGCAACCCAAAGTTCAACCTAATGTCAAACAGGAGCTGATACAAGGTATGTTGTCTTCCGACTTGACTAGTCATGAGAAGGGTGAGTACCTACATATGACAAGGAGGAAATTAGAGGCTTTAAGGGAGATTAAATCCACATTCCAATCAAGGAAGGAGCTCAGCCCGTACGCCAAAAGCTAAGGAGAATGGGACAGGTACAACTTAATGCTTTAAAGGAAGAGGTAGACAAGCTTCTTGAAGAGGTTTCATATGTCCTGTGAGCACTGCAGAATGGGTGAGTCCTGTTGTAGTCACACCCAAGAAGGATGGAAAGTGGAGGATATGTGTTGATTTTAAGCCTCTAAACGCAGCCATGAAGAGGGATCCATACCCTCTTCCTTTCATAGATGACATACTTGATTCTATTGCAGTGCATGAGAGGTATAGCGTATGTGATGGATTCTCTGGATATTTTTAGCTCACCTTGGCTTTGGAAGATTGAAAGAAGAACACATTTATCACGCCATGGGGATGCTTTTGTCATTGTGTACTTCCTTTTGGTCTTATGAATGGCTGTGCGTGGTATCAAAAGCGCGTCAACAAGGTGTTCTCTCCCTTTCTTGGCAAGTTTGTGAAGGATCTTATTGATGACTTTTGTGTTTATAGCTCTAGAAAGGATCATTGTGCAAAGCTTGGGATGGCATTGAAGCAATATGATGAAAGTGGAGGTCAAATCAACCCAAAGAATTGTCATCTTGCTCAACCAAGAGTGAAGTTTTTGGGGCATTACAAGAGGCTATTCATATTAGCGACGCTCACACAGCGACGCTCAAAAAAAATAATTCCCGGTGTCGCTATGAGCGTCGCAAATTTACAAGTAAATTTGCGACACTCATAGCGACGCCGGCTGGGCTAAAAAAAATAACAGAGAGCGCCCAAAAACTCAGATCTCAGATCTGAGTTTTTCGGAGCCCTCAAGCAAGGAGCAGGTAACGCTCTCCCTCTCTCTCTCTCTCTCTCTCTCTTTCTTCTCCACACACACACACACACACACACACACACACACACACAAGGAGAGGAAGGAGAGCCAGGTATGCTCCTTCCCTCTCCTCACTCTCATGTTCCCTTCCCCTCTTTCTCTCTCCCTCTCTCTCTCTCTCTCACACACACACACACACACATAGTGTTTTTGAGAGAGAGAGAGAGAGAGAGAGAGAGAGAGAGAGAGAGAGAGAGAGAGAGAAAGAGTACAAACATAAACAAAAACGCACACACACATACATAAACAAAGAATGCACACACACATTGAGAGAGGAAAAGAGAGAGAGAGCATGCATAAACAAAAAACGCACACATTGAGAGAGGAAAAGAGAGAGAAAACATGCATAAACAAAAAAACGCACACACATTGAGAGAGAAAGAGAGAGAAACTAATTTAACGTCGTAGGAAACTAATTAAAATTAAAAGACCTAAAGATCTAGCCGACGAGGAGTTGAACTCAAGACCTATTATTCAAGAGGGAAATGGCATAACCAATCTATCATACTTGGCATGGGTGATAGAAAGGTTATACCATTTATCTCTTTTTACTGGCACACACATCCACACACGCGCACACACACAAGAAGAAGAGAGTTATAACGTCGTAGGAAACTATCCTAAAAGACGTTAAAGATTAGGCTAGATGTAGACTTACGTTAAATTAGATTTAGGTTTATTTAAGTTAAATTAGATTAGATTTAGGTTTATTTTTAGTTAGATTTACGTTATATTAGATTAGATTTAGGTCTCCATAGACTGCGATGCCTGCATGAAACTGGTGAAGAAAGCCCTCAATGGAATATAGGGTATTGCTGCCTTCACTCATGGTGGGCTCCGTCGATCCAAAAGTACTGGTGAAATGTCTTCAGAAGATAGGGAAGAAGGTGGGTCTTCAGGGCGGCAAGAGTCACTACATCCCCGACAATGACCATCTAGACAACCTCTAGTCATTCAACAACAACTTCAATGTTAGTAACAAGAGCAAGAACGGTCCAAAGGGCCAATTGCTGTCGTCAGATGTGGATGGAGATGAGGCAGCGTCACCGCCGGAAGTTAACTCTCACATCTTTAGTGATGAGAATGCCAACTCTTGCCGAGTTATGTGAAAAATTATGTGTTAAATCAGTTTTAAGGTTCTTATAATCCCTGTTAGTTTAGTTCTTTGTTTTTAATATAACATAATTTACGTTAGATTTAGATTTATGTTATATTAGATTAGACTTAGGTTTATTTAGGTTTACCCACACACACACACACACACACAAGAAGAAGAGAGTTTTAACGTCGTAGGAAACTATCCCAAAAGACGTTAAAGATTAGGTTAGATGTAGACTTACGTTAAATTAGATTTAGGTTTATTTTTAGTTAGATTTACGTTTATTTAGATTTACGCTTATTTACGTTAGATCGAGTCCATGCAAGAATTACTTACGGTTTAGGGTTTAGAGTTAGATGAACAGTGAAAGGATCTACTGTGAAAAGATGTTAAGATGCTGTGAAGTGCTACAGCTAGAAAAGAGGCAAAGGGGTTTTGTCCACTACATGCAGTATCATGTAGACGTGGGTCTGTAGATTTCTTGTACCCACAAATATAGGTATTGACCAATAAAGACGAGATTATAACCCGGCGGTTCTGATCTCCGTGCACCTCTAGACCGAGGTGTGCGGGGATTGGACATGATTAGAGAATGTGAGGTAGAGAGAGAGAGAGAGAGAGAGAGAGAGAGAGAGAGAGAGAGAGAGAGAGAGAGAGATAAGACGAAGAATGCCAATAGAATATTAAATTTGTTGTCCAGGTTATAAGATTTTTATCCTCATTATGAGTAGTGACGAGGATGTGGGACCGTCCAACCAAAATACCTATCTCTGAACGAGGGTCTTATGTCCTTGTAATCAATGCAAGCATGCTGTGCGACGGACAAGACGTGTTTCTTTGCAGCACGGTCGCGAATTTGGCGAGTTCGATCCATCTATTATAGATCGAGTTGTTGCCAATTATAACTCGTCGGACTCTGACGCTGGCCAACGTTTACTTTAATAAAATTCTAAATGTATAATGATCTGATAGATTTTTACACGACTGTATCGTATTTTTATGTTGTGTAGATTGCTTAAAGAGCACATACTACCATCTGACAATGTGATGCCAGATTCCCGAGATGAAGCAAGAAAGATTTTGCAAAACTTGGGGATGGATTACAACTCTATCCACGCTTGTCCTAATGACTGCATTCTTTTCAGAGGGGAATACATAGACATGGAGAAGTGTCCGAAATGTGATTTCGAAAGATATCGAGTAGATCTCCACGGGACAAAAATTCCACAAAAGGTTTTGCGACATTTTCCTCTGCTTCCTCGCATCAAGCATTTCTTCGAATGTAAGTCCATGGCCGCCCTAGCATCATGGCATGAGGAGAATAAATCTTCGGATGGTGTGCTACGAATTCCTGCAGATTGCGCAGCCTGGAAACATATAGATGGAACATGGTCGGATTTTGCCAGGGAAGCTCAAAATTTGCGCTTAGGCTTGGCTATGGATGGCGTAAATCCATTTGGTCAAAGATCAACATCTTATAGTGTATGGCCCGTTGTCATCGTCAACTACAACATTCCCCCGTGGTTGACTACGAAGAAGGGGCACCTATGGCTAAGCTTGATTGTGCCCGGGCGATATAAAGTGGAGAATATGGATGTGTATCTTCGTCCACTATTGGAAGAGCTACAACAATTGTGGATTGGCATAGAGGTGGTGGATATGAGCCGACACACAGGACAACGGAATGCTTTGATCAGAGGCATTCTAATGTGGACCATGCATGACTATCCCGGGCTAATAGAATGCTCAGGTGATCTATTGACACTCCTCACTCAGACACTGTAAATCTTGTTTTTTCCCATAGTTGATCTATTATCACGTGTATACATGCAGGGCTTCAAACAAGCGGATACAGAGCATGTGTCACATGTGGACCTAGACTGAATGCACGTAGGGCGCCCTCACTGAAGAAGCAAATCTACGAAGGTCATCAAGCGTATCTTCCAGAGAATCATGTGTTACACGACGGCTTTTTGGGAAGAGAGCCACCAAGGATGTCTGCACAAGCATGGTTAGAGCAGAAGGAGATGTGCGATGACGGATTGCCTCCAGGGATGAAGAGACTATCTCTATGGTACGAGTTACCATACTGGCCCCGACTCATGATCAATCACTTGCTCGATCCAATGCACATATTCAAGAATGTGGGTAATCTACTATGGGACCATCTGACCGGCAAGAAAGATACTTTGTGAGCCAGAGTTGACCTTAGAAATGTGGATCGTATGGAGCAATATTGGCCGCAAACAGCGTTTGATGGATCGATAAAACTCCCTAAAGCACCATGGATTTTCACAGGAGCCCAAGAACGCAAAGTAAAAGAGACCATTCGATCTTTGCGGACCCCCACTGGCGTAATGCACTCGCTCCGAACATGTTTTACTAAAGAAGGAAAGCTTACCGGATTGAAGTCACACGATTGGCATAAAATGTGTCAGGTACGTTCATAGTGGACTTTAATATCATTGCTGCACATACTTTACAGTTTATTTTACCGGTTGCCATTGAGGGATGTTTGTCTCTCGACATCCGTAACACAATCTACAAACTTGCAAAGCTAGTGCAATGGATCTCACAAAAGGAGATCAACGTAGACTCCATACCATTCGCCAAACTAAATGCTACGGAGCTTGTGTGCATGTTTGAGAAACATTTTCCTACTACCATGCTAACCATTCAGGTGCATCTTCTTGTTCACATAGTTGATGAGGTGGAAATAGCTGGCACAGTTCATTCCAGATGGATGTTCTTCTTAGAACGTTTCATGAAAACGCTTAAGGGATATGTGCATCAAAAGGCACGTCCGGAGGGTAGCATGGCAGAAGGTTGGTTGGTATCAGAGTCCCTAGTGTACATTGGAGAGTGGCTAGACGGATTTGATAAAGCCCGGGACACGCTATGGCGAACCATAGATGATGAGCGCATATCTGGGATTGTCATGTGCAATCTCGGTGTTGAGAAGAAGATGACGGAAGATCTAGAGGCTAAAATCAACCGATTTTTCATGCTTCACAATCCAGTGATGCAAAAGTGGATTTCACAATATGAGGATGCAAAGCAAGAGCGACAAAGGGCACGAATCGAGTGGAGACGGGGAGGACGACCACCGATGCACTATCCGACGGGTCTGGAGAGCCTACCAACATTCATGAGCTTAAGATGGTTGCACAACCAATTGAAAAGCGCACAACAATGCGGTGATGAAGTGACTGAGGAAGAGTGGGAGTACTCTAGGGGTTGAGCGACCAAGGTAAGTTTGCAATGTACGACTAGCTAGTGACTTTATTTCTAAACGTTTGAACGGCCACTCATAATCTTTGTTTGTTGTAGTATAAGTCATACACAGCAGCATGGTGTAAAGGTCAACATTTTAGGGTGGAACGGATCGACAAAAAGCGTTTTACTCAAGATTGTGGAATCATGGCAAAATTTGAACAGTGTAGTCGACGACGTTCCTCTGATGCAGATCCGGTGGTGGCGGAACTCACTTACTTTGGCACGCTACAAGAGATTTTGAGGATCGATTACAGAGGATTTTTTGTCGACTTGTTCGACGTGCAATGGTTCAAGATAATCATGGAGGGTCGCAACGCAACTGTGCGTAGAGGAGAGTCTGGTTTTCTTGAGGTGGATTCTGGTTTTCGTAGAGGTAGCCTCTCGTAGTGCAAGGACGTATGAAGGCTACCATGTGCCAATCACAATGGCATCAATGGAGGAGATCAGAGAAGATGCTCAATCAGAAGCCGCTGCGGTGGTGCCAGACGAGCATCAAAATGCTACTACTCTATATGGGGTGCATGCAGAGGAGCTACAAAATGAAACAGAGGATATGTGTTTAAATGGAGAGCTCTATATAGATATAGGAAGTTATGCTGAGTTATGCGAGGATGAGAGAGAGATCTCTTAAAGCCACAAATATTGTATTTGAACAATTTTGCTCCGTGTTGTAAAAGCTCTGGCTCTCTAAGTACCTTCCATGGTGTATAACGCTCTTTTCTACTCGCGCTCACATCTTTTGATTGAAAATTCTGAGTTTTCGACTTGCCTCTTCTATCACTCAATTCATTGCGTCATTGTATTTATATGCGTCATTACGTCATTGTATTTAATGGTCTTTGCGTCATTGTCTACTCTATTCATTCAATATTAAGTTTAAATATTCGTGTGTTTAATGCAGGTATGGATGATGAGGAGTTTCTTTCTTCTTTGTCACCGCAGCAAAGAAAGTGGTACGTGGAGCGTCATCGCTCTGGCGCATCATCGCGCGTTCCTACTCCATCCGCATCTCCCTCTCTTTCGGAGCATTTGGCGCGCTCCGAAGCTTCGGTGTCGACGAGACGATCTTCACACTCATCTAGACACCGGCGCTCTAGTGGTGGCGGTGGTGGTTGTTGTGGGGATTCTGCCACCGATGCCTCCACACCGCCTCGTGTTTGACGAGGCTCTTTACCCTCCCCTTCTTTGCCCGCCCCCACACCAGCCACAACATCGCCATCTACGCCAGGTTTTGCGCGGCTGACTGTTCCTAGCAGCTACACACCTCTACCTACTCCGCCAGGAGCCACCCCACTCGACACTCCTCGCTTCGGGGCCCAAACGCCGGTGGAGACACCTGACGTCCGTACCCCCATCGACACACCGCTAGAGACCCCTGCCGGGACACCCAGGTTCACGCGTCACCGGCCAGAGGGCTTGCCTTACTCCGTCGACTTCAGCGGCGGCATCATCATGGATGATGACGGCAAGAAGGTGATCTCGCACATGCGTGGTCTTTGCTCTCAGCTGTTTAGACACTACATACTAAACAAATGGAGTGAAGTACCAAGTGATTTAAAAGCTAGAGTCATCAGCATACTTCATGATGAGTTTCCCGTTCCAACACGGGATCAGTGCTTCAATGAAGACCTGATGAAGATTCGAATGCACGAATACTGCAAACACAAGTGTTCCGAAGTGCAAAAAGCAATCAAGCATGGGTGGAACAGGCCAGATTGGCTGGCCAAAGAAGATTGGAAGAATGCGAAGAAAGCAACGCGCGAGAATCCCGACAAGTGGAAGCAACAAAAGGATGCAGCCAGAGCGCGAGTAGAGGTAGGGAGCTGGCACCACTTGGGGAGCGGTGGATGGGCATCATTTGAGGCCGATTTTGTAAGTGTTTTCGCATTGCTCTTTATGTTCGATAGTTTAGGGTTTATGAGTTTTTTAATTCTAACATAATGAAATCTTTGTATGTTTTGACAGTGGTCGATGACAGGACGTGATCCCACACCGTACGAGCGCGAGTACGCAGGCAGGAAGGGCTTAAACGCCCTGATGGACATTCTCAGTTCTCGCGGCGGCATGGTTAGTATTAGGGTTTACTCTTTTCTATTTTTTGTATTGTTTTATAAATGTTGTTATATGTTTATACTTACTGAAAGCTGTCTTATTGTCTTTTTTTGCAGAATCCGACAGATACGTCGCTTGGATGCGATGAGAGGTCTGACTAGACGACGTCAGTTTAGCGGTAGCTAGATAGCATTAGTTTAGGGTTTCTCATAGCTTATGTATCATGAGAGGGATTTTATACGTCTTTTTGAACCATGTATATTATTACATTTGTCACCGCAGTTCATTTTGCCAATCAATTCTTTATGCCTATGATGTTGTACAATTGTCATTATTACATTTGCCAATCAATTCATTTTGCCTATGATGTGTACAATTGTCAATTTTACGCTTGTCAATTTTGCAAACGATGCGTCTTGTGGGTGACTATTTTGGGTCTATTATCTATCCTTGCACTTTTTTAAAAAAGTGAATCAAGTACAATATGGTTGATGGGTGGCAGGGCATTCAATGTCCTGTCACCAAAAAAAAATTCTCTCGGGTGTCGCTATAATCGTCGCTATTTATGGCTCTGTAGCGTTGCTATGAGCATCGCTATAGACTTCTGTGTAAACGTCGCTATAACCGTCGCTATGAGCGTCTCTATATAGCGACGCATATAGTGACGCTCTCGTAGCGACGCTATTAGCGACGGTTTTAGCGACGCCGGGGGTTATAAAAACCCAGTGTATTTCCGTCGCTAATAGCCTCACAAGAGCACACAACCTCTTGTAGTGATATGATCTCAGAGAATGGGATTGAAGCGGATCCTGACAAAGTGAAGGCTTTGGTGCTCCTCCCATCACCTAAAGATACAAAGCAACTTTCTACTTTTATTCAAAAGGTGAAGTATATGGCAAGGTTCATTCCTTTGTCCTCTCAACTTCTTTATCCTCTACAACAAGTAGCAAGGTTGGATCCTCTACAATGGACAAATGAATGTGAAGAGGTTTTTCAAGGTATCAAAGAGGTTCTTGGTTCTCTTCCTGCTATGCAAGCTCCTAATTGGGATAAGGAGTTTTATGTGAATCCATCAGTAGGTGAGGATGCTATTGGAGCTATTCTTCTTCAACGAGGTAACAATTCCCACTACATGAAGCCTATCTATTGTGCTAGCAGGGTGAAGCTAGAGGTGGAGAGAGGCTATACTGAGGAGGAGCTCATTATGGTGAGTGTAATTTATGCATGTAGAAGGTTTAGGCACTACCTTCTCCCTAACCCATTCACATTCCTCACTAGCTACACTCTTCTACCTCAATTGGTGAATAGCCCTACTTTGTCAAAGAGGCTCATGAAGTGGATTGTGGAGCTACAGGAATTCCAATTCACTTTTCTTGTTGAGGAGAGTACAAGGGCTACATTGGCTGATTTTCTTACCTATAAGGAAAGCCCTCTTCTTCTTAAGGAGGATGTAGTGAAGAAGCAACACATGGAAGCTCCTGACATAGACAATGCCTATCTATTGTTTTTTGATGGCTCTTACAGGAAAGTGCATGGTGAAGCTTCAGTAGGTGTGGTAAAAAAATGATCCTCAAGGTGCTTTGGTAACTAAAAGGAGTTTGAAGCTTACAGCACAAAGCAACAATGAAGTTGAGTATGCTACTTTGGAGAAAGGTCTCAACCTTTGCCTTGAGCTTGGCATCCGTCGTGTGAGGGTAAGAGGTGATGCTCTTTTGGTGGTGAAGCAAGTACTTGGGGTGTGGCAAAGTAAGAATCTAAGGCTGAAAAATATGTGTTTTCAAGTGAAGAATCTGCTTAAGCATTTTGAAGCTTGGAGTTTAAGGCATGTGGACAGGTCTCAAAATGAAGAAGCACATGGTGCAGCGCAAGCTTCAATTGGGCAATTGTATGTGATAAGGGCTGATTCTCCTCTTTATTTGGGAAGGGAAGCTTTAGAGAAGGATTAAGAGTTTCTACAAATAGGTATGCTTCCATCAGAGTTGGAAAAGCCAAAAAAGTACGCCTTCCTACGTCGTGCCAAAAGGTATGTGCTACTTGGTGATGCCTTGTATATGAAGGGGGCTGATCTTGTGATGAGAAAACTGCCTTGGAAAGAGGAAATTTACAAAATTTTAGAGGAGAATCATGAGGGTTCTTGTGGTGGTCACTTTGCTGCAAAGATCACTTTGCATAAAGTCTTGCAGGAGGGTTATGTGTGGCCAAGTGTTCAACGTTGTCGAGAAATTTGCGGTCTTGCCAGGAAAGCACCGGGCTTATGGCTGTGAGAGTTTGTGAGAGAACTCAACAAAAACTATATGAAGGAGTTAAACCATAGATGCCATGAAGACTAGGGTTTGGAAAGAAGTGCAATCAAAGAAGACTCACTCTTTCTCTTTGAAACCCTTCGGCACCATTATTGATGGGAGAGAGAAGAAGAGTGGATAATTCCACTTTGATTGATACACCAAGTGCAAGACCTTCTTTGATTAGAGTTGATCTTCCAAGGTTAGCTTGTTGCAAGAATGGCTAGTCTCCCTCTAGAAGAAAGTGTAGGCTTGGGCTTATGTTAATGGCTAAGTACAATTAGGCATTACTACTCACTCCCTCGAGAATTCCTCTCATCAATGGCTTGAATGCTTGAGTTCCTTCCAAGGAAGAAGAGGTCCCCTTTTATAGGTGAAGGGAACCCCCAAGGGTTTACACAAGAAGAGAGGAGCCAGTGTGAACAGGAATTGGAAAAGTTGGAAATGAGTTGTCCCTGCATGATATGGGCAGACTGGGGTCCAGTATTTTGATCATATCTCCTCAACCGTGGCTTCAAATAAAAAAGTAAAAATATGGGCAAAAACTTCAGCTCATTAGCTACGATTTTCATTTTAAAATTGTTTTCCAATTCCTATTGGAACCTTGTGTAAAAAATTCATCAAAATAGGGTCCATTTATGGCAGCAAAAGTCTTCATGTGGTCTCCTTAGCCTAGACTTTCATTTAATTCCAAAGGACACCTCATGCCATATGAAAGCATGACATTGCTCCTTGACAAAGTTTTGTAATCATGCTTGCAATAATGCATTAAAATAAGTGTATCTTTGAAATCATGCCACCTAGTGTCCCACTAGGATTTGATTCTCTCCTAGTAGCTATTTAAAAAGAAATATAAGAAAAGTATAAAAAATACATAGAATATATATATATTGGAGTTTACCCTAGATATAGGATCTAGGTAGGGTGTGAGATGATAATGAAATAGTAGAAATAAAGAATCAATGCTTTTTGCCCCAAGTTAAAGAGGCGGAGCTATTGATGCTTTTCCCATAGTATTTTCTGATGGTAAAGTAAGGATATGTTACCCTTGAGAAAAATAATAGGATGAGATAGAAGGCTTATTATTATACTTAAATATGCATATGTACACTATAGGAAATATAATTATGTATCTAAAAAAATACAAGATAGATCTTGTAGCATGCGTTCCCACTATGTACGTGTCACAACACGACATCCACCCCCTCTAAACCTGCACATCCTCCGGTATGTGCCACATTGTCTCTTTGTAAGATTAGACCTCTTGTACATCTTCCTTGTCTTCTTCTTCACTGGATGATTCCAGAGCTTCATGTTCACTTTGATCTTCACCTGTGTTTTTCTCTTCTTCCTCATCCATATCTTCTAGATCATTGTCTCCTCTTCTCTTAAACATTTTAATCCTTTTTCCTGCAATGGGAATCTTTACTTCTGTACCATCTAGTTCAGACAAGCTGTAAGTAGCATTTTCATGCACATGCTTTACAACATACGGTCCAAACCATCTTTTTGAGAACTTACGCATGACTGTGTGCTGGTTATCAAGGCTACTATCATACACTAAAACCCAGTCACCTTTGTCAATTGCTTTGCTCCTGAGTCGATGTCTCTTATCAAAATAGTCCTTGTTTTTCAACCTTGCATTTTTGAGTCGTTCTTTTGCAGCTTCAATGTCTCCAGCTCTTCTCTCTAGCTGCCTTATACGCAGTGCAAGGAGATCTTCCCTACTAAGCCCCTCTTGCCAAGGTAGTACATTCCATGTGGGAATTGTATCCTCAATCGACATCACTGGCTTTTGACCATGCATTAGCTCCGCAGGCATGTAGCCAGTTACTGAGCTATGTGTTGTACGATCAGCCCATAAAGCATATGGTAAAAATTTTGGCCACTCACCAACTCTTCCTTCGCAAGCCTTGGCCAAAGCTTTGATGATAGGAGGATGCCCTCTTTCACTCTTTCCATTGCCTTCAGGGTTGTAAGCTGTATTAAGAGAAAGCTTGATCCCTAATCTAGAAAAGAACTCCCTTGCTTCTTCGACATCCAGTTCACCTCGATCTGCAGTGATTTTTCCCACACAACCATAACGGCAAATCACCTCATCAAGAAGGAATTTGCACACAGCTTCTGTGGTGTTAGCTCTTAATGCTCTTCCTTCAACCTGGTTAGTTAGGTCCTCTCGTGCAAGAACCAAGTATCTCATCTGCCAGAGTCCTAAAGGCATCGTGACTAGATCCACAACCCATTTATAGTGCATGGCTAGTGGATATGTAGGGTGCAATCCATCACGATGTCGAACATTTGAATACATTTGACAAGTTACACATCACTCTACAAACTGAGATACATCTTTATACATACCCTTCCACCATTATTTTTCTTTCAACTTGGAGAAGGTTGCCCACACACCCCTGTGTCCAGCCCATAGACTCTCATGAAACTCTTGCATGAGCTTTACTTGAGTCTCTTTTTTACATATAACCTGTTGTGGTGTAGCACCCTTTTGTTTAGGATGCTTCCACAAGTAACCATCCCTCAAAAAGTACCCATATGCTTTCTTGCGTATCCTCTTGAATTCTTGTTCAGACCAATCATCCCGTTTTGTTAGAGTACTCAAGTACCTTTCAATAGAAAGCCAATCACCTTCATAAAGATCTTTCAAGAACAATTCAAGTGAATTAGTCATGCAGACATTTTTACCTTTGACATGAGAGATAGAATAGAATTTTGTGCCTACATCATCTCCCTCATTAATCATTTGTGACTCATCTTCATACCTTGCCCTTGATAGCATATCTGCCACTGTATTGTCTTTACGTGCAATGTGCTTAAACTCGGGATTTAAGGACTTAATGTAGGCAATCCACTGCAACATAGCAATGTTTGGTGTTGAGCAGCTTGTAATCATCCCAAGAACTGGTAGACAATCTGTTTCTACAACCACACATGCACCAATTAGGTACTCTTTCCCACTTTTCAAGGCTGTAACCATACCCCATAACTCTCTCTTTATCTGTGGATAGTTTCTTTGGCGAGCACTTAGTACCTTTGCTCCAAATCTTACCACATATCTGTGTCCTTCTTTGTCATCTTGCCCTATTGCCCATCCAATCCCTGTAGGACTGGTATCTACTGTTACAATCACTGGCCTTTGACACTCATAGTCTACCTTTCTCAAAGTCGTTGCTGAATGGAGTAACTCCTTTAGCTTTTTCATGGATTTTACATGTGCTTCTGTCCATTTAAACTTTTGATCCTTTCTAAGCAGCTCATAAAGAGGATCAGCTACATGTGCATAATGTGGAATCACAATAACATAGAAGACACATGCTCCCAGAAACCTTCTAACCTCAGTGATGCTAGTGTATGTTTCTTTCATTCATTGGATGGCATCTACCTTTGATGGACAAGGTTTCCTACCATATGGCCCGCACATGTGCCCCACAATGAGCACTTCTTTGACACCAAACATAGACTTTTTCCCTGACAATGTAAGATTCACTTCTTCCAACCTAGACAAAATTTTATCACAATCATTTATGTGATTTACCACAAAACTACGACATCCCTTGAGATCCAAAGCTTCATCTTTGTCACTTTCTTCACATCCTTTGATAGGCAAATCATCAATGAAAGGCATTGTGATTTGAGGAATAAAGTCACGTAAGACCTTATTTATCCCATTCATCATATGTGCAACCGAGTTGGTTGCTCCCTGTGGCAAGGTACACATCCTTACCAAACCCAAAGGTGTCCTCATGGTTGTCAAGTCTCTGCTTTCGATTGCAAGCTGAAATTGATCATACCCTGAGTAGAGATCCCCCATTGAGTAGATTGCCCTCCCTGCAAACGCCTCTGTAAATTCATCCACAATTGGACCTGTTCCTACATTTCTAATTGTCACCTTGTTCACTGGTTGCATATCTTGGATGAAGCGTAGAGAACCATTCTTCTTTGGAACTGTGAACCACCTGTTTGAGTATGGAGCACAAGAAGGCTCCAAGATTCCCATTTTGATTTTCTCATTCAGTAGCTCTACTAACTTTGGCAAATGAGCCTTTGGAACCGGAATAGGCCGCAGATTCCAAGGCACATGAGGTATTGTGAAAATTACCATAGGAGCTACAATATAAGGATCAACACATCATATCTCATGTGGCTCAAATGCAAAAGCCTTACCATGCTTTGAAAGCATTTCTTTGAAGCACTTTGTCTCCTCCTGTGTTAGAAACTCCTCGCAACCAATCTGCAACTCTTGAAAGGACTCCTTTGTGAAGGTATGCCCGATCTTTTTAGGATTCCGTAAACTTGTTTGTAAAGAAGCCTGTTCAATCTTTTCCCTGTTGTTGGGTGGTAAGGGTGAAGCTACTGGTTTCACCTTCTTTGCTACACTCTTGTATTTAGTTTCAGCATGGACTTCTGGGCCAACTGTTTGGCTTTCTTTAAAGGCTTCTATTACTTGATACATTTCCATAGAGCAAACTTCCACAACTTCATTTTCAAGATGCAAACTAGAACTCATTATAGCATCAAGCTCACCCATAGTATCTACAAAAGAAACTTGTTCACACAAACCCAAAACATTTTCAGTAGGCTTTAGCAACCCACTCTTTTTCATGCCTATTTGTACATTATGCACATATTGCCTCGCATATCTCTTCAAATCTTCAAGTTTTGTAAAACATACTGATCCATTCCTTGTTACCAAGGAGCTCATCGAGAAAGTTTCACCTATTTTTGGATCAAGCGAGACCCTTTTTCTTTCTGTACCACTGCAATCCCGCTTTACAATGGTACTTGGCCAAAACCCATCATTTCTCTATGATCATGAAACTCTTTGCTTACCTTTGGTAGAGGATGTTCTTTGAGGTTGTCACGATTTCTTTCATGGTTTACACAGACTGTGAGAAATTGGACAGCTTGTTTACCATCTTTGCTACGTATTCTAGCATATGCTGAACCATCGTCCATTACCTTTGTTTCCATTCGAACTCCCACAATGTAGGGTTGTCCAAGGATGAGATGATATGAAGATGTATCCTGTACAAAGAAGTTTTGGTCAATCTTTACATCACCTATTGTTACCTTCACACCTGGACATGCTGCATACAATTCACCGGATGAATTGTTTGCCACTTTTACCATCTAGCCATGATCTGTGTCCATCGGCCATTTGCACTTGTTGTAGAGACTCTTTGACTCTTTGCAACAAATGGCTCTTCAAGATCACCTACCTTGACCAAAGTTTCTGTAGTAGCCCTTGCCCAATGACTTTGTGAATAGTAACTCCTAGGAAAATCTTCAACTTCTTCATCATCATTTGAGAAATACACTTGCTTCACTCTCCCACTAGATTGGTAGCATCCTACCACAGCTCCATCATTCTCCTTATTTTGCAGTTGTATCCCTTGTGTCTTTGAGGTTTCCCCTTCAACCTGTGGACGAGAAACTTCAGCAAGGGTTTGGCTCTTTCTCTTGATGATGTCAATGATCTCCTCATGGAATTCACGCTTTGCAATGCCAAGAACTTCTCCCAGAGTAAACTCAATCTTACTATTCAAGATCCTTTCCTCCAAGACTTTCTTTAAATCTGTAGCAACCTCAATATCAGATTGTAGTTTATAAGTTGGGCCTTTTGTCTTACCTTTCGTTGGCTCTTTCTTCTTTCCTGTTGTAGACTCCTCCATGAGTACTTCAGGTGGAGATGCTCCTTGTGTTGAGGGTGTTTGATAAGACATTGAGTCGCTTCTTCCCCCACTTCTAGAAGCTCTTTTAGATGGTCCTTCATCAGCATTCTCACGTCTGCGCTTCTCTTATACAATTGCCTCATTTTGTTGGCATTTTGTAATGTAGGCATGCACTGACAATGAGTCCACTGGATCATTCCATCCTGTTTCTAGACGTATGCAATCACCTGCTTCATGTAGAATCTCTTTTGTAAGCTTTCCCTTTTTAGCTAATTGCATGACATTTGGCCAAATTTGACCATGATGGTCACTCACCTCTTCATCACAAAAATGTTCAATTTTTACTCCATAAGTAGCTGCCTCAACTGAAGAGGTGGCATGCTTGGTTGCCATATCTTCAACTAAGGTTTGCATTCCCCCCTTCCTAAAGTTAGTTCTCAAGGGTAGACCTGTCTCTCTTAAGTGGATTTTACCATCCTTAAAAAAGACAACATCTTTTGACAAAGCATCACTAAAATCATCACAATCCCTTCTTACATGGTCTGTACTATCACAGCAAATACATCTATTAACAAACCCTTCTTTGGGCTGTTGTCTTTGCCTAGGAAGTGGCCCTGATGGTTGGCCTTTTTCTTCAAGCTTTGCAAACTTCACCTTCAAGTCACGCATTCCCTTCACAAGCTCATCTAGCATGGACTCATCAAACTTAGGAGCGATAAAAGTAGGCTTTACCATTTTGTCATAAGTTGAGGTGGAAGGACTTGTAGTGTTTACTACCATCTTGTCCCTTCTTCTTTGTCGTTTGGCAAGCAGTGAGACAGCACCTTCAACCTCATTCCAGTGGGTCTTTAGTCCTTTCTCAGCATCTTTATCTTCAAGAAGAAGCTCCAAATTTTCTTGAAACTCTTTACCTGCAGCTTGTAAGAAAAGATATGTCTTCTCTGCATCTAGTGTGGCCCTTTCTGTCCTAGTGAGTTGTGCATAACGCCGCTCAAATTCCCTAAGTAGCTCTGTTATTGATAGTCCTTGCTTTGGCTTGACTACCCATTCTAAGAATGTCCTTTTGGTCACTCTCTCCGAGTCCTCCATGAAATATTCCTCCTTTAAAGCTAATTTGAGTTCTTCCCAATTTCTCCCATGCCCATCTTTAATTGCCCTAACATGCTCCCTAATTTCTGGAGCAACAACTAGCTCAAAGCTTTGAATCATCTCACCTTCTGACACGCGATGCAGCTCCATCTCCTTCACATACTCGCGTAAGTACTTGGTTACATCTTTGCCATTGAACTGATCCATTCTGTTGACGACCGCTTGTATGGCCTTCGTTGCTGAAATCTCCCTTCTTTTAGTAGCATGTTGTTGTTGCATGAACATTGCAAATGCTTGAAACATTTGCATTGTTGTTGGGTCAAAATGCATACCCTGTTGCTCAACATGATCACCCATGGTTACCCACAAACTCTCACCCTAGCAGATTCGCGTCGCGTTCACCAAAAATATGTCGAGAAATTTGCGGTCTTGCCAGGAAAGCACCGGGCTTATGGCTGTGAGAGTTTGTGAGAGAACTCAACAAAAACTATATGAAGGAGTTAAACCATAGATGCCATGAAGACTAGGGTTTGGAAAGAAGTGCAATCAAAGAAGACTCACTCTTTCTCTTTGAAACCCTTCGGCACCATTATTGATGGGAGAGAGAAGAAGAGTGGATAATTCCACTTTGATTGATACACCAAGTGCAAGACCTTCTTTGATTAGAGTTGATCTTCCAAGGTTAGCTTGTTGCAAGAATGGCTAGTCTCCCTCTAGAAGAAAGTGTAGGCTTGGGCTTATGTTAATGGCTAAGTACAATTAGGCATTACTACTCACTCCCTCGAGAATTCCTCTCATCAATGGCTTGAATGCTTGAGTTCCTTCCAAGGAAGAAGAGGTCCCCTTTTATAGGTGAAGGGAACCCCCAAGGGTTTACACAAGAAGAGAGGAGCCAGTGTGAACAGGAATTGGAAAAGTTGGAAATGAGTTGTCCCTGCATGATATGGGCAGACTGGGGTCCAGTATTTTGATCATATCTCCTCAACCGTGGCTTCAAATAAAAAAGTAAAAATATGGGCAAAAACTTCAGCTCATTAGCTACGATTTTCATTTTAAAATTGTTTTCCAATTCCTATTGGAACCTTGTGTAAAAAATTCATCAAAATAGGGTCCATTTATGGCAGCAAAAGTCTTCATGTGGTCTCCTTAGCCTAGACTTTCATTTAATTCCAAAGGACACCTCATGCCATATGAAAGCATGACATTTCTCCTTGACAAAGTTTTGTAATCATGCTTGCAATAATGCATTAAAATAAGTGTATCTTTGAAATCATGCCACCTAGTGTCCCACTAGGATTTGATTCTCTCCTAGTAGCTATTTAAAAAGAAATATAAGAAAAGTATAAAAAATACATAGAATATATATATATTGGAGTTTACCCTAGATATAGGATCTAGGTAGGGTGTGAGATGATAATGAAATAGTAGAAATAACGAATCAATGCTTTTTGCCCCAAGTTAAAGAGGCGGAGCTATTGATGCTTTTCCCATAGTATTTTCTGATGGTAAAGTAAGGATATGTTGCCCTTGAGAAAAATAATAGGATGAGATAGAAGGATTATTATTATACTTAAACATGCATATGTACACTATAGGAAATATAATTATGTATCTAAAAAAATACAAGATAGATCTTGTAGCATGCGTTCCCACTATGTACGTGTCACAGCACGACAACGTGATGTTCATCATTGGTGCAAGTCTTGTAAGGAGTGTCAAAGCATGGAAAATAAGGTTCTCAAATAAGAAATTAGAGGCACCATTGTGGCTTATGATGTGTTTGAGAAGTGGGGTATTGATGCAATAGGTCCTCTTCCTATGACAGCTAGAGGCAAATGTTACATACTTACTGCTGTTGACTATCTATCCAGGTGGGCCAAAGCCAAAGCTGTTAAGCACATCATGAGTAAAGATGTTTCCTTATTTATATATGAAGATATTTGCTGCAAATTTGGCATGCCATTGGAGTTAGTTTCTGACAAGGGTCCAGGTTTCAGGGGAGAGTTGGTGGATTATCTGTGAAAAGCTTCATGTGCATCGCAGGTTTACTACTCCATATTATCCCCAATGCAATGGCATGAATGAAAGGTTTAATGGAGAGCTCATAAGGATGCTTACAAAGATGACAAGAAACAATGTGAAGACTTGGGATTTAGAGCTACCTTGTGATCTATGGGCTTATAGGACTGCCATCAAATCAGGTATTGGTTTTTCTCCCTTCCATCTAGTTTTTGGCAAAGAGGCTTTACTTCCTATTGAGGTGGAGATACCATCCTTGAAGATGATGCTAAAGCTTGAAGAAGAGCCTAAGGATGCATTCAAGGAAAGAATTTTATATTTGCAATGTGTACAATTGGATAGGGTGTTAGCTGTTGAGCATTATGAGCAGGTCTTGAAGAAGAATCAAGCAAAGGCAAATGAGAAGGTAAAGAACAAGGACATCAAGAAGGGTGAAATGGTGCTTCGTTACAATAGTAAGCTTGATAGCACTTTTCAAAAGAAATTTCAAATCAAGTGGAAAGGTACTTTCTTGGTCTTAAACAGGTTTCCGAATGGCGCATATCAGCTTGCTGACTTCGATGGTACCCCGCATAAAGCACGTGTGAATGGCTATAGGTTGAAGTAGTATATTGCAAGGTTGATGACTGTGATTGAGGATGAGCCTTCTATTGAAGAATTTGATGATCATGTGGTTAATGATGAAGATGAGGTGAAGACTCCCTCATGTGGTTTACAAGATCTCTTTTGTGCTGCTGATCATGAATGATTTAGCAGGTTGGGGTGTGGAAAACTATGTTGGGCGCATCTGTGACACCCCGTTTTTTGTAAATTTTTACATATGGACATGACGCCCCATGTCAAAAAGGTGTGTGGGCTTTCTTTTTGTGGGTTTTTTAGCTTGCTTTAGCAAGCACATGTACATGCACTGCAAGTCGCTAGTCTAGTGACAGCTGTCGGGCTACTATAAGTGCCCGTGAGTGAGTTTTTTGAAGTGGGCCTTGTATATAACTTAAACTCATGTAAAAAACTAAAAAAAGTTCAGCCAAACATCAGAAATTTGCAGGTTTTGGGTCGTTGTGGGTTCTTGATGCTTTTGGATGCAGTTTTTTGCCCCGACTAGCCTTCTCTACGTGTAGTCGTGCTGGGACAGCTCTTTGTTCGCGTCAATTTTGCTCATGGGGGTGTATGGAATCAATTTTAGTCATCTGCAGATTTCTCGCCAGTCATTTTTCAAGATTTCTCTCAAGCTTTAAAGTGCCCCAATTAAAGTTGTGCTCATCAGGTTACGACTAGTTCTCTGTAGGGTTATGGCTATGGCAGCCTAGTGGCAAATTGTGTGTAGACAGATTCGGAGGGCATGTATCTATGAATTGTGGAATTGATGTTGAAGTTGTGGGTTTGTGATGTTTGATTGTGAAAGGAGAGGCTCTTGTCTTAATATGCATTGGTTGGCGTGTGCTGTAAATCCATGCTTTGGCAGGGTTTTGCTCCTATGTGACATAGTCTCTTGGGTGGGCGACGGCTAGTAAATTCCCAAGGGTCTACTCCTATTGGACTTGTGGTGTTTCAAAAGGATTTTGCGAAGATTTTTGTGTCTTGTAGTTCTCTTTCAACGCTCTTGGGTGACATCACTATAGAGGTGTTTCAGTTTGCTTGTTTCCCAACACCGCCAACACCAAAGTTTCAATGGGGTCCTTGACAGGTCTCTAGGCCTATTAAAAGTCAGAGTCTCTAAGTAAGAAGGGTCCAAGGAATAGACCTTTACGATTGACAATGGATTGGGTCTATAGCCCTAGAAGAAGACCTAGTCCTATCTCACAGTGAAAAATGGAACAACATCTTAAAAGTCCAAAATTATTTCCACCCTATAACTTCCACAAATTGGGCTAAGGTATCCTCAACCAATGCTTTTCCCCTAATAGATGTGAGGACACAGCCGTTGGTGGACTCCTCTTTTAAGTGAAGAAGTTTTCTAAATGCTTTTAGTGTACGGGGATAGATAGTTACATGACTAATCAAATCCACCCGTCCATGATTGACAATTTTAGTTAATCCCCGCTTACCACCCCGCATTCACACATGATTCTTTTGTTTCCTAACTACTACCACATTATTTTGACATTTAAAATAATGGTTTTATTTTTAGCTTTCCCATACCATAATTCGTTAAGACAAGTCAAGAATGAGCATTAAAAATATTCTTTCAAAAAACAAACATCTTTAGACTTAAGACAAGGTACGGTCTATTATAATATTTCCTTACAACCCTGACACATACTCCACTTGTCTCAAGCACACCTATACATGGGTGAAACAAACATCACCCTTCCTTATTTTTAATTTGTTAAGACAAGTGAAGAAAATCAGCATTAAAAATAGTCTTTAAAAAAACAAACATCTTTAGACTTAAGACAAGGTACGATCTATTTTAATATTTCCTTACAACCTTGACACGTACTCCACTTGTCTCAAGCACACCTATACATGGGTGAAACAAACAACACCCTTCCTTATTTATAATCTGGGTGGAAACCCATCACCAAAAGTTGGGGGCTCCTATACGCCAAACCAGTTGCCCATACAACCAGGTGGTTCCCCTAAGATAAAAACGATATCCTAGTAGTATCCACAAACATACACATGTAGGGGGTAAAGACTCCACGTACATGGGGGTGACCAACTTATCCATGGCTGACAAGCCATCATTACTTTTCACCTGAAGTGAAAATATTACAAAGAACCAGAGGTGTCTTGAGACAAGTTGTCTTAAGGATGAAAAATCATTCTTTCCTAAGTCTACGAGTCTTAACCCAAACAATTATTTCCTAATTTACAAACAAATGCATGTTAGTTTCATGGAAGATGCCTTCTATTTTTAGCCAGTTTTACTTTTTCTAATTCCGTACACCCTCTTTTACGTATGCAATGCTAAGACTTAAAGAAGAACTTGAATAATTCGTCTTAAATTATAATGAAGACCCACTTGGGGCTGGTCGGGCATTTCCTGCAATGTTGGGCCTGAATGCTTTCATTTGTAAGACTACTACTAGGCCCGGCCTCGTGGTCCTATCGCGTTCTAGCCCTCTTGGGAACATTTCCCTCCTCATCAAACTGAGGGTTTTCTTGGGTCCTCTTTGGAGCCATAATTTCTATCCTTATAAAAGGGACGTCTATTTATTAGGTAAATCATCAAAATCCCAATTCTTACCATTCTATAACGTTTTTCCATTTCTTAGCATAATTGCTTAGATCCTAGAGTAGTTGAATTGTTTACAAAATATTCTTGGGGTTTTATAAATATCGATCCTGCAATTCCTTATATCTTAGTATAGCCTAAGGAAGCTTCTGATTAACTTTTGATAACTTTCCTATTGGCATTTTCTTTAAATTGCACATGAAAATGGTAAATTCCTAGTATAAGTTTTTCTATTTATTCATATAGCTAAGATATTATTATCCTCAATTTATCTTAAATATTTAGGGTCTCTCTAATTATCTTATAAATTATTGAATCTTTTTTCTATTTTTTTCCTTCTTTAATAAGCCAAAAATTGGCTTTCTTTTTATTTAATATTTATTAGACTCATTATCTCTTGAAGATATATTTTTCTCAAATTTTTAACAATTTTTTATACTTTCAATATTTTTCCTGAAAACTTTTAACTATGTTTTCTATTTATCCTAAATCAATTTTAGTCTAAAGCAAGATTTTAAAGCTATTATATTTACTTAAGCTAACTACCTAATTATGATATAATTATCTAGGATTGTTAATCATATTTTCTAAGTCTAATAACGACCATGTAGTTATCTAATCTTATTAAATAATTTCTCTCTTTAACTTACCGGCCATTAAAATCAAATAGTTCTAGCTTAATTAAATAGCTAAACTACTTTTCTATTCATGAGCTAATTATCCCAGCGTGATAATGATGTTTTTTAACCTTGATAACTACAATGTAATTATCTAAGCTAATTAAATAACTTTCCCTTTTAATTTATAGCTAAAATCAAACAAGTTTAGCTTAATTTGATAGCTAAACTGCCTTTTTATTCATGAGCTAATTACCTTGACTTGATAAATGATGTTTTATACTTGTATTAATTATCTAAGCTAATTAATTTATTTCTTTCTTTAGTTTATAACTCAAATCAAATAAGTTTAACTTAAATAAATATCTAGACTAATTTCTTGTTCATGAACTAATCATTATAGCTTGATAATAATGTTTTCTAACTACGAAAATTACCATGTAATTATCTAAGCTAAACTACTAGTTTCTCTCTTTAATTTATAGCTAAAATCAAACAATTTTAGCTTAATTAAATAGCTTCACTAATTTTCTATTCATGAGCTAATTATCCCAACTGTATAATGATGTTCTCTAACTCTAATAATTACCATGTAGTTATCTAAACTAATTAAAATTAGATAATTTTAGCTTAATTAAATAGCCAAAGTAATTCTCTATTCATGAGTTAATTATCCCGTGTTCCTTACAATATTTTCTACCTTTGATAAGTATCTTGTGATCTATTAAATTATTTTGTTAAGTTTTTATTAGTTTTATGATTAAAAATAGTTAGTTTCTTCCTAATAAATTTAAAAAATTACTTTAATAATTTTGATATGACCTTAGTTTCCTAATACTGTTTAATAGCTCTCATAATTATCTTAAAATTAACTAAGCTTGATTAATATATTTCTAATTAATAAAGTTAAAATCAATCAATTTTGGTCCTAATTGGGACTTAGTAATTATATAGATTATTAACCTTAGATAAGATTGAGTAATCATTGCAGTTCAATAATATATCAAAGAGTGATTAATAGTATAGAATGGTCTAATCTTATTTAGTTAATAGATTATTTAGAAAAATTAGATATCACTTAATATAAATTGCTAATTAACTGAGATAAGTACTAATTATCTCTCATAATCACTTAGATTTTGCTCTCTTAGTGATTTTTGTGAAGTATATCTCTCGCATGAGAGATTTTTGGCCAGGATACGGAGTCTGATTGAATTGTAAGGTAGCAGGTCCTATTTAGCTTTTTCTCACACTCACAGGCTCTCACAGGCTAAAACAGGCAGCTGCTTGCAGCTCAATCATCCCCCAAGCTCAAGAAGACATTATCTGCTGCCAAATTAAGCTTGGGAAATTTGAGATACCCTCTCTCAGTACCTGTCTACTAAATTTAAAAATCAAGCCTGCTAATTTTTTGGGCTAGTTTTTGCTATTTTGATAAATATCTAAGGGTTATATGAAAGTCCTAAGCTTTAATAATTGCTAAAAACCATTCAATTTTTTTTGCAATTTAGAGTGGCAGTAAATCTTCTCGAGAGGATAGCGATGTCATATTTTACCTAAATTTAGTTCTGAGAGTTCCTAGCCATAGGTTTATCGTGCTTAAGATTCTAAAAATACCAATTTTAACTTCTTTTGAGATAGTGATTTACCTGTATGTATGTCCAATGCTTTCACCTAAAGCTTGTGGTTCATTTCCCTGTAGCTAGAAAGGTGGAAACCTTACAATCACCCCAACCTAAGAATTTGAGATGTCCTCATCTCAGCCAAAATTGGGAAAGTCTTTGAGAAGAGAGGTTTCATCTTCCCAAGTGGCATCTTTGTGGGATATTCTTTCCATTTTACCAAATGTTCCCTGAGTACTCTATTTCTAAGAGTTCTTTCTCTAGTTTCAAGGATACAACCTGGCTGAAGTTCAAGCACTCCTTGTTGTTGCATTACAATCTTCTCGTCAATGCATGATTGGGATTTAGAATGTAGGGTTTTAGCAGGCTGATGTGAAATCATCACGAACTTCAAGAATCTTTAAATTTTAGGGTTTATCACTAAGGACCTTGATTATTTCATAAGGACCACAATACTAATTAGGCAAAATTTGGACTCACAAAGGGGCCCTTTAAGGAGTTTGACTTTACCTCTCTCTACCAAAACGGGCGCATGGATAAATTTTTGCAAACAAACTCCAAAGTTGGCGGAGGTTTGACAGTCAGAATGTCCTCTTCAATCTCTATCTACTGATATATAGCACGCCATGAGATTCCTCATATTTTAGAAGATTCTTTTTTTGATTCACTTAGATTTCGACAGAGTTGTCACATCATAGGTGAATCAAAAAAAGAATCTTCTAAAATATGAGGAATCTCATGGTGTGCTATAAATCAATAGATAGAGCTGGAAGAGGACATTGTGACTGTCAAACCTCCGCCAACTTTGGAGTTTGTTTGCAAAAATTTATCCATGCGCCCGTTTTGGTAGAGAGAGGTAAAGTCAAACTCCTTAAAGGGCCCCTTTGTGAGTCCAAATTTTGCCTAATGTGACCTGGGACTAAGCTTTTTGAATTTTCCCAAGGATAGGATGCTTCTTTTTGAAAGCACATAAAGAAAGAAATTGTCTCCTTGCTTGAAGATTCAATCGGATCATTTTTGGCCCACATAATGCTTTTGAGGATCCTTAGCAACCTGAAGATCTTGTCGTATGGCTTTGGTCCGATGGCTTTGGTCCGGCCTTCCATTTCTTCCATCATTTTCTTTGAGACCTCTACCCTTATACTAGGGTCAGAAAAATTCAATGGTGATATCCATTCATGCCAATATAGAGCATTGAGAGGTGACATCCCAATGTTTTTGTCGAAAGAGGAGTTATAGGAAAACTCTACCACAGGAATAAATTGAATCCACTTGCGGGGTTCTTTATTGCAATAAGATCAAAGGATATCTTCAATTACCTATTTTACCCGTTCTGTTTGTCCATCTATCTGAGGATGATATTCCAAGCTAAAGCATAGTTGTGTTTCTAAAGCTTCAAATAGAGCCTTCCAAAACTTTGAAGTGAACTTTGCATCCCTGTCGTATATCTCGTGTAGTGTAAGTGGTTTTTATTGGTATTAGGTGAGATGCTTTGGTGATCATATCCACGACTACCATTAGAGAGTCATACCCTCCCTAAATCATGGGAAGACCCGTGATGAAATCCATACTAATGAATTCCTACTCCATTTGAGGTATGTCCAAGGGTTGTAGCTTTCCTGGCATTATCAATCGTTGAGCCTTATTTTTTTGACAAGAAAGGAATTTTCTAATGTATCAAAGTACATCCCCCTTCATTCCGGTCCAGAAGTAGCTTTTCCTTAAGGCATTAAGAGCTTTTTCATATCCCGAGTGTCCTGCTACATCCCCTTTCATTCCGGTCCAAAAGTAACTTTTCCTTAAGGCATTAGGAGTTTTTCATATCCGCGGTGTCCTACTACTGGAGTGTCATGACCTTCATGAAGGATTAATTCCTTTAGGGAGGTATCCTTAGGAATGTGAAGTCGATGTCCGTAGTACAGAAGGCCATCCTCCATAGAATGGTCCTTAGCTAGGGCTATTTCTTTTTCCATTGTGACTATCTGGCTGAGAATTTGTATGATATGAAGATATACTTTATCTTCTTGTGAGAATTTCCTCACCTTATCCAGTATTGGATTGTTGGCAATGAAGATGTCTCCAAGGAAGGAGTTTTATCAAGGGCATCAGCAACCACATTTTCCTTACCTAGTTTGTACTTTATTTGAAAATTGTATTACTAAAGAAGTTCTATCCAAATTCTTTGTCTCATGTTAAGAGTTGGTTGGGAAAAGATCCATTTTAGACTTTGGTGATGAGTGATTTAGCTAAAACTGTTGTCCCAAGAGATACTATCTCCATATCTTGCGGGCATGAATAATAGCTAATAATTATAGGTCATGAGTTGAGGAGCTCAACTCATGAAGCCTTAACTTTTTGGAAGTGTAGGCAACTGGTCGGCCTTCATGCATTAAGACTCCTCCTACAGCAAGTCCACTTGCATATGTTACCACCTCAAAATCTTGAGTAAAATTGACTAGTTTGAGTGCGGGAGTGGTGGTGAGTAATAGTTTTATTTGTTGAAAACAATTTTCTCGTTCTCTCCCATGTAAGGTTGGAGGATCTCTTGAGTAGCTGAGTCAAGGGTGCAGCAATGAGTGCATAATCTTTGATGAATATTCTATACCATCTTGTAATACCTAGAAAACCTTGAATTTCACTGAATAGTTTTGGGTACTGGACATTCTATTATGTCCTTAACCTTTGTAGGATCAACTGAGATCCCCTTGGAAGATATGATAAACCCAAGATAATTGACTTCAGGAGTACAAAAAACACATTTCATCATCTTGGCATATAGTTGATGTTGTTGAAGGATACTCAAGACCTTGCATACATGTTCCTCATTCTTGTTAGCATCTTTAGAATAGAGCAATATATCATCAAACATTACCAGACCAAAATCATCCTGGAATTCTCAAAATATATAATCTATGAGCCAATTAAAAATTGTTGGAGCATTTGTAAGGCCAAAGAGCATGACTATGAACTCATAATGCCCATATCGAGTGTTGAATGTGGTCTTGTATATGTCCACTTCTTTGATCCGGATTTGATGATATCTTGATCTAAGATCGATTTTTGTGAACATTTTTGTCTCATGCAATCTATCCAAAAGTTTGTCTATGCGAGGAATAGGGTACTTTGTTTTTACGGATACCTGATTAAGACATTGGTAATCTATGTAGAGGCGTAAGGATCCAACCTTATTTTTTTGAAACAAAACAGGTGCTCCCCACATAGAATTACTTGGTCGGATGAACCCTTGCGCGATTAGTTGTGGAAGTTGTTCTTTGAGTTCTATAGATTCTGATAGAGACATCTTATAAGGTCTTTTGGAAATTGGTTCACAACCTGGAAATGTTTACATCTCATGATCAATGTCCCTTGGGGAGGTAAATCTGAGAGGTCCTTGGAAACACATCTAAAAATTTCTTAAGCCACTCTAGAAGCTGGTTGGCCTCTAAATCTTTACCTTTTGAGCTTGACCATGAATATTTGTTGTCCCTTATGTAAACCTTTAATAATTCTACTAGCCTTAACTAGATGGGCTTTCAGTTTCCCATTATGTCCCTAAACTAAGATTTCCTCTCCTAACTCATTCTTAAAGGATAAACTACCGTCTTCACAATGGATGTGAGCTTGATTTTTTATTCACCAATCCATTCCCAAGATACCATTGTAGATTCTTACAGGGTAGAGTGCGAAAGTAGGATGAGGTGAAATTTCCTCCTATTTCAAATTCTACTTCCTCGGTTGAATACTCAGAAATGACTTCTTTTCCGTTTGCTAATTTGACTACCATTTTTTTGGTTGGATACTGATTTAACTTAGGTTATTTTAAACATTTTGGAGAAATAAAAGAATGGGTGCTACCACAATCTACAAGTAATTCAAACTTTTCACCTTGTCAATTTGTAGTAGTTTGAATGATCGCATATTCTTGGCATGCTCCAAGATTGTCAATTGTGGCAAACAAGGTTGCTCTTTCATCTTATTTGCTCATTAGGGTAGGATCTCCTACTTCTACATATGCTAGGGCTCCTCTTCCTCTTCCCCTCCCACATCCTCCATTTCTTCCTCCTCTTTGTAAGTTACCCTGGTTGACATGAGGTTGGTGGTTAGGCCTAGTCGTAGCTCTAGGATCTAACTCTTGGAGATAGTTATGCTTATAGTGTCCCATCTGACCCCATCCATAACATCTTATATTAGGGAAGGTTTGGTTTAGGGTCACTACAATGGTTATTATATGCCATTGACTTCCTTGGTTAGAATTCCCTCTAGCTCTTCCTCTATAAATGTTCTAATTAATATAGGGTGAAAGCATGTTAACCTGTCGCGCTTTTTGTGCTAGTTAGCAGTTTCAAGTTATCACATCTTTGAAAAGTTGGGCATCCGGTAAATTTTTTACAAATAATATCAAAATTTGTCGGAGGTTGTACATTTGGATTCCTTGTTTCAAGTGCTTTCTATTGATATATCATATGTCATAGATCTTGGAGATGTAGCTCACGTTATTGTACTAGTTAGCATATGTCAAAATTGTGCTAGTTAGCATTGTCCGGGACATGAAAAAGCATGACAAGTTAACATACTTTCACCCTATAGTTCCTAGTAGGGTTAGTTCCTTTAGCTGCAAGAGGCTTGTCCGTAAGAAGGGAATCTTGAATTGATATAAGTATCATGGATTTGAGACGTTGTTAGCGCACAAAAAAGAAGGAAAATGAGTGCCTCTATAGCCTTGCACGAGTCACACCATCGGAAGGAAGAACTATTGCACTGCCGAAACATATGTGATAAACACCTATAAAGATTTATGAAGAACCCTTCAAGCATGGAACACACTCAAAATTAGGAGAAACAAAGGACATCATGACAAATCTCATCTCATGGAGATGTCCATAGAGTATCCATAGAAAAAAACAGACGAAGGAGGAAAGAGTTATGGCCGCTCGAACGTAGGGGTGTACTCTTTCTTGCTCAAAAATGAGCGCTCTCAAAATTGTGTAGGTGTTACAGCTATTAAAAAGGGGGCTGCAAAAAATGAGGTGTCGGTGACCCGTTGACCAAGGAATGGGGTGGGGTCAAGTGGATGGGGACCAAAAGATGGAGTCGAGTGCCTGTCCATCTGAGTGTGTACTAAAAAAATGTGCTACCTCTTTCCCCATGAACCCATGAGCCCTATATTGTAAATCAACTCAAATGTAAGACTTCAAGGATCTTTATATGCCCGGTACACTAGTAGAGGACATCCGACCCTTGACTATCGACTCGTCATTTACATATGCTCATCTTCTAAAACCAATTACAGCCCTCATTTGGACCAATGGCTTGTTCGCAATGAGCATGATTCCCCAAGTTTTCAGTTGTTCTGGATTCGTACCTTTATGTCGGTAAACGAATTAAAATTTTTTAGAAGTGATTACCGAATTAAGAATCACATTCGGCCCAAAAAAGGACCTATGACTCTGTAACCTTAGGTCAATTCACAAGTAGATGACAATACCCGGCACTCGGATACACTCCCCAAGGATTTGCCTAGCAAAAACACCGGGGTTAGCACACTATTTACTATATATAATTACTCCCACTGGGCTTTTTCAATTTCCTGTGGGCCCGCCGGGCTACTGCATATACCCGGCGGGCCCGCCGGGAAAATGAAAAAGATCGGTGGGTCCAGCAGGGAAATTATAAAAACCCGGAGGCCAAACAGGCTCTATAGGTTTTTGTAGGTCAAAATCAAAGTCACGTTAACAATTAACGTGATCACGTGATTTTTTTGTGTAAATACTAGAGTTATTTACGTAATCACCCAATCGTGATTACGTTAATGAAATCCCTGGAGGCCTTACAACTGGCCCATACCTATGTGCATGAAACAAAAATACGCAAGCTGTATACTTAAAAGCATCGAATGCTCAAGCAAGCTATATATACAGATAGCACAAGGCCTTAGAATCACAAGGCGCCCACTTAGGCCATCTGTAGTGCTGAGAGAGGTATCGCATAATACCTACACACACAGAGCGAGCATTGGATATTGCATATCACTTACCTACACACAAAGTAGCATTGGATATCACACAAACTCGCCTGCAAACATATTGCATACAGAGTGAAAGTTGTGGCGATTTCTTTCAACGCTAACACCCTCACACACACACACACACACACCAAGTCTATAGTGCACACACACACACACGGTGCATAAAGCCATGACGTGACCTTCAACACCATCTCCTCATAAGTGGTAGTGCAAGCACAAGCTGAAAACCCTGCATGGTGGGATACGATTACACACGGAATACGCTCCAAGGACAAGAAGAAGCACTAACAGCTAGATACACAAATCAGAGTGCTTAATTGTTGCAACCCAGCAAGGTAAAACAACAATATCAATACACATAGGTACGTACATTCATCATACCATATTACTTATGAATAAAGTAAGTGAGATAGAGCATGCACTATGTGCTAGTCATCAAAACCTCTGTATATTGTTGTTTCTCCATAATAAACGTATTAATGTAAAGCAATATATACATATGCGGGCTCACTTCTTGTTTTTGAACAATCATAAGAGGAAACTCACCAACAAAGTAACATATATTCAAGTACATATAATCATATGCATATTGTACATAAGTTTTTTTCTAAAAAGCAAGCATAGTATTAAACAAAAAAAAGTGTCCGGGAACCCGTTTTGGAATAGTTTCGATACAGTAAACGAAGGGAAAGCCATCGTTGTGATAAGCTTATTTGCAAAAATAAAAATGGCAACGACAAATGTAGTTCAGGTACAAAAATCCGTACTATTTTTGAGTACATACATATGTTTTACTTATGCCAAACTAAATGTAATAAGTTAATAGAAGTAGCAATGTCAGATCCTTTGAACAAAAAGTAGCAGAACTAAGTAATTAAGATATGGCAGGCGGGCTACAAAACCTCATGTGAGGATAAACAGATACAAAGTGTACTTACTATTTGTTTGGAGAAATAGTAGCAATACAAAGGATTTTCTGCCGAAAGTTTTGCAAGTTAGGATATAAATACATAACAATACAAGATAGTAACACTTTAGTTTTTAAAGCACTTAAGTAAATGTACCATGGTAGACAAAAAGGTTGAAATGTAAAGAGGGTGTATTACAACCTCCTGTGAGGATATTTGTCATTATGTACAACAGTCTATTTTTGAAAAAAGAAAGGTTGTACAAACATACCATAGAGAAAAAATAGAAAAAATAGATTGGAAAGATGACTGTACATACCATAGAGATAGGGGTTCCTTTAAGACAACATCAAGTATAACATGTAAGAATATTAACCTCATGTATGAAACCATCGTTGACAAAGAGGGGTACAAACAGACAGCTAGGATGAGCATCACTCGAGACATATTTCAGCTACAACAGATTCCTGACAAGCTCATGCTAACACATAAAGAGAAAAAGAGAACCAAGCCAATAGCAATTAGAGACTCTATCTCCAAGTTGTGTAAACCCATAAAAACTTTCACAGACCGTAATCGACCCTACTTACATAGACGAGCAAAGGAAAACATAAGTTATGATTAGGAGTATGGCTGGGGTCCAAGGTGTGACAACAATAACAATCAATGGAGATTTCTTGATAAACATGTCACCCATTTAGTGAAAATCAATTCTAATTAATTGTACTTGTGGTTGGTTGGCAGGTAAAGATCCCTGATCTCATTTGATAGGAGTTCCGGCTTTAACTCCTAATTTGTCAATGTATCAAGTATCTTGTAATGTACTTTTATCAACAAATTGTTCTATATTTTGTTCTATACACAATGTGCTTTTTCAAGCAGTATTTAAGTTTATCAGTGTATGGTTCTGAAAGATGGGATATTTAAATTCAAACACACACAAAATTTCCCTGGATACCTTTGGTCGGGTATCCATCATATACTGAGAAAACTTAATACTGGATTGAGTATGCTTAATACTGATATAATTCAAACTTTTTGTATAATATTTATATGGTGATTGATTCAACCTTTTTGGATTCCATCTCTCACCCGTCTGGGATATGGTATAGAAGAGGAAATTCCGATTCCACCAATTGGTACCCAATGTATTATTTTGTGTTTCAAAGGGGTGGAATTCCACAAAAAATTGTTTGATTTTGAGAAACAAGCTATAATTGTTATGTTCTACTTCTGTCTTCAACACAGCCTCTGTCAAAGACTAGCTCTCACTATTAATTCCTTTTAGAAAAGAGAAGGAGAAACTTCTAGAGGCATTTAGTGCCTTCCTAGAAAAATCACCCATTATTGATGCACAAGATAGCTCAGATCTTGTTTTTTATTTCACCTCTTTAACCTTTATTGTGAACAAGTTATATTTCATCAATAACCTCCCTGTCGGCCCCATAGAAATTAAGCACTCAAAAACAGTTATCAATCCCCTTCTAGATCTCAACCTTCTTGAAGAAGAAGAGAAAGAAGCACTCAAATTTTTAGCGGATGCAAATAGTATATCTCCAGAAAGAGAAATTTCTAAACTCTTTTTAGAATTTATCCCTCTATTACCACCCAGGCAAGTGGAATTGGATGCTATCCGACTTGAACACAAGCTCTAGGACTATGAAATTTTGAACCATCGGGCACCTTTTACAATTTCCTCTCCAGGTTTGCTTTGTAGCATACCTACAGACATTGTAGAAAAATGCCAAACCCTTGCATTACATGCTAAATATCTCTTATCACGAGATGTTATCTTCGAGCTCAATCAGGTCAAACTATCTGATGTTGATGGTAAGAAATGTCCAAACTCCGCAATCATTGCTCGCACCAAGGGACTGTCTCTTATGGATAGAGCAAAGGATCAATAACGATTTTTGAAACTGTTGGAATTCCTACCTGTTGAGCTTATATGTGAAGCTACTCAATATATGGCTTCTCTATATATGGCACCCAGGTCCCCTCTATATATACATCATCTCATGTGTATATTCTACACACTTTGGGGTTCTACTTCTGTGCTCTCTCCTTCTCTCTCAACATGGTATAAGAGCAGTACGTTTTTGTTTTCAACATTTCTCCTTATCAAAATCGACTTTATCAACCCTAAACTATTTTTTCAACCAATGATTAATGATTTTTACATCAATAATGATTTAGAAAAAATGAGGATATGTTTCGGTTGGAATCGAAGTATACCAATAACCTAACCGATACTCTTTACAAAGCAAATTCGGTGTTTGCCCTAGAGTTTGATCAAACACAACCATGTGGGTGCTTAACACTAGGTTGGTAATGGGACACTTTTATGTCCTGTTAAGTGACCATTTTCCTTGAATTATGTCAAGAGTTTCAAAATGGATTTTCAGGTGCTATCTGTCTAGAAAGTTGTCTCATGAGCTGAAAAAAACTCAACATTTTTTTGGAATATCAATTCCATCTTTAACCTTGTCCTTGCACAACATTTCACAACCTAAACTGCGTGAAAAAACGGGTCCTGTTTTAGGCTTTTTTCAACTTTTTGCAACTATACCACTCTAGAATTCATGTTTGTGAGGTCTATAATGCTAGAGAACTATCTTTAGTAGTCCTCAACATGTCCTGATGCTTCTAGGGAGAAATAAATGTTAAAGTTGTAAGTTATGACCAAATTACAAAAATTGTCAAATCCTGTTTTTTAGCCAATTTTAGCTCTTCTATGATTTTTTTGGTGGCTTTCATGATATCCAAATGCAATTTTGATTTTCTATGTCGCATATTGTAACATAAAGCTAATGTTCCTTGAGTTTTGGGGCACCTAATACCCTATTTTTCATAGTAGACAACGATGATTGATTTTTTCAATTATAGAAGAAAACGAAACATTTTGTATATCAAGTATAGCTTTTTCAATATTGTTAGTTTCTTGTGATAACTACATGCATTTTGTAGGTAGTAACCATATCTAGTCATAAGGATCAAATTTGGCTAGATATTGAATAGTTTCTATGGGATTCTACAACTCATAATGTTGAACCCAGTTTTTTCATGTTTGCTATATTTAGCACTTCATCTTTGTCCCCAAGATTCCCCTTGGTAAGAGATGTATTATTCTTTTGACATGCTCCATTGCTCCTTATGAACCTAAAGGACAATAGGGAACTAAGAAAACATGCATATATTATTTGAATTGAGCGTGGCTATAGAAACTTTGATGATAGGTTTGCCGAATGGTAAAAATTCAACTTTTTTGTACCTATTTCTTTTGGCAAAACAAAAAATAGTGAGTGAGAAGAAATCATATGTTCTGATCACCAACCCATTGAAGCTAACTAGGGAATTTATCTCAAGTCTTTCAAAAATCCCTAATCTTATTTTTATGCAACAAAACATAAGAAATGACTGTTTTGATGAAAATGTACTGGTCCATCAACTTTGGAGGCTTGGTGTCACCAAAAGATGAGAAATTTTACAAGTTTCTTATTTTTTCCATGTGTAGTAGGCCTTGAACTATAACCTCATGAAGGGATTTTACAAAATGAGTGGATCTACTATGGTTTTGGAGGTTTTTTTCAAAACCCTGAAAGGACACTTTTATGTCCTGTTAGGTTACCAACCTAGTGTTAACTCATAAACAATTCTCTAAATTTTTAGTTGACTTAGAACTCTTCCAAAAACATGTAATCACCACAGACCATAACATAGCTAGGCATAAAATCTTCCAAGAATTTATTAGGAAAGGTTTAAACCACATTCCATTAGTTCTCGTAAACCCTATGTCAGTAGTAAGGGAACTTGGCAAGGTATGGAAGACTTTATGCACCTTTTAAGGATGTGAAAACAATAAAGCTCATTACAATTATATCCGAAGTGTGGTAAATGAGACCTTTTCCCATAAATGAATATTTGAATATTTACAAAATATTAATGAATTTGTCCTTGATATTGCTTTACCAAAGTAGGCAAACATATTTATTGACAAGATAAAGGTATACCAATGGGGTACAAATGCTCTCCACTATGGTGTAATTTGTATTTGGCATGGTTTGAGATAGAATACATAAACAAATTAAACTTGTCTTGCAAGATATGATATAATGAAATATTTCTTATATTCATGGAGATATATGGATGATTTGTTATTTGCTAATAATCTATTTATGTTACAATGTTTAAACCACAAAAAACCATTGTCCCATGAGGATCCCTTTACTATTTACCCTTTAGACATTATTGGGATAAAGCTACACACAAAAAAAACCAAGCTACATATCTGAATACACATATTCAATTATGTGAACCAATGGAAGGGTAGTATGTTACATACACAGCATGGAAAAAAGACAAATTACCCCGCCCCAATGTATCATTTATGCATGCAGCCAGTAATAGACTGAAAAGGATGTCATATAATGTTTGCATATCACAGGTGCTTCCCATACTATACAATGCATCCCAAGAGTCATATGTGGTAAAAGATTCAAATAAGCTTATTTCTATGTTTGAAGAGAATGGTTTCAAAAAAGAGAAGATTGTTACATGTATTACTAACTTCATTGAAGCAAATAAATTTCCTAGCATTAGATTTGCCATCAATACCCTTAAACATAGAATTGGTAGAGGATAGGTCCACTTGGTGTCCTATCCTCCACCAAGTGCACCTTTTCTCAGGGATGGGGGAGGTTCACACACACACACACATACTATATTGGAACTAAGCCACAGTTAGAGAAGTCACACAATTTCACACACACACACATTTAAAAATGTATTTATTGTTGAAAGATGCGTATGACATAGGCAATTACTTCACTCGCAGACGAATGATGGACGAAAACAATGACAGAGTATGGCTCCAGACGGTGTACACTTTTTGTTATGTACAAGTGAAATTGATCCTTTGTATAATAAACTCCAACTGGAAATAGTTGTGCAAGTGGCAAACATAACAGATGTAGTTTTTTACTCCTTTGTCAATCATTATGGATAAGGTTTTTTTTGGCATTAAACCCGTGAGAAAACTTGACCAAGGAGAATGGATGTACAATTGAAACTTATCAGTAGTATAAGGTTTTTTATACACATTTTTTCAATTTTTTATTCAATATTTTTTCTGGTTACAAAATTTAAAAAGCCAAACTAAACCTTAGATAAGTATAGCAGAGGCAATTAAAATACCCACTGAGGACGTCCAATAATACAATTATAGTATCGAGTTTTCGTAGAAGGTAACTTGTATATATTCGGTAGAATATTTTCAGACTGACCCCGAAGAAAATACTTTTTCTTGGTAAAAACCAATCAAAATATTTAAACCCCGAGTATGTTTGGTCGATGGGTACAATAAATATCCAATTATTGCTTATTTCACAATATATCAATTGGTTTAAAAACTGTGATGGTAAATACCAAAAACTAAAAACTTAAAGGCTAAATCTCTCTATCTTTTCAAATAGAACTAAAGGTTAAAAAAACTCTTCAAGGCGTATCCTGAAAAATTGGAGGCCTTATAAGTGGCCCATACCTATGCGCATGAAACAAAAATACGCAAGTTGCATACTTTAAAAGCGCTGAATGCTCAAGCAAGCTATATATACTGATAGCACAAGGCCTTAGATTCACAAGGCGCCCACTTAGGCCATTTGTAGCATTGAGGGAGGTATCACATAATACCTACACACACAAGCGAGCATTGGATTTTGCATAGCACCTACCTTGACACAGTAGCACTGGATATCACACAGACTCGCTTGCACACATACTGCATACAAAGCGAAAGTTGTGGCAATTTCTTGCAACGCTAACACCCTCACACACACACACACACACACAACAAGTCTACTGTGCACACACACACACACGGTGCATAAAGCCATGGCGTGACCTTTAGCGCCATCTCCTCATAAGTGGCAGCACAAGCACAAGCTGAAAACCTTGCGTGGCGGGATACGATTACGCACGGAATACACTCCAAGGACAAGAAGAAGCAGTGGCATCTAGATACACAATTGAGAGTGCTGAATTGTGCAACACAGCAAGGTAAAACAACAACATCAATACACATAGATACATACATTCATCATACCATATTACTTATCAATAAAGTAGCTGAGATAGAGCATGCACTATGTGCTAGGCATCAAAACCTCTGTATATTGTAGTTTCTCCATAAAAAACGTATTAATGTTAAGCAATAGATACATATGCCTGCTCACTTCTTGTTTTTGAACAACCAAAAGAGGAAACTTACCAACAAAGTAACATATATTCAAGTACATATAAGCATATGCATATTGTACATAAGTTTTTTTTAAAAAGAAAGCATAGTATTAAACAAAAAAATGTGTCTTGGAACCCATTTTGGAACAGTTTCAATACAGTAAACAAAGGGGAAGCCGTCATTGTGATAAGCTTATTTGCAAACATACGAATGGCAATGACAATTGCGGTTCAGGTACAAAAATCCGTACTGTTTTGAGTACATACATATGTTTTACTTATGCCAAACTAAATGTAATAAGTTTCTAGAAGTAGCAATGTCAGATCCTTTCAACAAAAAGTAGCAGAACTAAGTAATTAAGATATGGCAGGCGGGCTACAAAAACCTCATGTGAGGATAAGCAGATACAAAGTGTACTTACAACAGATTCGGGACAAGCTCATGGCAGCACATAAAGAGAAAAAGAAAACCAAGCCAATACCAATTAGAGACTGTGTCTCCAAGATGTGTAAACCCATAAAAGCTTTCACAGACCATAATCGACGCTACTTACATTGACGAGCAAAACAAAACATAAGTTATGATTAGGAGTATGGTTGGGATCAAGGGTGTGACAGCAATAACAAGCAGTGGGGATTGCTTGATATACATGTCACCCATTTAGTGCAAATTAATTCTAATTAATTGTACTTGTGGTTGGTTGGGTAAAGATCCCTGCTCTCATCTGATAGGAGTTCTGGCTTTAACTCCTACTTTGTCAATGTATCAAGTATCTTGTAATGTACTTTTTATCAAGAAATTGTTCTATACACAATGTGCTTTATTAAGTAGTATTTAAGTTTATCAGTGTATGGTTCTGAAAGATGGGATTTTGAAATTCAAACACACACAACATTTCCCAGCATACCGTTTGTCGGGTATTTATGAGAAAACTTAATACTAGATTGAGTATGCTTGATACTGGTATAATTCAAACTTTTTGTGTAATATTTATATGGTGATTGATTTAGACTTTTTGGATTCCATCTCTCACCCGTCTGGGATATGGTATAGAAGAGGACATTCCGATCCCACCAATTGGTACCCAATGTATTATTTCGAGTTTCAAAGGGGTGGAATTCCACAAAAAATTGTTTGATTTTGAGAAACAAGCTATAATCACTCATTCTATTTCTGTCTTGAACATAGCCTCTGTCAAAGACTGGCTCTCTCTACTAATTCTTTTCTGAAAAGCGAAGGAGAAACTTCTAGAGGTATTTAGTGCCTTCCTAGCAAAATTACCCATTATTGATGCACAAGATAGCTCAGAACTTGTTTTTTATTTCACCTCTTCACCCTTTATTGTGAACAAGTTATATTTCATCAATAACCTCCCTGCGGTCCCCATAGAAATTAAGCACTCATAAAAATTTATCAATCCCCTTCTAGATCTCGACCTTCTTGAAGAAGAAGACAAAGAAGCACTCAACTTTTTAGCGGATGCAAACAGTATATCTCTAGAAAGAGCAGTTTCTAAACTCTTTTCAGAAGTTATCCCTCTATTACCACCTAGGCAAGTGGAACTAGATGCTATCCGACTTGAACACAAACTCTGGGACTATGAAATTTTGAATCATCGGGCACCTTTTACAATTTCCTCTCTAGGTTTGCTTTCTTGCATACCTACAGACATTGTAGAGCAAAGCAAAACCCTTGCATTACATGCTAAACATCTCTTATCACAAGATGTTCTCTTCGAGCTCAAGCAGGTCAAACTATCTGATGTGGATGGCAAGAAATGTCCAAACTCCGCAATCATTGCTCGCACCAAGGGACTCTCTCTTGTGGACAGAGCAAAGGATCAAAAACAATTTCTGAGAAACTGTTGGAATTCCTACCGACCCTTCCTCAAATGTCAATGCAAAAAAACTGATCCAAAATTCCTTTTTTTTTCTTTAATCATTTGGTTTGACCAGTTTTTATGGTATGTATTTCAAAATCTACCAAGATTCTTTCAATTTTCATCAAGACCGGCATAGGTGTATGCCTTTATAGCTTGGGTAGCATCATTCCAAAACAGAATTGAGGCATGCTGTAATCATTTATTATCACTTTTATGAGTATATGCTAGAAGCAGCTAAAGGTTTGGTGCTATACACACCAGGGATTCCACTTCTTTAAAAGCTACACAACACACCAGTGTACGACACAATTGAAACCTTCCTCAAACCTCCAAAAGGTAAGGAAAAACTAAGGAGATCACACACACACCAAGCAGTATGGCGTCAACAAGCAAGAAACCAAGGCAATTCAGAGGATCAGAAGACTATGGAGATACTCCCAAGGCACTTGAATACTCAAATTCTGAAGACCAGGTAGGCTCACTTAGTATCAGAAATAATGGCTTACTACATCTTGAACTTAGCAGTTGGATGCATGGAAGATTTATTCACATATTGTTTTGCAACATATATATGGACTTTATCAACCCTAAACTATTTTTTCAAACAATGATTAATGATTTTCACATCAATGATGATTTAGAAAAAATGAGGATATGTTTCGGTTGGAAGTATACCAATGACCTAAACGATACTCTTTACAAACCAAATTCGGTGTTTGCCCAAGAGTTTGATGAAACACAACCATGTGGGTGCTTAACTCATAAACGATTGTCTAAGTTTTTAGTTGACTTAGAACCCTTCAAAAAACATGTAATCACCATATACCATAACATAGCTAGGCATCAAATCTTCCAAAAAACTATTAGGAAAGGTTTAAACCACATTCCATTAGTTCCTGTAAACCCTATGTCAGTAGTAAGGGAACTTGGCAAGGTATGGAAGACTTTATGCACATTCTTAGGATGTGAAAACAGTAAAGCTCATTACAATTACATCCGAAGTGTGGTTAATGAGACCGTTTCCCATAAATTCCCTTATCATAGGCAAAATCAAACTCCATGGTACAAAAATATAGACCTAATGGATGAAATTCAATACATCTTACAATACTTATTTACTTATGGACTAGATAAATCAGCACAAACCTCGGTATTCATATGTAAAAAACTCATACAAATGGCAGCAAGAAGAAGATTAGCAACACCGGAATCCTGCCCTCTCTCCTCCAATGAAGAGGAAATATGTCAAGCCATAGGCTCTTAGACCCAAGACATCGGGTTAGAGACACCATTAGAATATTCATTTTTCATATCTTATGGGATATTTTAAAATCCACAAAATGGATTTTAGATGGATCACTAATGCACATAACTGTGTATTTACTCATGCTACAACCATCATCACTAAATTACTAGAAGGATTAGTACATGGATTTATTTATAGTGAAATCCTACCTAGAAACCTACAAACTTTTTTTGGGACACAAACTAATGGGTATTGGATGATCAATAAATAATATGACTTTTTGATAAACTTACCTACACATATCACAAACATTCATTCATTTGATGTATCATGCTATGAGGCTATCCCTCATAAAGCCGAACATGGATTACTACTAGATAACATTATTCACTCATAAAAATATGAAGTATCTTGGCCTTAAGAAAAACCGCAAGCTGATTGTGCTTACAAAAAGAAAAATGAAGTTGTCTGAGCATTTGAATATTTACACAATATTAATGGATTTGTCCTTGATAATTGCTTTACCAAATTAGGCAAACATATTTATCGACAAGAGAAAGGTATACCAATGGGCCGATACAATTGCTCTCCATTATGGTGTAATTTGTATTTGGCATGGTTTGAGATAGAATACATAAACAAATTATCTCATCTTGCACGATACGATATAATGAATGATTTGTTATTTGCTAGCTAATGATCTATTTATTTTAGAATGTTTAAACCACAAAAAACCATTGTCCATGAGGAACCCTTTACTATTTATCCTTTAGACATTATTGGGATAAAAGATACACACAAGGAAAACCAAGCTACATATTTGAATACACATATTTAATTACGTGAACCAATGGAAGGGCATTATGTTACATACACTGCATGGAAAAAAGACAAATTACCATGCCCTAACATATCATTTATACATGCAGCCAGTAATAGACCAAAAAGGATGGCATATAATGTTTGCATATCACAGGTGCTTCCCATACTATACAATGCATCCTAAGAGCCATATCGGTAACAGATTTACATAAGCGTATTTCTATGTTTGAATTAGAGAATGGTTTCAAAAAAGAGAAGATTGTTACATGTATTACTAACTTCATGAAGAAAATAAATTTCCTGGCATTAGATTTACCATCAATACCCTTAGACATAGAATTGGTAGAGGATAGGTCCACTTGGTGGCCTATCCTCCACCAAGTGCACCTTTTCTCAGGGATGGGGGAGGGACACACACACACACACACTCGTACTATATTGGAACTGAGCCACAGTTAGAGAAGTCACACAATTTCACACACACGAAAACACACACACACACATTTTGAGATGTATTAATTGTTGAAATATGCGTATGACAGAGAAAACTACTTCACTCACACACAAATGATGGACGACAACAATGACAGAGTATGGCTCGAGACGGTGTACACTTTTTGTTATGTACAAGTTAATTGATCCTTTGTATAATAAACTCCAACTGGAAAGTGTTGGAGCTATATATACCAACCCCTATGCTATATATAGCTAGGAGTCCCCACTATATATATGTACTCAGTGCGTGCTCTACACACACTTTGGGGTTTGCATATGATGGTGTCTCCTCTCTCTCTTCTCATCTAACTATTCTCTTTGCTTCCAGTTCAACATGGTATCAGAGCTGCACCCTATTGCATAACTCTAGTGGATGGCTAAAGGCAGCACATGGTGATCAAGAGCCGAGACCAAAGCTCCTCGAAGAGGAGTCAGTTGTCGACGCCATGCTTTAACACACTGCTGCCGAGAAGCAACTCTTCCCAGGTTTCCCAGTGGTTACTATTCAAGCTAGCGCTAGAGTTACATTAGTAGTGTTATTGTTTGTGAGTGCTATGCTGGTGTTGAACGTGACGAAAAAGATCAACCATGGTCTTTGTCAAACACAACTGCAAAAACAATCTCTATGTTGTCTCATGTGTGTGGCTTGTCTGCTCTGCACCCTATTGCGTAACTCTAGTGGATGGCTAAAGGCAGCACATAGTGATCAAGAGCCGAGACCAAAGCTCCTCGAAGACGAGTCAGTTGTCGATGCCATGCTTTAACACACTGCTGCCAAGAAGCAGCTCTTCCTAGGTTTCCCAGTGGTTACTATTCAAGCTAGCGCTAGAGTTACATTAGTAGTGTTATTGTTTGTGAGTGCTATGCTGGTGTTGAACGTGACGAAAAAGATCAACCATGGTCTTTGCACACAAACCTACCCATGAAGAGTATGTTGCGGCCCAGTTTATTGTATCTCCTATTAGCTCTTGACTAATGCCAGAATTAGAGGCAGAGACGCGCGCAGGCCAGCTCAGAAATAACTCGATATCTTCTTCTTAAAATAACGTGATATCTTGTGTTTAGAATATTATTACCCTCTTCTTAAAATAACGTGATATCTTGTGTTTAGAATATTATTACCCTGTTCTTGCACCATATTATTATATTTCCTTGTGCTATTTATAACATCCAAAAGTCGGGCAGGTTGATGTATAGTGTCATCCTACTTTCTATAAGCATTAGATAATTCATTACGCACGTGTTTGACTTTTATAGCCAAATAGCAATCAGTTACATAGCACTTTTGGCCTCACCTACAAGGCTAGAATGACAGTGTCAAGTGTAAGTTTAAGTGAAAAATCTTCAAATTTTGACCCAAAAATTGGGAGAATTTTAAAAATTTTCTTATTTTAATCGACCAGGGAAAATAACTAATGATTGTATGTTTGTCTTCAAAGGGGTTGCACATCTTTATATTAGCCAGCAAAAATATATAGCTCCAGCAACGATCTACCAATTAGTATGTGTAACCTATATATTTTGCAAATATGTGTCTTCAGAAAAATGCTGAGAGAGAGAGCTTGCAGATCATTCAAATGTTATGTGCCTTGCTAATACTATGTTAACTAATTTCTATAGCAAGGTTTCTTATTTATTAATGCGTTATGTCAAGCTTTATGATACATGGCTATGTTCGTCAATGTCATAAGGATTTCTCAAGACATGGTACATCAAGTTTGTCATTGACACCATGACGATAATATTTCTCGTCTCATGAGAAGCATATAAAGGTATGAGGCAGGTTGTTTGACTAATACTGACATCAGGGTTTCTTATTTGCTAATGCTTCATGGCATGTTTTTACGATGCAATACCACGTTCTCGATGCCATAATAATTTCATAAGACATGGTACATTAGATTTGTTGTTGATACAATGGAGATTTTCATGATGTCATGGTACATGACACCATGATGATTACATAATTTGAATTTGTCTAGGCCCCATCATGTTTATTTTATGTAAACCTATCGAGCTTGCGGCATGTCGGGTGATCTAGCATAGAGATTGATGGAGATTGTGGCATTTCAAGATAGTAGCAGGTAGGCATGATTGATCAAAGTTGTGCATGCAAGGATCAATTTAAGCGGCAATGTTCTGAGATGAGACTGCACACCTGGATTCATGCGCAACAAATTTCGCCTTCGTTCTCTACCTTGCAGCTACCTACCTTGACCTCGTTCTGCAAACATTATTAGTAAGAGACTCGTGAGACCAAGGACCATGGTGGCTGGAAAAAATAAAATTAGAAGCTCATCGCTTTTGAGATTTGGAAGCTATGAGAACACGCGGTGGCAAAAGCAAAAGTGTGTGCCCTATTGTTCACGATGATATTAGCGCATCTCTAAAATCTAACTACTCTATATTTGAGTGATAACAAAATTAGAACGTCAATAATATACGGAGCAGTAACTTCATACGAGCACATGTTGTATAAAGACTCTATCTAGGGATCCCACGAGTCTAGTCTTTAATTAAAGCTACCTATGACCTACTGCACCAGCTTCGCCTTTGTCTCTCTAGGCTGCATCGTTGTCTCAGTGTTTTATAGGGCATCGATGAAGCTTCTCTATAATTAGGCATAGCTTCTCTACTACTTGAGCTTTGTCTTTGCTTCTTGTGGTTGTGTCTTTATCTTGATGCATAAGGGGAATGGTTCTGCATGACAACGAGGCTTGGGTTTAGCGCATGGTAATTGTAGTGGATGGTTCAATGCATGGTAATCACCGCAAATGGTTCAATATATCGTTATTGTATTGTTTATTTTGGTGCTATTTCCTTTGATCATGCTCAAGTTTGCATTTACTCTTGCGTATATGATAAAGTCTCAACAAGTTACAGTATTTGGAGAAATATTATTCGTCGTTCTTGTCATGAAAATGTCATTTGATGTGCAACATTAATTACATGATTTGTGCAATTTGACACATATGCTTTGTACATAATGATTTTACTAATAATTTTCTTGATGATATGATAGATTACCTCCAATCACTCACAAAGTTTATGTTGGAGCCTATTGTCGAGATCGGTGATATGCTTGTGATCATCATATCTCACCTTTCTAATCGGTATTAGTTCCTCGATATCTAATGGCACTATGGTTGTTATCGTCTCAATGCTCCCCCGTCATCATGGTGCTATCACTCTTCTCATCTTATTACACCCTCGTGGTCATTACCATCATCGTCTTTGGTCCTATGAATATTACCGTCTTATTGCACCCTCGTCATCATTGGTGCTATGGTTGTTATCGCCTTATTGCACCATCATCGTCATTGGTTCTATGAATGTTATCGTCTTATTGAGTACACCCTTGTCATCAGTGGTGCTATGGGTGTTATTGTCTTATTGCACCCTCGTCGTTATTGATGCTATGGTTTTTATCATCTTATTACACCCTCGTCATCATTGGTGCTATGGTTCTTATCATTCTGGTCATTAGGGACTTGGCAGTCATGACTATGCACCACTAGTGTTTCATAGCATTTATGTACAGTCTTAGTGCACATATGATTGCATCGACATAACATTTGTTTCTCTGTCGTCTCTAAAGAGGCATGGCGAACCTTCTCTAAGGACAATGTGATGTGATCATTTTTAACCTTCACATTTTGCTCTGTTTCTTGAGTTGATGTCATTTACAGGACAAAAGTCACGTGAAGCAGCATGTACAGGGGCTCAAAGATATTGAAGCTACTCAAAGATATTGAAGGATTTGCATCAATTCAATTATAGGGTTAAACTTCCAAAGACGCTTGAAAGCGCACATTGTATATTATGGAGTGATGTTGCTCCTAGAAAACAAATTTTGTAAACTTTGATAATTGTTAATATAACAGTGCATGTATATGGTGCTGTGGATTTTTCCCTTGTTCCCCCAAGGGTTTTTTCATCCACAACTAGGGACTCCTATTTGAGTGGGTTGGAGCTATATATACCAACCCCTATGCTATATATAGCTATGAGTCCCCACTATATATATGTACTCAGTGTGTAATAGGACTAGTCTTTGAAGTTCTTAAAGTCGAAAAGAATGTAGCAGGGCATATCTTTCGTTAGTACGATTTGAAAAATTGTTGAATAGTCTATTAAATAGAGCTTATACGAATGAGTTGAGATATTAAGAGAGAACATATATTCTTTTTTTTAAACATAATACACTAAAGACGGATTTGATAAAGATTAATGAATAACAGATAGTCTGTCTATGAACAGTAAAATTGAGATTTTTATTAATATCAATGTTTTATATTTATGTGTTTTAGCTTAAAATGCATGGGTAGGCTTAAAATAAGTTGTAAAAGTAGTGGAGACCCAAAAATAGAGGTTTTATGAGTCGCGACCTAAAAGTTGCGTTTTTAGCCAAACAGAGATGTTTTTCGCAATTCTGTCCACGATGCCTTGTAGACCAGACCTATTCCCGTCGTTTTGAGTACCTGGATTGCTATGTTCTGAGTTTGTTTATAAAAGTTATGATGAAAACAAACAGAAGGCAGCAGCAGTGTAGTGTACACAGGGACAGACAGACATACAACATCATACAGTTCTCCCTGCTATCAACCAAGAAGTGGATTGTTTCTTCATGGTAGAGTATGACAATTGAGATTATGAAGGTATATAATTATGTTTTTTTACTTTGATTATCATGTTGAATTGGTTGCACGAGTATGTTCTTTTGGCTATTTTGTAGGCGATGCAGAAATCAATGTGTGAAACAGGATCTGTGCGAAGTGTCATGATAGAAATCTAACCTTTACGGATCGCTTAGCGATCACGTTCTTATATTATTCTCGCAGGTATACTTGATACGAAAATCGTGCAGGCTTTTCGAGGAAAAGAAGGATAAAAGCACGACGGGTGGTGCGTTTGGGGATCATTCACCATTCTCTCTTCTGCGAGTGCGAGTGCGAGTGCGAGTGAGAATGAGAGTGAGAGTGCGAGTGCGAGTGCGAGTGCGAGTGAGACGCTGCATGCAAGCGAACTGAAGCTCGGGGGTGGTCGGGAGGTTCGAGCTCTGTACAACGGAGTGCGCCCATATATTTTGCTCCTCTGTTGTATCAAAACTCTACAAAAATTCATCAATACAAAGATCTCTTTCTCTATCTTTTGCTATCCATCTCTATTATTCGGTTCCCGTGACAATTGGTATCAGAGCAAGCGGTTGATTCTGGACATGGAAGGATACGAGAGGACGATGAAGAAGCAAGAAGACTTGATTCGGTGACTATGAGAAGATCTGAAAATTGCAAATCGGGAGCGTGCTGAGGCTCTGCGGGGCAAAGCAGCACGAGAGCTTGATATCTATGTAGACCTTGATGGCCAACATGAAGGTGAAAACCATGCTAATCCACCTGGAAACAATAATCATCGTGGCGGCGCTGGGGTACCGCTAAAAGAAACGATGACGATATGGGAGAAGCGACAACCAAATCATTCTTAACAAAGGCTAAGCTTAAAGAGTTTGATGGAATAAGAAAGATATGCGAAGATTTAGAAGCGTGGATTGAAGAACTCAAAGATTTGGATTATACTTTCAATATCGAGAACACGATCACGAGACTTTCGAATGCTCGAGCAAGGTGACCGATAAGACAGTACGTACCAAAATGGCTCAATTGGAGACTTTTGGCGATGCGTACGATAAAGGTAAGTCATCTACCCCTTCTTTGTGATGTTTTATGTCTTTGATACGTCCTTTGAAAGCTTCTGTGAGATCAAATTTATGCATAGAAGTTGAGATTAAAATTTGAATTTCTTAATTGATTTGGATAGTATTCATTGCTTCTTATCGTCTAAATTGATTGAGAAATTAAACTTGAAATTAAATCGAGAAGTTAAAAGACTTGTGGATTTAACTAGTGGTAATAATAGTTTCACGAAAGAGTTAGTAGAAAAATTGTTTTTTTTTCTTTGAAGAGTCGAAATCATAAAGATGATTTCTATAACATAAACATTGATATGCATGATGTTATCATTGGTATCAATTAGATCATTGAAAATCATGTTTTGATTGATTGTTAAGAAAGAAAAATATATCTTTAATCATTTGATGATGATAAGTCACACTCTTTGTGGAAAGAAAGAGATTCTAAATCTAGTTTTGGCAATGGAATTGATAAGGTGACTTAGATAAGAGTGTGAGACGTTGCTTGTGTTTGCTTGTGTGAGACGTTGCTTGTGTTTGCTAATGAGATTAAAGAGAATCTAAGGATAAACATAAAGAGACAAATCGAAAATTTATAGAGGATCTCTTACATGAAGTTAAGGATGTGTTCCGGACGATCTTCCTGGTATACCTCCGCCTAGAGCGGTAGACCATGCCATAGATCTATATCCAGGAGCGACACCTTATTCCAGATCTCCATACAGGTTCAATATTGATGAGCTTAAAGAGCTCAAGATACAACTTGATGATCTTTTGAAAAAGGGTTTCATTAAACCTAGTGTATCTCCTTGGGGTAGTCCTGTGTTATTCCAAAAGAAAAAGGATGGTACATATAGGTTATGCATCGACTATAGGGGATTAAACAAAAAGACCATTAAGAACAAATATCCTCTTCCTCACATAGATGAATTGATTAGTCATTTGAGTGGTGCTACAATATTTTCAAAGGTTGATCTTCGTTCTGGCTACCATTAAATCCGCATTAAGGTCGAGGACATTCCAAAGATTTCTTTTCGTACACGTTATGGACATTATGAATTTAGAGTTCTTGCTTTTGGTTTGACTAATGCACCAACAACTTTCATGTGCTTAATGAATAATATTTTTCACCCGTATCTTGATGACTTCATATATTCTGGTATTCTTGGATAATATTTTTGTGTATTCTACGAATGAAGAAGATAATGCATTGCACTTAAAGAAAACATTTGAGGTTTTGCGTGAACATAAATTGTATGCCAAAGCAAGTAAGTATTCTTTTGCAAAGGATCAGATTGTGTATTTGGGAAGAGTGATTTCTAAAGAGGGGATTCACATTGATCTTGATAAAGTTAAGACTATGTTAGTAAGAGATGTAAGAAGCTTTATGGGTCTAGCACAATATGAGAGAGCACACATTAAAGATTTCTCTAAGATAGCAAGTCTTTTGACCGAATTGACCAAGAAAGACAAGGGTTTTGTGTGGACTTCTAGCTGTGAGACTGCTTTTGAAACCTTGAAGGCTAAAATAGCGGAAAATTATGTTTTAAAAGTTCCTGAGATGGGCAAACCATTTGTTGTGTCCTGTGACTCTAGTGGTTAACAATTAGGTTGTGTTTTGACACAAGAAGGAAGAGTGGTTGCATATGAGTTTAGGAAATTAAGACGACATGAATTGAACTATGCAACACATGATTTAGAATTACTTGCTGTTGTTCATGCATTGAAGCATTGGCGTCATCTCTTGCTTGGTGTAAAATTTGAATTGTGTATTGATCATCAAAACTTGAAGTATATTTTCACTCAGCCATTGTTAAATAACAGACAAAGAAGATGGATTGAATTGCTGGCTGAGTATGACTTTGATTTGAAGTATTTGTGTGAAAAAGAAAATAAAGTTGCAGATGCATTGAGTCGTACGTCCATGGGTAATTTGTTGACTGTTGTGCGATCCAATTTGATTGATGATATGCATGCTGAGGTTGAAAATGATTCTTTTTATATGCCTATTTTGAAATTCTTGCGTGAGAATATTGGTGAGAGGTATGAGAACAGATATCACTTGTATAAGGAAAATCTGTATTATTATGACCGCTTGTGTATTCCTACAAATTCTGCTTTCAAGAGTCAAATTTTGCATGAGTGTCATAATTCAACTTTTTCTGGTCATCCTGGATTGAATAAGACACATGAAAAGATTAAAAGTTCATTCTTTTTCCGCGTATGAAATTGGATGTTAAGAATTATGTGCGTGAATGCTTTCAATGTCAACAAGTTAAGATTGAACATAAGAGGATACTTGGTGACCTTCAACCCTTAGACATTCCTTTACAGAAGTGGGAGTGTATATCCATGGACTTTATCATTAGACTTCCTACTACTCGTGGAGGGTATGATTCGATCTTTCTGGTGGTAGATAGACTCACAACACAAGCTCACTTCTTTCCTGTAAAAATAACTTATACTGCATTGACCATTGCATACTTGTTTATGAAAGAGATATTTCCTTTGCATGGCATGCCCAAGAGCATAGTGTCTGACAGAGATTCTAAGTTCACTTCTCATTTCTGGAGAGCGACTTTTGACTCTATAGGTACCCAGTTACGCATGTCTACTGCTTTTCATCCTCAAACAGATGGGGAAACGGAGAGAGTGAATCGTATTCTAGAAGATATGTTACAAATGTATGTCAATGAAAACCAATCTAATTGGAATGAATGATGCCTTTGGTGGTTGAATTTGCATATAACAGTTCATCTCATTCATCTATTAGGATGACTCCGTTTGAGGCAATGTATGGCTATAACTATCCTACACCTATTCATTTTCTTAATTCGAGGAATAAGGTAGAACTGTCACGTGAGATGCTTGAGAAAATGGATAGCGAGTTGGCCAAAATCAGGGGGAATATTAGAGAATCTCAAAAGAGACATAAACTGTATTATGACAAGAAACATCGTGTTGTGGAGTATGAAACTGGTGATATGGTTTTTTAAAGGTTATTCCTGAGAAGTCTCGTTTGATTCTTGGAAATGATAGAAGATTGTCTCCACGATTTGTTGGTCCATTTAAAATTTTGAAGCGCATTGGTTCATTAGGTTACAAATTGGAATTGCCTTCTCATGTTAAAGTGCATCATGTATTCTATGTGAGTTTATTGAAAAAGTATGTTCCTAATGTGCATCATGTTTTAGAGGACAACTCTAAGTTGAAAGATGACGGACCATTGACTGTAGAACCAGAACTAGTACTAGATAGGCGTTTTAAACATCTGAGAAATAGAGACATTGTGGAAAATTTGGTTAAGTGGCAGAACTATCCAGTAGAGGATGCATCATGGATTGATCTTAGTGTTTTGCAAACAGAATTTTCCTCTCTTTAGACCAACTCTGAGGACAGAGTTAATTTTGATAAGGGGAGAATGTAATAGGACTAGTCTTTGAAGTTCTTAAAGTCGAAAAGAATGTAGCAGGGCATATCTTTCGTTAGTACGATTTGAAAGATTGTTGAATAGTCTATTAAATAGAGCTTATACGAATGAGTTGAGATATTAAGAGAGAACATATATTCTTTTTTTTAAACATAATACACTAAAGACGGATTTGATAAAGATTAATGAATAACAGATAGTCTGTCTATGAACAGTAAAATTGAGATTTTTATTAATATCAATGTTTTATATTTATGTGTTTTAGCTTAAAATGCATGGGTAGGCTTAAAATAAGTTGTAAAAGTAGTGGAGATCCAAAAATAGAGGTTTTATGAGTCGCGACCTAAAAGTTGCGTTTTTAGCCAAATAGAGATGTTTTTCGCAATTCTGTCCGCGATGCCTTGTAGACCAGAACTATTCCCGTCGTTTTGAGTACCTGGATTTCTTTGTTCTGAGTTTGTTTGTAAAAGTTATGATCAAAACAAACAGAAGGCAGCAGCAGTGTAGTGTACACAGGGACAGACAGACATACAACATCATACAGTTCTCCCTGCTATCAACCAAGAAGTGGATTGTTTCTTCATGGTAGAGTATGACAATTGAAATTATGAAGGTATATAATTATGTTTTTTTACTTTGATTATCATGTTGAATTGGTTGCACGAGTATGTTCTTTTGGCTATTTTGTAGGCGATGCAGAAATCAATGTGTGAAACAGGATCTGTGCGAAGTGTCATGATAGAAATCTAACCTTTACGGATCGCTTAGCGATCACGTTCTTATATTATTCTCGCAGGTATACTTGGTACGAAAATCGTGCAGGCTTTTCGAGGAAAAGAAGGATAAAAGCACGACGGGTGGTGCGTTTGGGGATCATTCACCATTCTCTCTTCTGCGAGTGCGAGTGCGAGTGCGAGTGAGAGTGAGAGTGAGCGTGCGAGTGCGAGTGCGAGTGAGACGCTGCATGCAAGCGAACTGAAGCTCGGGGGTGGTCGGGAGGTTCGAGCTCTGTACAACGGAGTGCGCCCATATATTTTGCTCCTCTGTTGTATCAAAACTCTACAAAGATTCATCAATACAAAGATCTCTTTCTCTATCTTTTGCTATCGATCTCTATTATTCGGTTCCCGTGACACAGTGCGTGCTCTACAAACACTTTCGGGTTTGCATATGATGGTGTTTCCTCTCTCTCTTCTCATCTAATTGCGCTCTCTGCTTCAAGTTCAACAGAAAAAGTTGTGCAAGTGGCAAAAATAACAAATGTAGTTTTTTACTCCTTCTCAATCATTATGGATAAGGTTTTTTTTGACATTAAACCCGTGAGCAAACTTGCCCAAGGAGAATGGATGTATAGTTGAAACTTATCAGTAGTATAATGTTTTTTATACACATTTTTTCAATTTTTTATTCAGTATTTTTTTTTGTTACAGAATTTAAAAAAGCAAACCAAACCTTAGATAAGTATAGCGTAGGCAATTAAAATACCCACTGAGGAAGTCCAATAATACAATTATAGTATCGAGTTTTCGTAGAAGGTAACTTGTACATATCCGACGGAATATTTTCGGATTGACAATGGCACCCACTTAGGCCATCTGTAGTGCTGAGAAAGGTATCACATAATACCTACACACACACAGCAAGCATTGGATATTGCATAGTACCTACCTACACACAGTAGAATTGGATATCACACAGACTCGCCTGCAAACATACTGCATACAGAGCGAAAGTTGTGGCGATTTCTTGCAACGCTAACACCCTCACACACACACACACACACACAGAGCCAGTCTACAATGCACACACACACACACACACACACACATACACACACACACACACACGGTGTATAAATCCATGGCGTGACCTTCAACGCCATCTCCTTATAAGTGGCAGCGCAAGCACAAGCTGAAAACCGTGCGTGGCGGGATACGATTACGCATGGAATATGCTCCAAGGACAAGAAGAAGCACTCGCAGCCAGATACACAAATTAGAGTGCTTAATTGTGCAACACAGCAAGGTAAACAACAAGCTCAATACACATAGGTACATACATTCATCATACCATATTACTTATGAATAAAGTAGCTGAGATATAGCATGCACTATGTGCTAGGCATCAAAACCTCTGTATATTGTTGTTTCTCCATAATAAATGTATTAATGTAAAGCAATATATACATATGCCTGCTCATTTCTTGTTTTTGAACAACCATAAGAGGAAACTCACCAACAAAGTAACATATATTCAAGTAAATATAAGCATATGCATATTGTACATTAAGTTTTTTTTAAAAAGCAAGCATAGTATTAAACAAAAGAATGTGTCTGGGAACCCATTTTGGAACAGTTTCACAACAGTAAACGAAGGGGAAGCCCTCATTGTGATAAGCTTATTTGCAAACATACAAATGGCAATGACAAATGCGGTTCAGGTACAAAAATCAGTACTGTTTTGAGTACATACATATGTTTTCCTTATACCAAACTAAATGTAATAAGTTTCTAGAAGTAGCAATGACAAATCCTTTGAACAAAAAGTAGCAGAACTAAGTAATTAAGATATGGCAGGCGGGCTACAAAAACCTCATGTGAGGACAAACAGATACAAAGTGTACTTACTATTTTTTTGAAAACATAGTAACAATACAAAGGAAATGCTCCTGAAATTTTTGCAAGTAAGGATATAAATACATAACAATGCAAGATAGATAACACTTTAGTTTTAGTTTTTTAAAGCATTTAAGTAAATGTACCATGGTAGACAAAAAGGTTGAAATGTAAAGAGGGTGTATTACAACCTCTTGTAAGGATATTTGTGATTATGTAAGACGGTCTTTTTTTGAAAAAAGAAAGGTTGTACAAACAAAATGCTACCGCAATTTTCACAAATTTAATATATTTTTTAAAAAATAGATTGGAAGGATGACTCTACATATTATAGAGATAGGGGTGCTTTTAAGAGAACATCAAGTATAGCATGTAAGAATATTAACCTCATGTATGAAACCATTGTTGACAAATAGGGGTACAAGCAGACAGCTAGGATGAGCATCACTCCGGACATATTTAAGCTACAATAGATTCAGGACAATCTCATGGGAGCACATAAAGAGAAAAAGAGAACCAAGCCAATAGCAATTAGAGACCCTATATCCAAGCCGTGTAAACGTATAAAAAATTTCACATACTATAATCGACCCTAATTACATAGACGAGCAAAAAAAAACATAAAGTTATGATTAGGAGTATGGTTGGGGTCTAGGGTGTGACAGCAATAACAAGCAGTGGAAATTGCGTGATATACATGTCACCCATTTAGTGCAAATTAATTCTAATTAATTGTACTTGTGGTTGGTTGGCAGGTAAAGATCCCTTCTCTCATCTGATAGGAGTTCCGCCTTTAACTCCTACTTTGTCAATGTATCAAGTATCTTGTAATGTACTTTTTATCAAGAAATTATTCTATTGTTCTATACACAATGTGCTTTTTCAAGCAGGATTTAAGTTTACCAGTATATGGTTCTGAAAGATGGGATTTTTAAATTCAAACACAGACACATACACACGTTTTGGTTGCTTACTCTGAAGTGATTGCTATTAGAGCTATATATGGCTCACTGTACTCAACTTGGTCTCACCTATATATTTGTATCTTGTTTTCAATATGAATCAGTCTTTGGGAGCGTACATGGTGTGTCTCTTATCTCATAGCTCTATTTCTCTCTACATCTCAACATGGTATCAAACGGTAACGATCACGCACCGATTCAATACATGGTGACAAAATAGTATGTGTATGCAATTCGCATGTAAGATTTAGAATTGGTTCAAATTTTCTTTTTGAGGATTGATTCTTGTTAACTGTGGTTGTTTTTTGTTATTAAGAATATGATTAGTGTTATGTGTGATGTTTATTAATAATCAATATGGTGAACCATTGATTACTTTTTCTTGTCAATTTGTCTTTTGACACCCTGACCTTCGTCTCAATTTTTTAGGGTCTTCTGCTCAAAATTTGGAGAAACGAAAAAACCGCAATGGAGCATGCGTAATGGCACTTAGCATCCAAAACTTATTCGTCTCCTCGAGGTCTTCGATTTGAGTTCTAGGTTTGCATCAATCAGAGTTTCCAGCAAAAAGTTATGCTGTTTTTACTACAATTGAGCTTGATGCAGCTTTCGTCCTCGTGCGTCTTTGTGAAGCATCTGCGATCATTTTTCTAATTTTGGGGTTAACTTTTTCGAGCAAATTTAGCTTTGCTATTCATATTGTGGCCGTCAATCTTACATCTCACGTCACTTTATTTTGAGGACTCTTTTATTAATAACGTCTCCTTTTTCCTGCTTTTTCGAGTGACGTCCCTCACATCTTTGGACGTTTATTGAGCATCCTTCTTGCATTTTACCATTGACAGAACAAAGTCATCATATTTCTCTTGTTCTCAATTGCAGCCTTCTCCATATATGGTGTGTAGATTCTGCGATCTTATCTTATGCGTCTTCTCACAACCAAATATGGCTATGACTATTCTCGTCAACGGCTTTCCTAGTTCTGTTCCTCCTTTCCAAGGCCAAGGATTTCCAGGCTAGAAAGCAAAGATGGTACTAATTCTTGAAGGAAATGAACTCTCTAATGTTGTCCTTGGAAATTGTGTTTGTCCACCTCAGCCTGTTGATACGGATCATGACAACGTGCTTATCACTGAAGGACCTATATTTGAAGATTGGAATGTTGCGTATACGGATTGGCAACGACGTGATAAAGCACTGTTGGTATATTCTTTCTGCTCTTACAGATTCTCTTTTGCTTGATATATATGAACTGTCTACTTTCCAGACGTATAGAAGTACCTTATGGAAAACTTTCAGAAGAAGTATGTTACACATATACTTTATTTGAGAGGGTTGCATAACAAGTTACAATATGAAGTTGGTGCTACCATGGTGAGATATAGCTAGTCTTTCAAATCTATTATTAATCAACTTTGTGCTGACGCTGATCCTGTTTCACAAAAAGTGATTACACTGCTCTTTGATACGGTGAAGGACTCTTCTTATAATAGCATTGTTACTATTCTATCTAATAAAGATGATCTCGATTTTGATCTCAATACTCTCAATGTCAAGAATGACGTAATGGTGGTCATGATACAGCTATGATTTCACAAGAGGATACTGAGTCACAACAAATGAAACGTGCTTTTTATGCTCGAAGGGGTCCATCAACGAAGAAACCGCAGAGGTGGCCGTTGCGGCAATATTTTCTCTCGTCTCAAATTTCCTAATAATAAATGTTCTTACTGAAACAGAAATGGCCATACTGAAGATGATTGTTGGGCACGTCAATATGATGAAGAACACAATATTACCATTAAACAACCACGTGTATCTAGAGACTCTTCTTCTTGTGAATAGTGTGGACAATCTGATCATCCCACTCATATGTGCTATAAGTGGCGATTTGACAAAGATCATAATAGAGCATATGCTATTGAATATCAAAACAATATTTTACCAGAAACAAGCTCCGTCCTATGTTCAGTTGCTCCAGACAGAATACTCGATCCATGTACGTAATGGATCTCATCATGTACTAGATTTGGGGTTAAAAGATGACAATATTATTTTCTCACATGCTGAGAATACTAATATTGGTGAATGTATATTTTTATTCTCTTGTAGCCACTTTAGATTTGAATCTAGGGAAGTCTCTGTTGATAGATGTATCTGCAAAGATAATTTTCATAGCTTGATTTGGCAAGAAAAGAGAAATCTTAGGGGAACTGTATTCAGGAACCTTGGTTATCCTCAAGGAGTTGATGTATCTGCAATATAGTTGACACAATGGGTTGAGGATAAAATCCAAACCAAACACTACAAGAGGTTGTGTGCTCTTGTGACGCTTTTAGTGATGGAAATACATTGGGTTTTTATAACCCCCTGCGTCGCTAAGAGCGTCGCTAACAACGTCCATACGGGAATGTCTCTATAACAATCGCTATAATCGTCGCTATATAGTGACGCCTATAGCGACGATGATAGCGATGTTTGCAGGCCATTTATAGAGACGCTGCAGAGCCTTATATAGCGACGTTCATAGCGACGCCCGAGAGGAAACTTTTTTGGTGGCAGGGCACTACCCATCAACCATATTGAATGTTTCATTAATTGATTCACCTTTGAAAAACAATTCAAAGGTAGATATAGACCCAAAATAGTCACCCACAAGACAATATAACCATTAACTCCATCATCCATAGCACGTATTGTTTGCAAAATAAAGATTCAAAACTGACAAGCGTGAACTGATGAAATTAAATCAATGACAATTGTACACATAGGCAAAATCACTTGATTGTTAAACTTTGCAAATGTAATAGTTAGAAACCATTGTCATTATTGAAAATATATACATGGTTTTCAAAAAGACGTATAAAAGACATCTCATGATACATAAGCTATGACAAAAAGAAACTATCGATATCTAGCTACGGCTAAACTGACGTCATCTAATCAGACGTCTCATTGCGTCCAAGCGACGTATCTGTCGGATTTTGTAATAAAAAACAATAAGACACCTTTTTGTAAGTATAAACATATAGCGACGTTTATAAAACAATACAACAAATACAAAAGAGTAAACCCTAATACTAACCATGCCGCCGCGAGAACTCACAATATCTATCAGGGTGTTTAAGCCCTTCCTGCCTGCGTACTCGCGCTCGTACGGTGTGGGATCACGTCCTGTCTCATCGACCACTGTCAAAACATACAACGAATCCATTATGTTAGAATTTAAAAACCCATAAACCCTAAACTATCAAACATAGAGAGCAATGTAAAAACACTTACAAAATCGGCCTCAAATGATGCCCACCCGCCGCTCCCCAAGTTGTGCGAGCTCCCTGCCTCTACTCGCGCTCTGGCTGCCTCCTTTTGTTGCTTCCACTTGTCGGGATTCTCGCACGCTGCTTTCTTTGCATTCTTTCAATCTTCTTTGGCCAGCCAATCTGGTCTATTCCACCCATGCTTGATTGCTTTTTGCACTTCGGAACGCTTGTGCTTGCAGTATTCGCACATTCGAACCTTCATCACATCTTCATTGAAGCGCTCATCCCGTGTTGGAACAGGAAACTCGTCATGAAGAATGCTGATGACTGTCTTTTAAATCATTCAGTACTTCACTGCAGCTGTTTAGTATGTAGTGTCTAAACACCTGAGAGCAAAGGCCGCGCATGCACGAAATCATTTTCTTGCCTTCATCATCCAAGATGATGCCGCCGCTAAAGTTGATCGAGTAAGGCAACCCCTCTCGCCGCTGATGTGTGAACCTGGGTGTCCCTGTAGGGGACTCTAGCGGCGTGTTACAGACGTCCGGTGTCTCTAATGGAGTCTAAGCCCCGAAGTGAGGAGTGTCCACTGGAGTGACTCTTGGAGGAGTAGCTAGTGGTGTGTAGCCACTAGGAACGGCAGTAAGCCGCGCAAAACCTGGTGTCGATGGCGATGTCGTGGCTGGTGTTGGGGCGGGCAAAGAAGGGGATGGTAAAGAGCCTCGTCGAACACGAGGTGGTGTCGAAGCATCAATGGTGGGATCCCCACAACAACCACCACCGCCACCACTAGAGTGCCGATACCTAGACGAGTGTGAAGATCGTCTCGTCGACACCGAAGCTTCAGAGTGCGCTGAATGCTCCGAAATAGATGGAGATGCGGATGGAGTAGGAACGCGCGATGGTGTGCCAGAGCGATGACTCTCCATGTACCACTGTCTCTGCTAGGGTGACAAAGAAGAAAGAAACTCCTCATCATCCATACCTGCATTAAACACACGAACATTTAAACTTAATATTTAATGAATGGAGTAGAAAACATGGACAAGTAGATAGATAGATAGAGAGAGAGAGAGAGAGAGAGAGAGAGAGGAGGAGGAGGTTCTCGTCGTCCCTGCTTGTGAGAACATACCTAGAGCATACGTACGTGGAGTGGATGCAAAGACCATTACATACAATGATGCAATGACCCAACGACGCATATAAATACAATGACACAATGACACGTTCTTCTTCTATTTAACTTGAGTGATGGAAGAGGTGTCGATAACTCAGAATTTTCAATCGAAAGAGAGAGAGAGAGAGAGAGAGAGAGAGAGAGAGAGAGAGAGAGAGAGAGAGAGAGAGAGAGAGAGAGAGAGAGAGCACAATCAAATCTTGCAGTTGAAAAACCAGGAGGTGGAGCTGCATGTGGCCATGGATTGCCCAGGATGTGAGCGCAAAATCAAAAGAGTGTTATACAACATGGAAGGTACTTAGAGAGCCAGAGTTTTTACAAAACGGAACAAAATTGTTCAAATACAATATTTATGGCTTTAAGAGATCTCTCTCTCATCCTCGCATAGCTCAGCATAACTTCCTATATCTATATAAAGCTCTCCGTTTAAACAGACAAAAGTGTCTCTTAGATCAGTCCATTTCTTAGTTGAATCTACCTCAAGAAAACCAGACTCTCCTCTACGCACAGTAGCATTGCGACCCTCCATGATTATCTTGAACCATTGCACGTCGAACAAGTCGACAAAAAATCCTCTATAA
>NC_140953.1:76629414-76916914 GCF_014529385.1 Adiantum capillus-veneris | reverse complement strand
GAGAGAGAGATTTTCACAATTATGTAGGCAAATGAAATTTCCACTCTGGACCAATAATAGCACCGATAAGAAAGAATGGGGATAATGGATTTTCCGTTCAAGGATCAGAAAGAGGTTGTTGATGGAGCGAGCCGTCCGGCCAGTCAATGATCAAAGTCATGGGTTGGCGAACGCGACATTGACGAGGGAGAGCGGAAGAATGCCAGCGCAGGGGTAGGTGCGGCCATAGCGGAGGCCGGAGGAGGCGGGTTGGACTTTGACGTTGGGGAGGAGCGTGCAGTGGCCGAGGGTGGGCACGTCCACCTCCATGGCGAAGCGGCTGATGATCTTCTGGTTCCAGCGCCGGTCCTGGCAGGCTGCAATGATGTTGAAGGCCTCACAGGGGCAGTTGTTCACGAGCTCCCACTCGCACAGCCCGGTCGCCACCGGAGTGTTGGTCAGCACCAGGTTGTGCAGCCTGCACTTGCGGGGCGTAGCTGCTTGCACGACGGAGGGCCCCTCCATGATATTTAGCAGCAGCGCCGCCACGATCGCAACTGTGGTGGCCAGAAAAGGAGATCAATAATATTAACGCACTCAAGCACTCACTCAATTATATCAACCTGTGCAGAGTGCCACCCTCCCAATTGCCATTGTCGATGATGAAGATGGGTTCTAGCCCTAAACGCTGCTCGATGTGCTCACTGCTGCTTACAGTTTTGCGGGCACTACTATTCCAGCCTTCACAGCACCCGGTCCTCGTAATCCGACCTGCCAAATCAAATACTTGTTCCTTGGCTATTAATGTATTCACATGGCTCTATTCCACCAACGTTGAGAGTCATTCATGATACTATAAAGATATGTGAACATCTATGTGAACATCGATCCCCTAACCTTCCATGTGGGTATTGGTGTTCCTCTTGGCTACTAATTATAGTGCCATTTATGCTAGGAAAAAGTCACATTTACAATGAGGAAAAGGAAACATCCATAGACAGGTAGTTGAGTTTTAATATAGTGATTACATGCTTCGATAGCAACTAGGTCTTGATTGATTAATTGATGACTTGACTTGGGGAGTAGTTTGAATGGACGTATTCCCTCTCGGACTCAGTCCTTGATACCTAGTTGATACCTTGGTGGAGCTTGTTGAGTTTCATTTTTTGCCAACATTTTTAGGTGAGAACTTTGAGGGCCAAGGACTAACACATGCCTTTGTCCACCCAAACATACTCCTCTTACAGACCTCCTAGCCTACCTTCTCTTGGCCTACCTTGAATGGACCACTTAACTTGGATGCGCAATTGACTCATGTGCAAACATAGTCATGCCCTTGTCTTTGTGGCAATATTACTTTCCTTGAAGGAGAGTTTTTGTCCTTAAAAAAACGATCAATGAAATAACTCTCCATAAGAATAATTCTCTCCTCTCTAAGAGTACTTACCATTACATCTAGAACTCATATGTGGAATTATGTGCTTGTAGCAAAAATCAAATTGAATGATTGCAGTCAATATTTTCTCAGGAGATTGTCCCTTTGACCAAGAGAAACCTCTATTTTCTCTACTTAGATCTCAAATTAAGAGTAAAGCCTACCTCAAGTGAGATGTTGTAACTAAGCAAACTTATTGTTCTCACTACTTAACTACTAGTAGAACCTATCTTGAGAAAAACTCTTAATAGTAGAACCTATCCCAAGCAAAACGCTCTAACTGAGAAAAGCCTATTTCTCTCTTTCATTAGCTAATAGTACAACCTATCTCAAGAAAAATGCTCTAAGTGAGAAAAACCTATTATTGTCTCTTCTCAGCAAATAGTAGATTATCTCAAGCAAGATGTCCTAACTGAGCAAAAGTTATCTCTTTATCTCCTCAAGCAATTTCTTCCAAAAATTGGAGTGCTTCTTACAGATGTATATCATTCAAGCGATTGATAGGTGTTTTGGGCTTACTTATAGAAGAAAACAAAAGGTTGCACTCTAAGTTCAAGTCCTTAGGTACATTTACCTTCCACATGCAGATTTTATTCCAAAACTAGCTCGTTGTCCTTCACGAAAGATGGAGCATTTTGTGAAATATCTATAGTTAACATAGAGGGATCCCCAAAACTTCTTAACTCCACAATTTGATGGATGTTGTAGTGTGCCAATCATGTTTTTGACAAAAGTAGCCCTTCTAGCACTTTAAAGGCATACCCATGTAATCCCATGATATGCAATCAAATTGGTATCTTTGACACATCTCAACAAGAATTTGAGCATGAGAGATTTGAATAGGAGTAATAATTTGTGTGACTTGTCAAGTCAACGAATAATATACACGAGGTGAGATATAGGAATAACTCGTATAATTCTTAAATAGACATGGAGTGGCTACTCCTCGTCTTACCAAGAAGCAATATTCTAATAGACTCTCAAAAGAATCCACTTTTGTAATTCAACTTGTGTTCCATGTATTCTTATAGGATACCCCAAGTGTATCATGAAAGGAGAAATATGATTTCATGTACAACTATAATGGAGATTGATCCTAAAAAACATTTACTTATTACAAATAATAGGTAGCAACATAGGGTTTCCCTATGGACTATGGAACGAAAAACCAAGTAAATGGATATTTTATTAATGAAGAACCCTATATGATCAATGGTCATTTATGTCCAAGTACACATTTGTAATCATTTTGAGCATTGCAATCTTCCCTATTGCAAGAGCAAAATTCTCACTCTTGTACGAGGGAGATTGTACCTAGTGACTTGTGTCTATAATCTTCTACTCTCTTCTCCTCTTCTCTCTCACAACGATATGTGTGCCACTCCAATCTTGGAGGTTCATATAGCACGCTTCGTCTTGCTCTGTCTCTCTTACTCTCTAATCATTAATCTGGATGAGCAACATATACCAAAAATTATTGAGATATGCTTGTATAATTCTGATATGAGTGATATGATATTTTATGGATTTTTGTCACCGCATATTTGTTGTGTTGTAGTTGTATCAGAGCAATGGATGTTTTGTTGTTGATGTGCACAATTAACTGTGAAGATCTCAATCAAGGAAAATAAATATTATAGAACAACTAATTGTTCTTTCTCTTCTATATGGGTTTTCTTTTTCTTGCTTCCTACTATGACCTACACGTAGAGTAATAATAGTGGAAGATTTTCATGATAGTAGCAGATCTCATGGATGCTATTAGAATAAGAAATATCTATAGATGATTGATTGATCAATGGGTAACATTCATTGTTGTACTTGTAACAGTTTGATGAGGCCAATGGGTTGGCTTTGATTGATGTTTGATCTAACTACCACTTATTTTCACTCATGAAAATGTTGATGGGTTTTTGCTCTTTAGCTTGTATCGTCTTTAAGGATCAACATGGTTTCTCTATTTTTTTTATTGTCAATATGATGGTTTCTTTTCCATGATGTTACTTGACATAGAGAAACTATTGTAATTATGGTACCATGGGATTTCTAATCTTTTAGATAAAAAACCTTGGTAAATGGGATGGTGAGAGAAGTTCAAGAGGTTCTTTAATCACCTTCCTAAACATACACATCATACACATCCTAAACACAAACACTTCCTAAACATACACATCATACACATCCTAAACACAAACACTTCTTAGTACAACAACATACACATCCTAAACACAAACACTTCCTAGGCAAATGGGTTGGTGGGGATGTTGGCTTTAAACTATTGTATTGTTTATGTTTTCTCATAGGCCCATTGTTGGTGGTAAATGCCTTTTCTTTGATAGGTGCTAGGTGGTATGGACACTAGCCTCACATGACGGTTCATATTCATAGCCTTCTGAGTCATTTGACTTGACTCGTTGTAGTAGATAAGAGCTACTGATCAGACTTCCTCTTGCTAGACTTTGTATCTAATATTGAATTTTCATGTTCACATAAAGACTTTGAAGATATCGCACACTCTTCTCAAATGGATCAAAAAGCCTTTAAATTTCTACCAGAGTATAATGTTCACAGAGACATCATCGGTCAGTATCAAGACTATAAAGCATGATTGTGCTTGTCTTTCTTCTTTGATTTTTAATATAACAACTTGATTGTCTTCCCACATGGACTTGATGAGGTACTAGGCGCATACTCAATGGGCCTATTGTTTCAACATTGAGTATGATGTCAGGGTAAGGGTGCATACACATAAACAAACACACTTAATCTCTCTCTCTCTCTCTCTCTCTCTCTCTCTCTCTCACACACACACACACACACACACACACACACACACACACACACACACACACACACACACACACACACACACACACATAGACACACACACCTCGTGGGATTCACCATTCAATATCCCCCTATATAACATGCGTTTGCGGGTATGAGAGAAACCCCTCTTTGAACATGTCTGAATGAATAAAATGACCCCTTATTTTAGGGTTTTTTCCAAAATTGAATATAAAACCCCTTATTTTAATGTATCTCTGTTAAATTGCTTAAATTTTTTGCATTTTAAAACCCCTCCTTTTGAACTCACGTTATAAATTAACATGATTGCATAGTGCATCCCCCGAGACACACACACATACACACATTTTTTTTGCTTACTCTCAAGTGATTGCTATTAGAACTATATATGGCTCACTCTACTCAACTTGGTCTCACCTATATATTTGTATCTTGTCCTCAATATGAATCAGTCTTTGAGAGCGTACATGGTGTATCTCTTCTCTCGTCTCTCTCTCTCTCTCTCTCTCTCTCTCTCTCTCTCTCTCTCTCTCTACATCTCAACATGGTATCATAGCGGTAACGATCAAGCGGAAAATCGTGATTCAAATTATGGTCACAAAATAGTATGTGTATGTGATTCACATGTAAGATTTAAAATTGCTACAAATTTTATTTTTAAGGATTTATTCTTGTTAACTGTGGTTGTTTCAATAAGAACATGATTAATATTTTCTGTGTTGTTTATTGATAATCAGTATATGGTGAATCATTAATTACGTTTTCTTGTTGATTTGTCTTTTCACACCTTGACCTTCGTCTCAATTTTTGAGAGTCTTCTACTCAAAATTTGGAGAAACGGAAAAAGCGCAATGAAGCACAGCTTAATAACACTTATCATCCAAAACTTGCTCGTCTCCTTGAGCCCTTCAATTTGAGTTTTAGGTTGCGTCAATCCAAGTTTGCAGCAGAAAGTTATGTTGTTTTTACTGCAATTGAGCTTCACGCAGCTTTCGTCCTCGTGTGTCTTCGTGAAGGGTCTGCGACCATTTTTCTAATTTTGGCGTCAAATTTTTTGAGCATATTTAGCTTTTTGTTGTTCATATTGTGGCCGTCAATCTTGCATCTTACGTCACTCTATTTTGAGGACTCTTTTATTAATAACGTCTCCTTTTTCCTGCTTTTTTGGGTGACTTCCCTCACATCTTTGGACGTTTATTGAGCATGCTTCTTGCGTTTTATCGTTGATAGAACACAGTTGTCATATTTCTCTCATTCTCAATTGCAGCCTTCACCATATATGGTGTTCAAATTCTGCAATCTTATCTTATACGTCTTCTCGCAACTAGATATTGCTATGACTATTCTCGTCAACGGCTTTCCTTGTTCTGTTCCTCCTTTCCAAGGCCAAGGATTTTCTGGTTGGAAAGCAAAGATGTTGCTAATATTTGAAGGCGATGAACTCTCGGATGTTGTCCTTGGAAATCATGTTCGTCCGCCTCAGCCTATTGATATGGATCATGACAACGTGCTTATCACTAAAGGACCTATATTTGAAGATTGGAATGTTGCGTATACGGATTGGCAACGACATGATAAAGCAGCGTGTGGGTATATTCTTTCTGCTCATGGTGATTCCCTTTTGCTTGATATGTATGAACTGCCTACTTTTCACGACGTATGAAAGTACCTTATTGCAAACTTTCAGAAGAAATCTATTACAAAAATACTTTATTTGAGAGGGTTTCATAACAATTTAAATATGAAGTTAGTACTGCCATAACGAGATATATTGAGTCTTTCAAATCTATTATTAATTAACTTGGTGTTGCTGGTGATCCTGTTTCACAAAAACAACTGATTACATTTCTCCTTGACTCTCAATGTAAATCTTGTGCACAATCTCAATCTCTATCAAACTCGCACTCTCAATATCAATCACAATCACGCTCTCAATCTTGATCTCTTGATGGCAACAACAATCATAATCGAAATTGCAACACGATCACAATCCCAATATCATGACACCTTGCACAGATCCTATTTCACACATTGGTTTTTGCATCGTCTACAAAATAGCCAAAGGAACTTACTCATGCAACCAAATCAACATGATAATCAATTTCAAAACATCATTTTATACCATCATAAAAGAGTATATTATTCACTTCTTGATTGGATCAAACAAAAGAGATATTACCTGTGTATATTTGTTTGTAAGCTAACCTGTTTTTGTGTACACCCTGGTGGTGCTGGCAATTTTTTTCTGTCATAACTTGATCAAACGAACTCAGAACATAGACTTCCAGGCACTCAAAACGACGGGAACAGGTCTAGTCTACAAGGAAGTGTAGATAGAATTGCGAAAAACGTCTTTCTTTGGTTGAAAACGCAATTTTTAGGTCGCGACTCATAAAAACCCTATTTTTGGGTCTCTACTACTCTTTCAACTTATTTTAAGCCTATCCATGCATTTTAAGCTAAAACACATAAATTTAAAACATTGATATTAATAAAAACCTCAATTTTAACTCCGTGTTTCCTTTACAGTCTACAACCAAATGATCTTTTATTCAATATTTATTACTAAAAACATCTTTAATGTATTATGAATAGAGTATATTTTCTCCCTTGATATCTCAAAATCATTTGTATTCGACTAATACTCTCTATCTCATAAACTATTCAACAATCTTTTAAACCATATCTAACAAAAGATCTAACCTATAACATTCTTTTTGACTTTAAGAACTTGGAAAATTCATCCTATTACAAATTTCTTCCAAAATATGGAGTGCTTCTTACAGATGTATATCATTCAAGCAATTGATAGGTATTTTGGGCTTACTTATAGAAGAAAACAAAAGGTTGGCACTCTAAGTTTAAGTCCTTAGGTACATTTACCTTCCACATCCAGATTTTATTCCAAAACTACAGTTGTTCTTCAGGAAAGATGGAGCATTTTGTGAACTATCTATGGTTAACATAAAGGGATCCCCAAACTTCTTAACTCCACAATTTGATGGATGTTGTAGTGTGCCAATCATCTTTTTGACAAAAGTAGCCCTTCTAGCACTTTAAAGGCATACACATGTAATCCCATGATATACAACCAAATTTGGTATCTTTGACACATCTCAACAAGAATTTAAGCATGAGAGATTTGAATACGAGTAATAATTTTTGTGGCTTGTCAAGTCAACAAATAATATATACGAGATAAGATATATAGGAATAACTTGTATAATTCTTAAATAGACATGGAGTGTCTACTCCTCATCTTACGAAGCAGCAATATTTTGATAGACTGTCAAACGAATCCCCTTTTGTAACTCAACTTGTGTTCCATGTATTCTTATAGGATACCCCAAGTGTATCATGAAAGGCGAAATATGATTTCATGTAAAACTATAATGGAGATTGATTCCTAGAAAAAATTTACTTATTACAAATAATAGGTAGCAACATAGGGTTGCCTTATGGACTATGAAACAAAAAACCAAGTTAATGGATATTTTATTAATGAAGAACTCTTTGTGATCATGGTCATTTTATGTCCAAGCAGACACTTGTAATCATTTTGAGCATTGCAATCTTCCCTATTGCAAGAGCAAAATTCTCACTCTTGTACGGGGGAGATTGTACCTAGTGACTTGTGTCTATAATCTTCTACTCTCTTCTCCTCTTCTCTCTCACAATGATATGTGTGCCACTCCAATCTTGGAGGTTCATATAGCACACTTTGTCTTGCTCTTGGTCTTGCTCTGTCTCTCTTACTCTCCAATCATTAATCTTGATGAGCAACATATAGAAAAATTTATTGAGGTATGCTTGTATAATTCTGATATGAGTGCTATGATATTTTATGGATTTTAGGGTCACCGCATATTTGTTGTGTTGTAGTTGTATCAGAGAAATGGTTGTGTTGTTGATGATGTGCAAAATTGAGTATGGAGAGCTCAATCAAGGAAAATAAATATTATAGACCAACTAATTCTTCTTTCTCTTCTATGTGGGTTTCCTTTTTCTTGCTTGCCTTTATGACCTATACCTAGAGTAATAATGGTGGAACATTTTCATAATAGTAGCAGATCTCACGAATTCTATTAGGATAAGAAAAATATATAGATGCTTGATTGATCAATGGGAACATTCATTATTGTACTTGTGATAGTTTGATGAGCTCGATGGGTTGGCTTTGATTGATGTTTTCTCTAACTACCACTTATTTTCACTCATGAAAATGTTGATGGGTTTTTGCTCTTTAGCTTTTATAGTCTTTAAGGATCGACATGGTTTCTCTATTGCTTTTATGTTCATGATGGTTTCTTTGCCATGATGTTACGTTGCATAGACAAAATATTGTATTTATGGTACCATGGGATATCTAATCTTTTAGATAAAAGAACCTTGGTAAATTGGATTGTGAGAGAAGTTTGAACTTTTGGATAAAGCAAAAGGTTACATTGTAAGTCGAGTTCATGATCATGGAATAATAGTTTGAGAATGTAGATTTGGAAACTTCAAGCTTAAAAAGAATGGGAATCACTTGAGATTTTTTCATACTTGTATACTTCAAGAGGTATTTAGGACAATAGATAGGATTTTTAAGTACAGTATGCCATGGATAACAATTGATAAGTTCTTTGACAACCTTCCTAATGTCTTAAGCATGTTTTCCTTTCAACAAAATGTTCTTTTGTGTATAAGTAGTATCTTAGTACAACAACATACACATCCTAAACACAGACACTTCCTAGGAAAATGGGTTGATGGAGATGTTGGCTTTAAACTACTGTATTGTTTATGGTGGCTCATAGGCCCATTGTCGGTCATAAATCCCTTCTCTTTGATATGTGCTAGGTGGTATGGACACTAGCCTCAGATCAGGGTTCATATTCATAGCATTCTGAGTCATTTGACTTGACTGGCTGTAGATAGTAGATAAGAGCAATTGATCAGACTTCCTCTTGCTAGACTTTGTATCTAATATTGAATTTTCATGTTCACATAAAGACTTTGAAGATATCGCACACTCTTCTCAAATCGATCAAAAAGCCTTTAAATTTCTACCAGAGTATAATGTTTAGAGAGACATCATAGGTCAGTATGACTATCAAGCATGATTGTGCTTGTCTTTCTTCTTTGATTTTTAGTATCACAACTTGATTGGCTTCACACTTGAATTTTTTACCCTCATGGACTTTATGAGGTAGTAGGAAAAACTCAATGGGCCTATTGTTTCAACATTGAGTATGATGTCAGGGTAAGGTTGGATGCACACAAACACACACACTCAATCTCTCTCTCTCTCTCTCTCTCTCTCTCTCTCACACATTTTAAAACCCCTCCTTTTGCACTCACGTTATAAATTAACATGATTGCAAAGTGCATCCCCCGAGACACACACATACACACATTTTGTTTTCTTACTCTGAAGTGATTGCTATTGGAGCTATATATGGCTCACTCTACTCAACTTGGTCTCACCTATATATTTGTATCTTGTCCTCAATATGAATCAATGTTTGGGAGCGTACATGGTGTGTCTCTTGTTCCGTCTCTCTCTTTCTCTCTACATCTCAACATGGTATCAAAGCGGTAACGATCACACACAGATTCAATTTATGGTGACAAATAAGTATGTGTATGCGATTCGCATGTAAGATTTAGAATTGGTACAAATTTTCTTTTTGAGGATTGATTCTTGTTAAGGTTGTTTTGTGCTAATAAGAATATGATTAGGGTTATGTGTGATGTTTATTGATAATCAAGATGGTGACCTTCATCTCAATTTTTTAGGGTCTTCTGCTCAAAATTTGGCGAAACGGAAAAAGCCCAATGGAGCACAGCACAATGATATTTTTCATCCAAAACTTGTTCGTCTTCTTGAGCTCTTCGATTTGAGTTCTAGGTTTATGTCTGTTGGAGCTATATATGGCTCACTCTACTCAACTTGGTCTCACCTATATATTTGTATCTTGTCCTCAATATGAATCAGTCTTTGGGAGCGTATATGGTGTGTCTCTTGTCTCGTCTCTCTCTCTCTCTTTCTCTCTACATCTCAACATGGTATCAGAGCGGTAACGATCACAAGCCGATTTAATTCATGGTAACAAAACAATATGTGTATGCGATTCTTATGTAAGATTCAAAATTTGCTACAAATTTTATTTTTGAGCGTTGGTTCTTGTTAACTCTGGTTGTTTTGTGTTAAGAAGAATATGATTAGTGTTTTGTGTGGTGTTTATTGCTAACCAATCTAATCGTTGAGTATGTTTTCTTGTTGATGACACCCTGAACTTCGTCTTAATTTTTGGGGGTCTTTTGCTCAAAATTTGGAGAAACGGGAAAAGCATATTGACACATTTCATCCAAAACTTATTTGTATCCTCGAGCTCTTCGATTTGAGTTCTAGGTTTGCATCAATCGGAGTTCGCAGCAGAAAGTTATGCTGTTTTTACTGCAAATTGAGCTTGACGCAGCTTTCTTCGTTGTGCGTCTTCGTGAAGCGTCCGTGATTGTTTTTCTAATTTTGGCGTTAACTTTTTCGAGAAAATTTAGCTATATTCATATTGTGGCCGTCAATCTTTCATCTCACGTCACTCTATTTTGAGGACTCTTTTATTATTGACGTCTCCTTTTCCCTGCTTTTTTGAATGACGTCTCTCACATCTTTGGAAGTGTATTGAGCATCCTTCTTGCATTTATCGTTGATAGAACACAGTCGTCATATTTCTCTCGTTCTCAATTGCAGCCTTCACCATATATGGTGTGCAGATTCTACGATCTTATCTTATACGTCTTCTCGCAACCAGATATGGCTATGACTATTCTCGTCAATGGTTTTCCTTCTGGCCAGCGTTCTGTTCCTCCTTTCCAAGGCCAAGGATTTCAAGGGTGGAAAGCAAAGATGTTGTTAATTCTTGAAGGCGATGAACTCTTTGATGTTGTTCTTAGAAATCATGTTTGTCCGTCTCAGCTTGTTGATACGGATCATGACATTGTGCTTATCACGGAAGGACCTATATTTGAAGATTGGAATGTTGTGTATACAGATTAGCAATGACGTTGTGAGCGGGATGAAAATACACACAACGCCTCTATAATGACCCGACACACACTCTTGGAAGGATATACACACACACTATGGGGCACCACTCGGCTTACAAAACACACCTGGCCGAGACAGGGAACACACATCTGGAGTGAGAGGAGAGAGACTATCGACTTGCCCACTCCACACACACACACACACACACCCAAAAAACTCAGCTCAAAAGAGGGGAACTTCTGATAATTAGATACAAATGAGCTTGGGCCAACACCAATGGGGCAAATAGCTCACACAATATGGGTAAAATAAGCCAGATACAATCACAAACTGGAGCAGAAACTTCGCTCATAGGAGAAACTTACACAGAAAAAAAGCAGAAAAAGAGTGAGAAATTTGGCAAAATGGACAGCACCATCGCGTCCGGAACGGCCCAAAACCCCAGTCTACAATGTCAAAGTGCTCAAATCGGACCTCGGATGAGCAGTTTACGGCCAAAACAGGCTCCAAAAACCCAAAAAACACACCTGCGGCTGTTCCTCCTCTCTTCTCCACGTTTTTTCTGGTCTTCTCTCTTGTTTTTCAGTTCCCACACTTAGCTTTTTCAGCTGGGCACCCTTGGCCTTTTAGATGACCTCAAACGGACCCCGAACAGGCCAAAAACTGACCTCGCAGTGCATAGTTGTCACCCTGCTGCATCCATGCGCACACCTGGAACTCATTTCTTTTCAATAATGCGTCTCGCAACCACGTGAAGTGGCCCCAAAAATTGGTCCTAATAATGAACTTTCTGCATAAGTATCACAAGAAAACACCCACGTCGTGTCCATACTTCACTAGATGCCACTAATGCCACTAGATGCCATCTGACGCACCTGCTTACCTCATGTCGTCGACCCGCGGATAGATTCCTCTAGAAGTTTTACGCGCTACCAACTCCTCCTTATTGTAGAAAAACACACTGGTACTGGTAACGATGAAAATCGATGCACTATGTACACCCTGTCCTACCTGTACACATGTGGGCCCCACGTAACCACCTGGCTCTGAAAAATGGGCAATTCTTTATTTGATGCACCATGCATGTATATGTACATATGCGCAATCCCTTGATCCAAAAAACTCCTGACAACGTGATAAAGCAGCTCGTCGGTATATTCTTTCTGCTCTTAGTGATTCTCTTTTGCTTGATATATATGAATTACCTACTTCCCATGACGTATGGAAGTACCTTATTGCAAACTTTCAGAAGAAATCTATTACAGAAATACTTTATTTGAGAGGGTTGCTTAACAAACTACAATATGAAGTTGGTACTGCCATGATGGGACATATTGAGTCTTTCAAATCTATTATTAATCAACTTGCTGTTGTCGGTGATCCTGTTCCACAAAAGCAACTGATTACACTTCTCCTTGATATGGTGAAGGACTCCTCTTATGATAACATTGTTACTATTCTGTCTAATAAAGATGGTCTTGATTTCGACCAAGCCTTCATGTCTTTAGTTGAATACTCTCAACGTCAAGAACGACGTAATGATGGTCATGATACAACTATGATTTCACAAGAGGAGACTAAGTCACAACAGATGGAACGTGTTTTTTATGCTCGAAGGCGTCCGTTTCAAAGAGGAAACCGCAGAGATGGCCGTCGTGGTAATATTTTCTCTCGTCTCAAATTTTCTAGTAAGCAGTGTTCTTACTGAAACAGAAATGGCCATATTGAAGATAATTGTTGGGCGCGTCAATATGATGAAGAACACAATATTACCACGAAACAACCACATTTATCTAGAGACTCTGGTTCTTCTTCTTGTGAATATTGTTGACGATCTGATCATCCCACTCATATGTGCTATAAGCGTCGATTCGACACAGATCGTAATAGAGCATATGCTACTGAACATCGAAACAACATTGTACCAGAAACAAGCTACGTCCTATGTTCAGTTGCTCCAGACAGAATACTTCATATACATGATGGTTCACTTTTTATTGTTGATTCTGGTGCTACAGGAAATATGACATATCAGTCTAAGTGGCTCCATAACTATCATCCACTACCAGTTCAACGTGTTTTTTATCTTGCTGATGATACGACTTGTCAAGTAAAGGGTATTGGAGATTTATATCTTGATACCTTATCTTCTTCCACTCGAATTTTGCGAGGAGTATTACATGTACCAGATCTTCAACGTAATCTTCTTTCAGTTGCTAGACTTGTTGATCTTGTTCTCTTTGTTGGATTTGATCATACCAAATGCCGAATTGAGAAAGATGGACAGACTATAGCCACTGCTTCTCGAAATGGTAATTTGTTTGAATTCTCTCTCAATGATGCTATAGCAAATGTTGTTACTGCTCCAGGTGATCATGATTGCAAAGTATGGCATGACCGTTTTCTTCATGCTGATTTCTCAAAACTCCTTGATCTTCAGCGTCGTGATCTTGTTCATGGCATGGATATTAAAGCTCATCCCCATATGGGAATTTGTGAGTTTTTTGCTCTTGGGAAACATAATCGTAAACCCTTTTCTCTTTCAAATACAACTTATTCTCATGACATATTGGATCTTGTTCATACAGAAATATGTGGACCTCTATCTTCTTCGAGATCACAATATCGCTACTTCATTACTTTCATTGATGATTTCTCACGGTATACGACTGTATTTTTACTTAGACAAAAATCTGAGGCCTTATTTGTTTTCAAACAATTCCACAAGGCTGCGGAACTTCAAACTAGTCGTCGCCTTAAGAAGCTTCGTAGTGACAATAGAGGTGAATATTTTTCTTGAGAGTTTGTGAATTACTGTGTTGACAATGGAATTTATCATGAACACACTATTCCATATTCACCTCAACAGAACGGCGTTGCTGAACGAAAGAATCGCACTATTCTCAATGCCGTAAGATGTATGTTGATTCATTCTGGTTTATCTCGTGTTTTCTGGGCTGAAGCTACTTTGACAACAGTATTTATTCAGAATCATCTTCCTACTACTGCACCCATTGGTAAGATACCCATCACAACATGGACAGGTGACATTCCTTCTGTATCTCATTTTAGAACCTTTGGATGTATTGCTTATATTCATGTTCCCAAAGAAACATGAACAAAGCTTGATGCTCTTGGTCTTAAAGTTATTTTTATTGGATATTCTAACACTTCCAAAGGCTACAAATTCTATGACCCTTCCTCCAAGAAAGTAATTATGAATCATGATGCTACTTTTAACGAACAGCTTATGGGAGGCTCATGGTCCATGGATGATTCTGAGGATACTAAGTCATTGCTTGACTTTTCCATTTCTTTCAGATGATGAAACTCTTCCTATAGAAAAATTTTCCTTTTCACAACCATCCATTCCAAATGCTGCCAATGATGATATTGATATTTTTGTTGATCTGCATATTGATTTTGAACATGGCTCATGTCATGTTTATGATGATGATATAGTTGATAATGCTTTTTCTACTTCTAAAGATCCCGTTACTTATGATGAAGCTATCTCTTCACCGCAAAAGGATCAATGGAAAGAGGCTATGGAAGCAGAGTACGATTATCTTATCTCTAAAGGTACATGGATACTAACTGAATTACCTCCTGGTCATACAGCTATTAAGTGTAAGTGGGTGTATAAGACAAAAGTAATAGCACATGGATCTTTTGACAAGTTCAAGGCACGTTTTGTCATAGGAACAAAATAATAGAGATAGACATCAAAAGATAGAGAAAGAGATCTTTGTATTGATGGATTTTTGCGAAGTTTTGATACAACAGAGGAGCAATGGAATATATGGGCGCACTCCGTTGTACGGAGCTTGAACCTCCCGACCACCCCCGAGCTTCAGTCCGCTTGCATACAGCGTCTCACTTGCACTCGCACTCGCAAAAGAGGAGATCTGTGAATGATCCCCAAATGCACCATCCGTCGTGCTTTTATTCTTCTTTTCTTTGAAAAGCCTGCGACTTCTCAAAATAGCCGCTTTTTTAGGTGTTCAGTCAATTCGATTTTCGCACCAAGTATACCTGCGAGAATAAGATAAGAACGTGATCGTTAAGCGATCCGTAAAGGTTAGATTTTTATCATGACACTTTGTATAGATCTTGTTTCACACATTGATTTCTGCATCGCCTACAAATTAGCCAAAAGAACATACTCGTGCAACCAATTTAATATAATAATCAAAGAAAAAAAATATAATTATGTACCTTCATAATCTCAATTGCAATAGTCCACCATGAAGAAACAAATCCACTTCTTGGTCGATAGCAGGAAGAGCTGTATGATGTTGTATGTCTGCCTGTCCCTGTGTATACTACAGTAATGTTGTCTTTTGTTTGTTTTCATCATATCTTTTACAAACAAACTCAGAACAGAACAATCCAAGTACTCAAAACGACGGGAATAGGTCTGGTCTATAAGCCATCACGCATAGAATTACGAAAAACGTCTTTGTTTGGCTGAAAACGCAACTTTTAGGTCGTGACTCATAAAACCTCTCTTTAAGGTCTTCACTACTTTTTCAACTTATTTTAAGCCTACCCATGCATTTTAAGCTAAAACATATAAATATAAAGCATTGATATTAATAAAGTTCTCAATTTTACTGTTCATAGACAGACTATCTGTTATTCATTAATCTTTATCAAATACGTCTTTAGTGTATTATTTAAAAAAAGAATATATATTCTCTCTTAATATCTCAAACTCATTCATATAAGCTCTATTTAATAGACTATTCAACAATCTTTCAAATCGTGCTAAACGAAAATATTCTCTACTACATTTTTTTTTACTTTAAGAACTTCAAAAATTAGTCCTATTACATTCTCCCCTTATCAAAATTAACTCTCTCCTCAGAGTTGGAAAGAGAGAGAAATTCTCTTTGCAAAACACTAAGATCAATCCACGATGCATCCTCTACTGGATAGTTCTGCCACTTAACCAAAACTTCCACAATGTCTCTATTTCTCAGATGTGTAACACGCCTATTTAGCACTATGTCTGGTTCTACAGTCAATGTTCCGTCATCTTTCAACTTAGAGTTGTCTTGAAAAACATGATGTACATTAGGAACATACTTTTTCAATAAACTCACCTGAAATACAAGATGCACTTTAACATGAGAAGGCAATTCCAATTTGTAAGCTAATGAACCAATGCGCTTCAAAATTTTAAATGGCGCAGCAAATCGTGGAGACAATCTTCTATCCTTTCCAAGAATCAAATGAGACTTCTCAAGAATAACCTTTAAGAAAACCATATCAACAGTTTCATACTCCACAACACGATGTTTCTTTTCATAATACAATTTATGTCTTTTTTGAGCTTCTCTAATATTCCCCATGATTTTGGCCAACTCGCTATCCATTTTCTCAAGCATCTCGCGTAACAGTTCTACCTTATTCCTCGAGTTAACAAAATGAATAAGGGTGGGACAGTTATAGCCATACATTGCCTCAAACGGTGTAATATGACGAAATTTTGAAGTCCTTAAAGTCGAAAAGAATATAGTAAGCCATATCTTTCGTTTAGCACGATTATTGAAAAGTCTATAAGATAGAGCTTATATGAATGAGTTTAAGATAGTAAGAGAGAAAATATACTCTCTTCTTTTCAAATACTACACCAAAGACATATTTCATATGGATTAATGAACAACAGATAGTCTGTCTATGAACAGTATAATAAAAACGTAATTAAAAATGAGATTTTTATTAGTATCAATGTATTATATTTTTGTGTTTTATCTTAAAATGCATGGATAGGCTTAAAATAAGTTGAAAAAGTAGTGGAGACCCAAAAATAGTGTTTTTAAGAGTCATGACCTAAAAGTTGAGTTTTCAGCGAAAGAAGGACGTTTTTTACAATTCTATCCGCGATGCCTTGTAGACCAGACTTGTTCTCGTCGTTTTGAGTATTTGGAAGACTATGTTTTGAGTTTGTTTAACACTAGGTTGGTAACCTAACAGGACATAAAAGTGTCCTTTCAGGGTTTTGAAAAAAACCTCCACAACCATAGTAGATCCACTCATTTTGTAAAATCCTTTCATGAGGTTATAGTTCAAGTCCTACTACACATGGAAAAAATAAGAAACTTGTAAAATTTCTCATCTTTTGGTCACACCAAGCCTCCAAAGTTGATGGACCAGTACATTTTCATCAAAACAGTCATTTCTTACGTTTTGTTGCATAAAAATAAGATTAGGGATTTTTGTAGGACTTGAGATAAATTCCCTAGTTAACTTCAATGGGTCGGTGATCAGAACATATGATTGCTTCTCACTCACTATTTTTTGTTTTGCCAAAAGAAATAGGTACAAAAAAGGTGAATTTTTACCATTCTGCAAACCTATCATCACAGTTTCTATAGCCACGCTCAATACAAATAATATATGCATGTTTTCTTAGTTCCCCATTGTCCTTTAGGTTCATAAGGAGCCATGGAGCATGTCAAAAGAATAATACATCTATTACCAAGGGGAATCTTGGGGACATGGATGAAGTGCTAAATACAGCAAACAGGAAAAATCTGGGTTCAATATTATGAGTTGTAGAATCCCATAGAAACTATTCAATATCTAGCCAAATTTGATCCTTATGACTAGATATGGTTACTACCTACAAAATGCGTGTAGTTGTCAGAAGAAACTAACAATATTGAAAAAGCTATACTTGATATACTTGAATGTTTCGTTTTCTTCTATAATTGAAAAAATCAACCATCGTTGTCTACTATGCAAAATAGGGTATTAGGTGCCCCAAAACTCAAGGAATATTAGCTTTATGTTACAATATGCAACATAGAAAATCAAAACTTCATTTGGATATTATGAAAGCCACCAAAAAAATCATAGAAGAGCTAAAATTGGCTAAAAAACAGGATTTGACAATTTTTGTAATTTGGTCATAACTTACAACTTTAACATTTATTTCTCCCTAGAAGCATCAGGACATGTTGAGGACTACTAAAGATAGTTCTCTAGCATTATAGACCTCAAATACATGAATTCTAGAGTGGTATAGTTGCAAAAAGTTGAAAAAAGGCAAAAACAGGACCCGTTTTTTCACACAGTTTAGGTTGTGAAATGTTGTGCAAGAACAAGGTTAAAGATGGAATTGATATTCCAAAGAAATGTCGAGTTTTTTTTAGATCATATTCCAAAAAAATGTCGAGTTTTTTTCAGATCATGAGACACCTCAAAATCCATTTTGAAACTCTTGACGTAATTCAAGGAAAATGGTCACTTAACAGAACATAAAAGTGTCCCAGGACATAAAAGTGTCCCATTACCAACCTAGTGTTAACCAAGTTATGATAGAAGCAAATTGCCAGCAGAAACAGGATAACCTACAAGCAGCAAACATGTTAGCTTACAAACAGATATACACAGGTACTATCTCTTTTGTTTGATCCAATCAAGAAGTGATTATAATTTTTTATGATGGTATAAAATGATTTTTTGAATTTGATTACCATGTTGATTTGGTTGCACGAGTATGTTCTTTTGGCTATTTTGTAGACGATGCAGGGTGTCATGATATTGGGATTGTGATCGTGTTGCGATTTCGATTATGGTCGTTGTTGCCATCAAGAGATTGAGAGTGTGATTGTGATTGAGATTGAGAGTGAGAGTGTGATTGAGATTGAGATTGAGATTGTGCACAAGATTGAGATTGAGAGTGAGAGTGAGAGTGTGATTGAGATAGCTCGGGGGTGGTCGGGAGGTTATGAAACGAGCTATGCTCTTCTTGTAATGATTACTTTGTATCCATACAGACTCTTTATTTCCATTTGTTTACTCTGCGTACTCTGTATATTCTTTGTTTATTATCAATGTATTTCGCTCTCTCGTGTCGCGTGACAAGTGGTATCAGAGCGGTTTCAATCCTGCGGTAGCAATAGAAGCATATAAGCAGTGATTGAAGGAACAAGAGGAGATTATTCGATGGCTTAATGAAGATCTTAACAGATATGAGGAAGCGGATAAAGGAAAGAGAATAGCTGGTGTAGGAAGACAAAGTGGAGGAGAATATGAAAGTTGAACGTGGAAACGGTCCATCGTTGTCTCCAAGAGATGAAGGATCAAAGAAGTAGAAACGAAAGAGGAGCGATGATCAAGACGATGACGATGCGGGAGAAGCTGCGAGATCAATCAAGTTTCGAGAAGAGTAAGGCCATCAGACTTTCAAATGCCCGAACAAAGCCATTGATAAGGAAATATGTACGAAGATGGTTGAATTGGAGACTATTGACGATGCGGATGATAAAGGTAAGTCATTTAACTCTTCTTTATGATGCTTTATGTCTTTGATGCATCATTTGAAAGCTTCTATGATCAAAGTCATGCATAAAATTTAAGATTTGAGATTGAATTTCTTAATTGATTCGAGTAGTACACATTGATTCTTGTCCTCTAATCTGGCTGAGAAATTAAACCTGAAATTAAACCGAAAAATTAAGAGAGATGGTTGAGAAGAAATTTTGTTTACATAAGGAATATTTGTATAATCATGATTGCTTATGTGTGTTTGTAAATTCCTCTTTGAAATCTTAACCTAAAGAAAATATATGAACGTAGTACTAGAAACCAATTTGATTATAGAGTTAGACAACTTAGAAGTAGGATTCTTCTTATCATGTAAAAGATTCCTCTTAGATTGAATTTGATGTTTTGTATGTTAAAAAAATCCCTCTTTCCAACTCTGAGGACAGAGTTAATTTTGATGAGGGAAGAATGTAATAGGACTAAATTTTGAAGTTCTTAAAGTCGAAAAGAATGTAGTAAGCCATATCTTTCGTTTAGCACGATTGTTGAATAGTCTATTAGATAGAGCTTATATGAATGAGTTTAAGATATTAAGAGAGAAAATATACTCTCTTCTTTTCAAATACTACACCAAAGACATATTTCATAAAGATTAATGAACAACAGATAGTCTGTCTATGAACAGTATAATAAAAACGTAATTAAAACTGAGATTTTTATTAGTATCAATGTGTTATATTTATGTGTTTTAGCTTAAAATGCATGGATAGGCTTAAAATAAGTTGAAAAACTAGTGGAGACCCAAAAATAGTGTTTTTAGGAGTCGCGACCTAAAAGTTGAGTTTCAGCCAAAGAAGAACGTTTTTTTGCAATTCTGTTTGCGTTGCCTTGTAGATCAGACCTGTTCCCGTCGTTTTGAGTACCTAGAAGTTTATGTTCTGAGTTTGTTTGACCAAGTTATGACAGAAGCAAATTACCAGCAGCAACAGAATAACCTACAAGCAGCAACAGGTTAGCTTACAAACAGATATACACAGGTACTATCTCTTTTGTTGGTTCCAATCAAGAAGTGATTATAATCTTTTATGATAGTATAAAATGATGTTTTGAATCTGATTACCATGTTGATTTGGTAGCACGAGTATGTTCTTTTGGCTATTTTGTAGACGATACAGGGTGTCATGATATTGGGATTGTGATCATGTTGCGATTTCGATTATGATCATTGTTGCCATCAAGAGATTGAGATTGAGATTGTGCACAATATTGAGATTGAGAGTGAGAGTGAGAGTGTGATTGAGATAGCTCGGGGGTGGTCGGGAGGTTATGAAACGAGCTATGCTCTTCTTGTAATGATTACTTTGTATCTATACAGACTCTTTATTTCCATTTGTTTACTCTGCGTACTCTGTATATTCTTTGTTTATTATCAATGTATTTCGCTCTCCCGTGTCGCGTGACAAACAGAGTCATCCTAATAGATGTATGATATGGACTGTTGTATGCAAATTCAACCAAAGGCATATATTCATTCCAATTAGATTGGTTTTCATTGACATACATTTGTAACATATCTTCTAAAATACGATTCACTCTCTCCGTTTGCCTATCAGTTTGAGGATGAAAAGCAGTAGACATGCGTAACTGGGTGCCTATAGAGTCAAAAGTCACTCTCCAAAAAAGAGAAGTGAACTTAGAATCTCTGTCAGACACTATACTCTTGGACGTGCCATGCAAACAAAATATCTCTTTCACAAACAAGCGTGCAATGGTCAATGCAGTATCAGTTATTTTTACAGAAAAGAAGTGAGCTTGTTTTGTGAGTCTATCTACCACCACAAAGATCGAATCATACCCTCCACGAGTAGTAGGAAGTCTACTGATAAAGTCCATGGATATAGACTCCCCCTTCTGTAAAGGAATGTCTAAGGGTTGAAGGTCACCAAGCATCCTCTTATGTTCAATCTTAACTTGTTGACATTGAAAGCATTCACGCATATAATTCTTAACATCCAATTTCATACGCGGCCAAAAGAATGAACTTTTAATCTTTTCATATGTCTTATTCAATCCAGGATGACCAGAAAAAGGTGAATTATGACACTCATGCCGAATTTGACTCTTAAAAGTAGAATTTTCAGGAATACACAAGCGGTCATAATAATATAGATTTTCCTTATACAAGTGATATCTATTCTCATACATCTCACCAATATTTTCATGCAAGAATTTCAAAATAGGCATATAAAAGAATTATTTTCAACTTAAGCATGCATATCATCAATCAAAGTAGACCGCACAACAGTCAACAAATTACACATAGGCCTATGACTCAATGCATCTGCAACTTTATTTTCCTTTTCACACGAATACTTCAAATCAAAGTCATACTCAGTCAGCAAATCAATCCATCTTCTTTGTCTGTTATTTAACAATGGCTAAGTGAAAATATACTTCAAGCTTTGATGATCAGTACGCAATTTAAATTTTACACCAAGCAAAAGATGACGCCAATGCTTCAATGCATGAACAACAACAAGCAATTCTAGATCATGTGTTGCATAGTTCAATTCATGTCGTCTTAATTTTCTAGACTCATATGCAACCACTCTTCCTTCTTGTGTCAAAACACAACCTAATTGTTCACCATTAGCGTCACAGGAAGAGGATATTTGTTCTTAATGGTCTGTTTCTTCAATCCCCTATAGTCAATGCATAACCTATATGTACCATCCTTTTTCTTTTGGAATAATAGAGGACTACCCCAAGGAGATACATTAGGTTTAATGAAACCCTTTTTCAAAAGATCATCAAGTTCTATCTTGAGCTCTTTAAGCTCATAAATATTGAACCTGTATGGAGCCCTTGAATAAGTTGTTGCTCCTAAATATAGATCTATGGCATGGTCTACCGCTCTAGGCGGGGCATACCAGGAAGATCGACCAGAAACACATCCTTAAATTCATGTAAGAGATTCTCTACAAATTTTGGATTTGTCTCTTTCTGTTTATCCCCAGATTCTTCTTTAATCTCATTAATAAACACAAGAAACGTCTCACACTCTTATCTAAGTCACCTTATCAATTCCATGGCCAAAACTAGATTTAGGATCTCTTTCTTTCCACGAAGAGTGTGACTTATCATCATCAAATGATTAAAGATATATTTTTCTTTCTTAACAATCAATCAAAACATGATTTTCAATCATCTAATTGATACCAATGATAACATCATGCATATCAATGTTTATGATATAGTAATCATCTTTATTATTCCGAATCTTCAAAGAGAAAAAAAAAAACAAATTTTCTACTAACTCTTTCGTGAAACTAATATTACCACTGATTAAGTCCACAAGTTTTTTTTAACTTCTCGATTTAATTTCTCAATCAATTTAAACGATAAGAAGCAATGAATACTATCCAAATCAATTAAGAAATGCAAATTTAAATCTCAACGTACTTTTACGCATAAATTCGATCACAGAAGCTTTCAAAGGACGTATCAAAGACATAAAACATCACAAAGAAGGGGTAGATGAATTACCTTTATCGTACGCATCGCCAAAAGTGTCCAATTGAGCCATCTTGGTACGTATTGTCTTATCAGTCACCTTGCTTGAGCATTCGAAAGTCTGGTGGTTGTGTTCTCGATATTGAAAGTATAATCCAAATCTTTGAGTTCTATAATCCACGCTTCTAAATCTTTGCATATCTTTCTTATGCCATCAAACTCTTTAAACTTAGCCTTCGTTAAGAATGATTTGCTTGTCGCTTCTCCCATATTGTCATTGTTTCTTTTTTGCGTTGACGACCTCTACGTCCACCATCACCGTTCCCACCATCACCACTTCCACCATCACCACTATCACCACCGCCAGGTGCCCCAGCGCCGCCACAATGATTATTGTTTTCTGGTGGAGTAGCATGGTTTTCGCCTTCATGTTTGCCATCAAGGTCCACATAGATATCAGGCTCTCGTGCTGCTTTGCCCCACAGAGCCTCAGCACGGTCCCGATTTGCTTGTTCCAGATCTTCTCGTAGTCGTCGAATCAGGTCTTCTTGCTCCTTCATCCTCCTCTCATATCCTTTCATGTCCAAAATCAACCGCTTGCTCTGATACCAATTGTCACAGGAACAAAATAATAGAGATAGACAACAAAAGATAGAGAAAGAGATCTTTGTATTGATGGATTTTTGCGGAGTTTTGATACAACAGAGGAGCAATGGAATATATGGGCACACTCCGTTGTACGGAGCTCGAACCTCCCGACCACCCCCGAGCTTCAGTCCGCTTGCATACAGCATCTCACTCGCACTCTCACTCACACTCGCACTCGCACTCGCACTCGCAATCCCACTCGCACTCGCAGAAGAGGAGATCTGTGAATGATCCCCAAATGCACCACCCGTCGTGCTTTTATTCTTCTTTTCCTCGAAAAGCCTGTGACTTCTCAAAATAGCCGCTTTTTTAGGCGTTCAGTCAACTCGATTTTCGCACCAAGTATACCTGCTAGAATAAGATAAGAACGTGATCGCTAAGCGATCCGTAAAGGTTATATTTTTATCATGACACTTTGCACAGATCTTGTTTCACAAATTGATTTCTGCATCGCCTACAAATTAGCCAAAAGAACGTACTCGTGCAACCAATTCAACATAATAATCAAAGAAAAAAAATATAATTATGTACCTTCATAATCTCAATTGCAATAGTCAACCATGAAGAAACAAATCCACTTCTTGGTTGATAGCAAGAAGAGCTGTATGATGTTGTATGTCTGCCTGTCCCTGTGTATACTACACTACTGCTGTCTTCTGTTTGTTTTCATCATAACTTTTACAAACGAACTCAGAATAGAGGAATCTAGGTACTCAAAATAACGGGAACAGGCCGGTTTGGTCTACAAGGCATCGTGGACAGAATTGCGACAAACATCTTTGTTTGACTGAAAACGCAACTTTCAGGTCGTGACTCATAAAACTTCTTTTTTTGGGTCTTCACTGCTTTTTCAACTTATTTTAAGCCTACCCATGCATTTTAAGCTAAAACACATAAATATAAAACACTGATATTGATAAAAATCTCAATTTTACTGTTCATAGACAGACTATCTGTTATTCATTAATCTTTATCAAATACGTCTTTAGTGTATTATTTAAAAAAAAGAATATATGTTCTCTCTTAATATCTCAAACTCATTCATATAAGCCCTATTTAATAGACTATTCAACAATCTTTCAAATCGTGCTAAACGAAAATATTCCCTACTACATTTTTTTTGACTTTAACACTAGAATGGTAACATGACACTTTTATGTCCTTGGACACTTTTGTATCCTGTTAAGTGACCATTTTGCTTGAATTATTTGAAGAGTATGAAAATGAATTTGTAGGTGCTATATATCCACAAAGTTGCCTGATGAGCTGAAAAAAACATAGCATTTTTTTTGAGTATCGATCTCACCATTAACCTTACTCTTGCACAACATTTCTGAACCTAAACTATGTGAAAAAACGGGTCCTGCTTTTGGCCTTTTTTAAAATTTTGGCAACTATACCACTCTAAACTTCATGTTTGTGAGGTTTAGATGGCTAGAGATTAGGACTTCATTGTTCTCAACGTGTTTTGATGCTTCTAGGGAGAGCTAAGTGTTAAAATTGAAAGTTATGACCAATTTATAAGAATTGCATAATCCTGTTTTTTGGCCAAAATTAGCACTTTTATGATTTTTTTGGTGGCTTTCTTGATATCCAAATTCAATTTTGATTGTGTAAGTGTAATGTATAACATAAAGCTAATCTTCCTTGAGTTTTTGGGGACCTAATATGCTATATAGCATAGTATATGATGATGGTTGAGTTTTTTGATTGTTGAAGAATACGATACATTTTAGAGTAGCAAGTATAACTTTTTCAATATTTCTAGTTTCTTAGGCCAAATGTGTGTATTTTGTAGGTAGTAACCATATCTAATCATAGACTACAAACTTGGCTAGATATTGAGTAGTTTTTATGGGTTTCTAGAGGTCATAATGCTAAACCCAGTTTTTTCATGTTTACTGTATTTAGCACTTTATCATTGCCCCCAAGGTTCCAATTGTAAGAGATCCATTATCCTTTTCACATGCTCCATGGCTCCTTTTGAATCCAAAGGCCCAAAGGAAACTAAGAAAACATGTATATAGTATCTGTATTGAGCGTGACTATAGAAACTTTGATAATAGATCCGCAGAATGGCAAAAATGCAACTTTTTTGTACCTTTTTTTTTTTACCAAAAACAAATTAGTGAGGTAAAAGCAACCATATGTTTTGGTCACCAACCCATTAAAGTTAACGGGGCATTTTATCTCATGTCCTACAAAAATACCTAGTCTTATTTATATGCAATCAACCGTAAGAAATTGCGGTTTTGGGCAAAATGCACTGGTCCATCAACTTTGGAGGCTTGTAGTGTCCAAGGGATGAGAAAAATTACAAGTTTCTCATTTTTTCCATATGTAGAGTTATTGAACTATAAGCTCATGAAAGGATTTTTCAAAATGAGTGGATCTACTATGGTTTTGGAGATTTTTCCCAAAACCCTGAAAGGACACTTTTATGTCCTGTTAGGTTACCATTCTAGTGTTAAGAACTTCAAAAATTAGTCCTATTACACGTTTAGTTGCAAAAGGTTACTCCCAAGTAGCTGGTGTTGATTATCAAGAGACCTTTTCACCAGTTGTTTGCATTACAAGTGTTCGAGTTTTATTGGCATTTTCTGTTCAATTTGATTTAAAAGCTCATCAAATGGATGTGCGAACTTCTTTTCTTAACGGTGACTTGAAAGAGGAAATTTATATGGAACAACTAGAAGGGTTTGCTATTCCAGGTAAAGAAGATCATGTTGCTCAACTCCATAAGGCACTATATGGTCTCAAACAAGCTTCGCGGGCCTGGTATACAAAATTTGTTCTTTTTCTCACCTCTAAAGGATTCATCTCTTGCTCTTCAAACGCCAACTTATACATAAAATGCCAAGGTAGCAGTTTTGTGATTCTTGATCTTTATGTGGATGATACCATCCTTGTTTCCAATGATTTAGGATTTCTTCAGCAAGTGAAAAAGTTATTGTCTTCTGCATTTGATATGGTGGATCTTAGAGAGATTCACTTGTGTCTTGGCATTCAAATCCAACGAAATCGTACAAAAGATATTTTATTCCTTCGACAGTCAAAGTTTATTGTAGATACTATTCAAAAGTTTGGTATCGAATCTGCACATTCAACCAACACACCTTCTCTTGCGAGCTCTACGAAGAACACTTCTGACAATGGCAGTCAACTTGTCACAAATCAGCCTTATGCTAACTAGATTGGATATCTTCAGTTTGTTGGCATGAATACTCGTCCTGATATTCTGTTTGTTGCTAATTATCTTGGACAACATCTTGCACGTCCTTCTCTTAAGCATTGGTCTGCAGCGAAGCGTGTGTTGGAATACTTGAAAGGCACTACAGATTTTGGTTTGGTCTATCGATGAAAACTCACATCGGACTCTATATAATCTCTTTCTCTTTTGGGTTACACTGATGCAGAATGGGCAAGCTCACATTTATCTATGCGATCTACTAGTGGAAACTGCTTCTTTATAAATGGTTGTCTTGTTTCTTGGACCAACAAGAAACAATGTTGTGTTGCAGTTTCTACGACTGAGTCAGAATATGTTGCGGCATCACTTGCAGCTCGTGAGTTGATATGGCTTCGACAAATGCTGGTTGATATTGGTCACTCTCCTCTTTCTAGCACACCCTTGCGGTGTGACAACCAAAGTTCTATTAGTCTTGCAAAAGACTATATATGTTCAACATAATAAGTCAAAGCACATTGCTATCCATTATCATTATGTTAGGTATGAAGTACGCAAAGGAACCATTATGGTTGAACACTGTCCAAGTGACCAGATGATTGCAAACATTCTGACCAAAGGCCTCAACAAGTCACGTTTCATTCTCTTGCGCTCGGAGCTTGGAGTTTCTTCGGCCTCACTATTTCTAGATTAGCTTCTTTGCTATTGTAATAGCTTTGTACATATGACATTGTAATCGTATAGGGGTACCATGCACTATGCACACTCCACATATGCACATTGTGATCTTTGAGTCACTTGTATATTTGTACATAGATGCAAAATTCACTTTCACATCATCATCACTGGTTCATATTTTCACATTGTATAGGGTCTTGGGTTTTTCCCTTCAACTCCCCAAGGTTTTTTTCATCCAAAGCTAGAGACCTTTGTTTGAGTGGGGGTGTTGGAGCCTCACCTATATATTTGTATCTTGTCCTCAATATGAATCAGTCTTTGGGAGCGTATATGGTGTGTCTCTTGTCTCGTCTCTCTCTCTTTCTCTCTACATCTCAACAATGTCAATCGGAGTTTGCAGCAGAAAGTTATGTTGTTTTTACTATAATTGAGCTTGACACATCTTTCATCCTCGTGGGTCTTTGTGAAGTGCTCGCGATCATTTTTCTAATTTTGGGGTCAACTTTTTCACAGGAACAAAATAATAGAGATAGACAACAAAAGATAGAGAAAGAGATCGTTGTATTGATGGATTTTTGCAGAGTTCTGATACAACAGAGGAGCAATAAAATATATGGGCGCACTCCGTTGTACGGAGCTCGAACCTCCCGACCACCCCCGAGCTTCAATCCGCTTGCATGCAGCGTCTCACTCGCACTCGCAGAAGAGGAGATTTGTGTATGATCCCCAAAACGCACCACCAATCTTTCTTTTCCTCCTTTTCCTCGAAAAGCATGCGACCTCTCAAAATAGCCGCTTTTATATTTTTGGCATTCGGTCGACTCGACTTTCGCACCAAGTATACCTGCGAGAATAAGATAAGAACGTGATCGCGAAGCGATCCGTGAAGGTTAGATTTTTGAAACTGAACATAACTCCCAAACGGAGCCAAAACAGCCCAAGTTCGTCTCACACAATCTTGTTGCTCTCGTTGCGCTCTTCGACGGCTATGTGATGGAAAATTTCCATAGCCTGCTCTAATTTGCTAAAAATCAACCTGCAAAATAGCATTTTCTACAAAAACGATGCAAAAACAGCAAATCTCACTTTTTCCTTAATCTTTGGCCCTCAACGAGCATCAAAACATCAAAATCTCTAAAGACTCAGAGAACCAAAGTTGTTCCTTATAACACACGCTACAATCGCTTCATACATCACTTTTCCAAAATCTCACGTAACACCTTCAAAAATGACCCAGAAAGTGCGTTCCGGATCAAAAAATTTGATTGGACGAAAACAATCCACACATCCTTCTAGACATTGGACTAACTTTAAAACGACCAAAACTTCCTAGAAAAACAAAATTTATTGCTAAAACACTTCAAAATCAAGTCATGTTACAAACTTTTTCGCTATTCATATTGTGGCCGTTAATCTTGCATCTGACGTCACTCTATTTTGAGGACTCTTTTATTAATAAAGTCTCCTTTTCCCTGCTTTTTTGGATGACGTCCCTCACATCTTTGGAGGTTTATTGAGCATGCTTCTTGCGTTTTATCGTTGACAGAACACAGTCGTCATATTTCTCTCGTTCTCAATGGTAGCCTTCACCATATATGGTGTGCAGATTCTGTGATCTTATCTTATACGTCTTCTCACAACCAGATATGGCTATGACTATTCTCGTCAATGGATTTCCTTGTTCTATTCCTCCTTGCCAAGGCCAAGGATTTCCGGGTTGGAAAGCAAAGATGTTGCTAATTCTTGAAGGTAATGAACTCTCTGATGTTGTCCTTGGAAATTGTGTTTGTCCGCCTCAGCTTGTTGATACGGATCATGAGAACGTGCTTATCACTGAAGGACGTATATTTGAAGATTGGAATGTTGCATATACAGTGGCAACGACGTGATAAAGCAGCGTGTCCGTATATTATTTTTGCTCTTACTAATTCCCTTTTGCTTGATATGTATGAACTGCCTACTTTCCATGACGTATAGAAGTACCTTATTGCAAACTTTGAAAAGAAATCTGTTACACATATACTTTGTTTAAGAGGGTTGCATAACAAGTTACAATATCAAGTTGGTACTACCATGACGAGATATATTGAGTCTTTCAAATCTATTATCAATCAACTTGGTGCTCCCAGTGATCCTGTTTCACAAACAATTGCTTACACTTCTCCTTGATATGGTGAAGGGCTCTTCTTATAATAACATTGTTACTATTCTATCTAATAAAGATGGTCTTGATTTCGACTAAGCCTACATGTCTCAATTGAATACTCTTAACGTCAAGAATGCAATGTTAGTGTTTTCTATAGTAAATAGTCATGAGACTAAGCACAATTAATATATGTCAAGTGTTTCCATAAAAGTTGGCAGTGTTTAAAAAAAAAACCCTTCAGTAAGATTATGCCAACATTGTCTTATAATACTCAGACCAAATCCACAGTCAATGATTTTGTAGGTAGGATCATAATCATCTCCCTCATTTGTCAAATAATTAATTTATATCCCTCAAAATAATCATACAATGGCATTAAAATATAAAACATTAATATGTATATTTGCGATTCTGGAAAAACAAAAAATTGATGCACATTTGATGACCATATATAACATTCAGGCATCACAAAGTCACGATATTCTTCAATGTCTAATCAATCATTAAGAACAATTATCATTTTTTATAAACAAAACTTGCTAATTGATTGTGGTTAGGATAGCTGCCAACTTATGGCTAGCACAAGTGTTAGTTCCAAGATGGATTTTACCCATATCAAGAGGTGCTACCATATACATTTGGTAGTGATGTGTCTGAACACACTTAGGACTGTCGGGGCATTTTTTCTCTCACTAGGAGGGTTTCCCCCCCCCCCTTGTGCATTGTATATACACCCATCACTCTAGGTCTATCTTATGTTTCCATTGCATACTAAGTAGTAGAGTCTCCGTTGTGTGCCTTAGGCTTCCTTCATCTCCAAGTTTTCCTGCAATCCTAAATCCAACAATTGGTAACAGAGCAGGTTGTGTCCTCTCAGGCTTAGTCGCCAACAGCTCCAGCAAATGCCTACTCACATCCTCTCATTTTTGTGAGCATTGGTGGGTCTGCTCAGATTTTTGATTCGGGCTCATTTCGCCCTCTTTTTCCACTACACGTAGTACTATACATGCTATTTTGTCATTTTGTCCAAAATTTCTACCCATTTTTTGCATAGAAGGTCCTTACATTTTTCTACAGTTTGTGCTATATAGCACATGTTTTTCCCTCTTTGTTTCTCCTCTTTTTGGAAAGTTTTTGTATCAGGTGTAACATTTATCATGGCTGACAACAATATAGATGTGCTCAAGATGTTTGCTAGTGCTGAGGATAGATTGGATGGGGACAATTCACCCTATGTGAGCTTATATGATGCAACATGTTTTTGTGTCAAAGGGAATTTGGAATATTGTGCAGGGCATTGATGAATGTCATGGGTTTAAGGATGTAGGCAATGTTGAGGATGTTTTGAGTTTTGGTTGCAGGATTGCTGCTACCAAAGCTCTTTTGATGGCAGGATTTCTGCTACTAGAGCTAATTTGCCTATAGTTGAGCAAGCTCGTTGGGATATAAAAGATAAGCAAGCTCATGCTTTGATTGCATTGTCTATGAAGCACACTATTACTCCTCATATTTGTTCAGCAAAACCTAAAAAATAGTCTTGGGATATTCTGGCTGGTCTTTATTCAAGTCACAAATGAGGCTAAAACTACATTGCTTTGTAAAGAAATGGAGTCAAAGATTATGCACGAGGAAGCTGAAATGGGCACTTTCCTTGTTGGTATAAAGAATATAAATGAGCAACATAGTGAAGTCATTTTTGACAGTTCCCTTGCAAACTGTTCTTGACGCTTTTTCAAATTCAACTAGACTTTTTCTAGTACTTGGAGACTTATGACCCAAGGAAATATTGAATTTTTCAACTTTGATGCATTATGCACATTGTTGTTGCAAGAGTCACTTTACAAAAAAGAGGGCTAAACTGTGTGCAATTGAATAGACTTTTATTATTACTCAAAGAAATGTTGGTAACAACAATGTAACAATTTCTCGTGGTTCTTTTGCGAGTGAAAAATATTCTTTTCCTAATGCTTCTGTTGGTAGCACTTCGTCTGGGAATTCTCGTGATAAGGACAAAAAGAAGATGAGTAGCCATTATTATAAAGCTAATGATCACTTGATCAAGCAATGTCCAAAGTTGAAGGCAAAAGAGACTAAGAAGAAAGAGGTTGGATCAACTATACCATTCAATATAAGTGCAACTATTGTAGAGTCTTTGTGAAAAAATAGAGAGAGATAATTTTTACACATGAGATATTATAGAGTACACACACACACACACACACACATAGAGAGAGAGAGAGAGAGAGAGAGAGAGAGAGAGAGAGCATGATATACGTGTTCACCCAATGTCCGCTTTGTTCACGAGAAAGTAGCCACTCAATGGATTTAGTGCCTCAAACAAGAAAGGAGACCACTTTACTTGGATGCTCAATTGACTCATGTGCCAACATAATCATGCCCTTGTCTTTGTGGCAATATTACTTTCCTTGAAGGAGGGTTTTTGTCCTTAAAAACATTGATCAATGAAATAACTCTCCATAATAATATTAATGCTCTCCTCTCTAAACTTACATCACATCAAATACTATCCAACGCAGTACTTACCATTACATCTAGCACTCATATGTGGAATTATGTGCTTGTAGCAAAAATGAAATTGAATGATTGCAGTCAATATTTTCTCAAGAGATTGTCCCTTTGACCAAGAGAAACCTCTATCTTCTCTACCTAGATCTCAAACTAAGCGTAGAAAAACTCTTCAGAAAAACTCTTGACTAATAGTAGAACGTATCCCAGGCAAAACACTCTAACTGAGACAAGCCTATTTCTCTCTTCTCAGCGAATAGTAGATTATCTCAAGCAAGATGTTCTGACTGAGCAAAAGTTAACTCTTTATCTCCTCAAGCAATTTCTTCCAAAAATTGGAGTGCTTCTTACAAATGTATATCATTCAAGCTATTGATAGGTGTTTTGGGCTTACTTATAGAAGAAAACAAAAGGTTGTCACTCGATCTAAGTATAAGTCCTTAGGTACATTTACCTTCCACATGCAGCCTTTATTCCAAAACTAGAGTTGTTCTTCATGAAAGATAGAGCATTTTGTGAACTATCTATGGTTAACATAGAGGGATCCCCAAAACTTCTTAACTCCACAATTTGATGGATGTTGTAGTGTGCCAATCATATTTTTGACAAAAGTAGCCCTTCTAGAACTTTAAAGGCATACACATGTAATCCCATGATATGTAACCAAATTTGGTATCTTTGACACATCTCAACAAGACTTTAAGCATAAGATATTTGAATAGGAATAATAATTTGTGTGACTTGTGAAGTCAACGAATAATATACATGAGATAAGATATAGGAATAACTCATATAATTCTTTAATAGACATGGAGTGTCTACTCCTCATCTTACCAAGAAGCAATATTTTGATAGACTCTCAAAAGAATCCACTTTTGTAACTAAACTTGTGTTCCATGTATTCTTATAGGATACCCCAAGTGTATCATGAAAGGAGAAATATGATTTCATTTAAAACTATAATGGAGATTGATCCTAAAAAACATTTACATTACAAATAATAGGTAGCAACATAGGGTTGCCCTATAGACTATGCAACAAAAAACCAAGTTAATGGATATTTTATTAATCAAGAACCCTTTATGATCAATGGTTATTTTATGTCCAAGTAGACATTTGTAATCATTTTGAGCATTGCAATCTTCCCTATTGCAAGAGCAAAAATCTCACTCTTGTACAAGGGAGATTGTACCTAGTGACTTGTGTCTATAATCTTCTACTCTCTTCTCCTCTTCTCTCTCACAATGATATGTGCACCACTCCAATCTTGGAGGTTCATATAGCACGCTTGGTCTTGCTCTGTCTCTCTTACTCTCTAATCATTAATCTTGATGAGCACCATATAAAAAATTTATTGAGGTATGCTTGTATAATTCTGATATGAGTGCTATGATATTTTATAGATTTTAGGGTCCGAGACCACAATATCGCTATGTGGTTAAGTTCATTGATGATTTCTCACGGTATACGACTGTATTTTTACTTAGACAAACATCTGAGGCCTTATCTGTTTTCAAACAATTCCACAAGGCTGCGGAACTTCAAACTGGTCGTCGCCTTTAGAAGCTTCATAGTGACAATGGAGGCAAATATGTTTCTCAAGAGTTTGTGAGTTACTGTGCTGACAGTGTAATGCAGAGTCTAGGATTTGAACATAGAATTGCTACTTGTGTTCGATTGTTGGGTTTGAGCGCTATATCCAAGGTATTGGTTAATAAAAGATTATATCCCGGTATTAAGGTGGGAAGGTCTGTTAGGTAGGGATGTCCTCTTAGCCCGTTGTTATTTGCTATAAAAACCCATCCCCTCTTCTTCTTTCTCCATGCTCACGCAACAAATGGTAACTTGAAAGGGTTGTATGTAGGCTCTCATCATGTACTTGATTTGGGGTTTTAAGATGACACTATTATTTTCTCGGATGCTCAGAATGCTAATATTGGTGAATGTATGTCATACTTAAATTTTTATTCGCTTGTAGCTGCTTTAGATTTGAATTTGGGGAAGTCTCTGTTGATAGATGTATCTGCAAAGATAATTTTCATAGCTTGATTTGGCAAGAAAAGAGAAGTCTTAGGGGAACTGTATTCAGGAACCTTGGTTACCCTCTAGGAGTTAATGTATCTGCAAACTAGTTGACACAATGGGTTGAGGATAAAATCCAAACCAAAATGGCTTCGTGGCATTGTACCAAATGGCCAATTCATGTTAGGTTAAGGATTGTGCAGGCTATTTGGATTTCCTCTATATATTATGTTTTCTTCCCTTTGATCCTTGACCGGTTGCGAAATTTACATCAAAACTACTGAGATTATATGGGGATCTTCTATTGTAGCCTGGCTTGCCTGGAAGCATTTGGCATTGCCTATTCACTTGGGAGGATTGGGTATCCTTCATTTGCAAATGCACATGCTAGCTAGTAGGGAAATATTACTGAAACAAATTGATGGATAATTTTGTTGTGTACTCTCATGGTGTTTGGGATATGTTTGCATGGGACAAATTGTTTTGTGCTACTCATGCTCAATTGTGTGGGAAGACTGCTAATATGCTCGTTAAGTCTTGGAAAAGTCTATGTGTTTTGTTCATTCGGGATGGTAGAGTCAGATATACAGGTAATCCCTTAGGGTATGAGTCTTGTTGTTGGAGCTTTGGATTTAAAAAACCACCCGCTATTTTCTCGGGCAAAAAACCATAAGAGGGTTAAGCCCAATAAATCAAATTGTTACTCTAAAAGAAATATTATTGCCTTTATGGTGGCTAAAAGAACATTGAGACTAGGAAATGGGCTCAAAATTACTTGGGGACAGTTGTGTACACATGTCAGCAATTTGAAAAATCCTTATTGCAATGAAGATTTAATCAAAGATTCTGAGATTGAGCATTGTTAGAGACTTCAACAAATTGATGGACCTCCCCAACCAAAAGTTTCTATCTACACTTGATCCTTTAGCCTTAGATAGAGAATAGATGCAACAAGAATTGCGAGTTCAATCTAGAGCAAAGTTGGTAGTTGATGTATGGTGGAATATCCTGACAAGGCCTCTCCCCATAGGTGAATTGTTAGCCAAAAAGAGAATGTATGATGGAAAATGCCCCAAATGTGGTCATCTTGAGACAACGAAGCACATATTTTGGAACTTCCCTAAATTATATGCTTGATGGATATGTTTGTTGAGATGTGTATGATGCATTGGAAGACTAAGTTTCTTGGAACAATTCAAACGGGTTCTACACGTTTAGACTACTTATGTATTGCTTCTCTGAGACTTTGGGTGTTATCCTTTTTGTGGAATGCTAGAAACTCAGCTTTGTTTGATACACACACCTTTCAGAGTTTCACACTGCCTTGGTCTATGATTCGAGATAAATTGTTAGAGGACTGTGTAGCACTGCCAGTTCCTCAATAGAATAAGACGATGGAATTCCTCATTATGATGTAAACATGTAACAAAATGTAATATAGTACTTAAGTTAGAGAGAGAGAGAGAGAGAGAGAGAGAGAGATATTTTCACAATTATGTAGGAAAATGAAATTTCCACTCTGGACCAATAATAGTGTGGTGTGTGGTCGTGTAGGTAGAGTCCGACCACCTAGTGTGGTCAGACATGTTATGGTTGTAACCAACTCTCTAGCATAATATAAGGAGGTGCCCTCTCAAGGTAGAGGGGCAGAGGGAGACTTAGCTTGAGCCTAATCCCGTGTACACCACATTGGTGGAGTTGACGGGTAGTTAGGAATCCTTCTTTCTTTTCTTTAGTTTGTTGGGTTCCCCAATTCATGATGGAGTTCGCCATTGATACGGGATGAGAGAGAGCGAGAGAGTACTGTCTCTTTGCAGGGAGTTTTTTTGCAGCATCCTTGCATCTCCCACATTTCTGATGCTCCCCTTATCACCGAGCCCTTCTCTTCTTAGACAATGAAGACAACTCTCAGCATCCTCACTGCCTGTTCTGTAGAGTTTCACCATGGCAGGTCGTAGTATGGCGCCCAGCAAGAAGAGCATGTCACGCAGCCTACGGGCTTTTCTGATGTTTCCTCAGCTACAGCAGGTCGCCCACGCTTCTCTGCCCCTGCTATGCACCATTCAGTTTTGGCTGCATCATGAGGAGCTTCTCTCTTACGGCGGATCTGCATCAATGACCATACGCTGCTACTGTTTCACTCATAGTAGAGGCGGTAGCTGCCACTCCAATCGCTTCTCCATCATGAGCATCATGATGATCACCTTGTACGTGAGCCTCTCGATTGTAACTGACGTGGTACGGCTCCATTTCCTACATCAAGCGGCGCCCAATGCATACCTCTTCTTCACCTCATTTTGTCCAGGTATTGTTGGTGTCAACGCCTTGGTATTGCTCTCGAGCCCAACATCTGTAGCTCTACTTTGTTGTTTTCATAGCTGCTTCTATGGTGACGCCTGGATGACCCGTGCTTGGAATCTACTAATTGCCTCTCGGTTTGCTAACCATAGTCCAATGTCGACGACCTCCCCTAATCTTGCTAACCTCATGCGGTCCAGATGCAGAGTAGAACGCTACATGCTCGTAACATGTCTTTCTTATTTACAGTTGCCCGCTTTCATGGTCTGGCCGATTGAGTTGCTTGCACCATCAAGGTGATCTCTAATGATTTTCAGCAAGCATGCAGTTGTTCGCAAAGAGACAAGTTCACTCCGAAAAGTGGAAGTTCATCAAACTGCAAAGAGCTGCGCAAACAGGGGAGCTTGCTCCTCCCAAGCCGATGGTTATTTATGGCCTCTATGCTGATGACCCCTACGATTCTTACCCTTGCATGAAACTCAAATCCTCCGCCTGGAGCATGTTTACAGTCATCCATGATGCTGATGCTTCCCCGTAGCCCACGCAACCTCCTCAGGGAAAATCAATGGCGATGGTTTTAATGTAGCTCGACTTTCATGACTGTTTTGTTCAACAATCCACATTTAATTGCCCTACACAACAGACATCAAGTTAAATTTGCACTTGGTTGGAGTTTTCTTGCTGGCAAACGGAGTTACTGCAAGTTGGTTGCAGAGCCAACTTGCAGAGGTACCTTTTGGTACTGATTTCAGTTCTTGGAATTTTCAGTTTTTGCTCAAATAAACTCACAATCACACCAAATCTCTTATGGAAATGAATGTATGTCACAAAAATTCCGCACCCAATCCTCAGTGAGTCCTTCCTCGTCTTGTCCATTTCATTGGGATAGCGACCTAATGTTTGCATAAGCGAGATGTATGAGCTCCATGCCTTGTTGATGATCAGCACGATGACGAGTCTAGCCCCCAAATTCAGTCCCTAGCCCCTAAGCCGTTGTATGATCACTCCCCCCGCATGAGGCGTTGGAGTTGATTCCTTCCTGTCAAGTCCATTCTCAGCCCAAATTGTAAAAAAGATGTCCATCTTTTTTCTCCCTAAGGGGGGAGGTGTGATGTGTGGTCGTGTAGGTAGAGTCCGGCCACCTAGTGTGGTCGGACATGTTATGGTTGTAACCAACTCTCTAGCATAATATAAGGAGGTGCCCTCTCAAGGTAGAGGGAGACTCAGCTTGAGCCTAATCCCGTGTGCACCACAATAGGACCGATAAGATAGAAAGGGAAAATGGAATGTCTCTTCAAGGATCCGAAAGAGGTGATGTTCATGGAGCGACTCGTCCGGCTAGTCTATGATCAAAGGTAGGGGTTGGCGAAGGCGACATTGACAAGCGAGAGCGGAAGAGTGCCAGCGCAGGGGTAGGCGCGGCCATAGCGGAGGCCGGAGGAAGCAGGTTGGACTTTGACATTTGGGAAGAGCGTGTAGTGGCCGACGGTGGGTACGTCCACCTCCATGGCGAAGCGGCTGATGATCCAACGCCGGTCCTGGCAGGCTGCAATGATGTTGAAGGCCTGATAGGGGCAGTTGTTCACGAGCTCCCACTCGCACAGCCCGGTCGCCACCGCAGTGTTGGTCAGCACCAGGTCGTGCAGCCTGTACTTGCGGGGCATAGCTGCTTGCACGACGGAGGGCTCCTCTATGATATTTATTAGCAGCGCCGCCACCATCGCCACTCCGGTGGCCAAAAAACAAGATCAATAATATTACTACATATGATATGACCATAGCACACAGACTAATTAGCTCTGATACCATGTTGAATCGGAGGGAGACAGCGCATGTAGACAAGAGGAGAGAGAGAGACGACACCAACATGTACAAGACCCAAAAGTGTGTCCAATGACTACACGACATGAGTTTATATAGAGGGGACCAAGGTGCTATATATAGAGATACTATATATAGCTCAACAATCGGGAGGGTGGCACTCCACAGGTATAAGAATATGGCATCCTGTCCCTCCGATTCAACATGGTATCAGAGCTAAGTAGTCTTTATCTTTCGTGATAATAAGTTTATTTGTAAAGCATTGTCACGCAAAATTCAAAAGCTTTTTGGCTTGCTTAAAATTAGTGAGATGGCTTTTAAAGGGTAGCGCTGCGAGGCACTCCTGCTCATGTACCACCGTGAAAGTACAGAGATGAAAGATGGAACCAACAAATAGCCTAGTGGATTGTGTGCTCTAGGCACAGGTGTAAGCCTCGCTCGTGGGTTGTCTGCCTTGCACCTCTCGTAACTCTAGCTCATGGTTGGCTGCTGGAAGCAAATCTAGATGATGATTGGAAGCCCGAAATACTCGTGGCATGTATGCCATGTGCACCTGACTTTTCAACCTTGTTAGTGCATGCTTGCGTAATTGCAGAACTATTGTATCCGCTGCAAAAGAGGTGTCTTGTTTTTGCATGCAAAAGAGGCAGCTGGTAACACGGTATGTAGATAATATTAGGAGTGATGAAGTATGTTGTAGATTATGGTAACACGGAGTAGCACGAAGTTGCAGAGCAGCATACAGTCGACATGAAGGAGTTTATTGCAGAGCTTATACATCCTATGAGAGTGTCTGTTCGATAGGCAACTGCAATTAAGCGTCGTGAGCATGACTCAAAGCTCTAAAAATATCGAAAGCCCGTAACGCTTTTGCTTGCTGCCTACCTTTTGCATTATTTTAGGAACTACCGAGGGTCTACTAAATATAATTAGTGTATAAGTGGGCGATGGCGACGCTTGGCTTTATCTACAAGTGGGCGACAGCTGCATTCGCTATTAGAAATTGGCAATCGGCTTTTGCATGTAGTTAGCTGGTGGTTTTGGTATGCGTGCTTGTCACTTCCTGCACATGGCAGCACAGAGAGACACAGAATATTTCTACCCTTAATAGGGTTCAATTGCAGAAGAGACGGTAGTTGCTACGAGGGCGGCCGCTTTTGTGGTATTTTTCACTTGCTTCCAGTGCTTATTATGCTGCGTTTCACCTGTATGCGCTCGCCAACTTCGTGGCTTGTCTCTCTGCACCCCTATTTCTTCTTGTGGCTGGCTACCTACCGGCCTTGACGCTCTTCTGGGATTTCTTCTCGGGTGCATCTGCCGCTACATGTGGGTGTGGGTTCCTTTGACTTGGAAGACATGGTTTTCTGTTCGGACTTTCAAATAAAGAGGGACCTAGAGAAAGGACGAGTCCCAAAATCCTTAGTAGAGCAATAGATCTTTGCTGCACCACCTCGTTTTGATCAAAGCTATGCAGGATAATGGTCTGAGACACCATAGACGGAAGTCAAAGCCATGGAGCTCATCTGCACGCAAGATGCTTTATTTAGAATGAGATCTCCCGAAGGTAATTTGTAGAAAGCTACGAGCTTTGCCTAGGTACCAGAGACCTTCAGTGTATCAGAGTGTTGTGAGCTACAGTGCCTCATGACTTCGGTTACAACCGCTGGCCCCAATCGGCAACACATCGTGAAAGAGTGGTATTTTTAACTTGCTATTTTATGCTATTTTAAGAAAATATACCGTTTGTTTCTAAATGGCACTTCCGTATCTCGGTATAGCATGAGTTGTTTTTTTTTTTGGCTTTGATTACAATAGCACTAGCATGTTGTCTTTATTAAATGGATATTTAGGGATCATTGCCACTACTTCTAGTGTGACACTCACGAAAGCTAGCAGCATTACTTTAGTTCAAGGAAAATCTATTGCTGTCGTCATTACAGTCCAAAGATAGCGGCATATTAGTCCAAAGATATTTAGCAATCGTTAGCCAACTCGTGTATAGAAGAGCTATCTGTTTCAAATTTTGATTATATGGTTGCAGCATCATCACTGGTGGAGTTTTCCACTTATATTTGGTCAATCGATAATTTTACATCATGATTTTACTAATACTTTCCTTGATGAGGTGATAGATGATGGATGTGATAGAGACTTTGTATGTGTACTTGAGAGCTCGGTGCCTCGTACTCATCATTGGTATTATGTTTGTGTACTTGAGAGCTGGGTGCCTTGTACCTACCATTGGTATTACGTTTTATTCGTCAGAGAGCTCGGTGTCTCGTATTGACCATTGGTGTTATGTTTATTTCGTCATATTTCAAGTGCAGATGTTCTCGGCATCAATGGTGAGAAATGTGACAAAGTTTATACGTACTTGGGAGCATGTTATCGTCCTCTTGATTAGTGCTATTGTTGTTATCATCTTGTTGTACCATCGTCATCATTGGTGCTATGGTTGTTATCGTCTTATTGTACCCTCGTCGTCGTCAGGGATTTGGCAGGTGTGATTATATAGCACTAGTGTTTCATACCATTTTTGTATTGGCTTGTGTGTATGTGCGTACATGTCTGCATTCTTGTTATATGTACCCGTTGCATCATTATTTGTTTCTCTGTCGTCTCTAGAGCGGCGTCGCGAACCGTCTCTAAGGACAATGTGATGTGATTATTTCTAACCTTCACATTTCGATATGTTTCTTGAGTTTATGTTGTTTACAGAATTTAAATTACATCAGCAGTATGTACGGGGGCTCAAGGATATTGAAGTTGCTCTACGAAAGAATTTGCAGTAGCTCAATTGTCTATATCTTGGATTATAAGAAGACCCTTGAAAGGGCACATTGTAAAACAAAAGTGATGTAGCTCCTTTGAACATTGTAAATGTAAATTTAAAATATTTTAATATAACTGTAGGTATATATAGAGCTATGGGTTTTTCCCTTGATCCCCCAAGGGTTTTTTCATCCACAGTTAGGGACCTTCATTTGAGTGGGGGTGTTGAGATATATATAGTATCTCTATATATAGCACCCTGGTCCCCTCTATATAAACTCATGTCGTGTAGTCATTGGACACACTTTTGGGGCTTGTACATGTTGGTGTCGTCTCTCTCTCTCTCTCTCTCTCTCTCTCTCTCCTCTTGAGGCTTCTACATGTTGGTGTCGTCTCTCTCTCTCTCTCTCTCTCTCTCTCTCTCTCTCTCCTCTTGTCTACATGCACTGTCTCCCTTCGATTCAACACCCATTGCCATTGTTGATGATGAAGATGGGTTCTAGCCCTAAATGCTGCTCGATGTGCTCACTGCTGCTTATAGTTTTGCGGGAACTACTATTCCTGCCTTCGAAGCACCCGCTTTAAATACTCCTAATTACATCCTTGTAATCCAACCTGCCAAACCTCAATTATCTCCCACCATACGCCCACCTGAAAAGCCAAATGAAATACTTGTTCCTCATGTGTGTGTGTTTTTGTTCCTTGGCTGTTAATGTATTCACATGGCTCTACTCCACCAAGGTTGAGAGTCATTGCTCCCATGATAACTATAAACATCGATCCTCTAATCTTCTACCGCTAACCTTCCATGTGGGTATTGGTGTTCATGTTGGCTACTAATTATAGTGCCATTTATGCTAGTAAAAGGTCACATTTACAATGAGGAAAAGGAAACATCCATATTGCATGACAGCTAGTTGAATTGAATTGGGGAGTAGTTTGAATGGACCTATTCCCTCTCTGAATTAGTCCTTGATACCGAAGTGATACCTTGGTGGAGCGTGTTGAGATTCATTTTTTTCCAACATTTTTAGGTGAGAACTTTGAGGTCCAAGGACTAACACATGCCTTTGTCCACCCAAACATACTCCTCTTACATACCTCCTACCCTACCTTCTCTTGGCCTACCTTGAGGAGACCACTTAACTTTGGATGCTCAATTGACTCATGTGCCAGCATAGTCATGCCCTTGTCTTTGTGGCAATATTACTTTCCTTGAAGGAGAGTTTTTGTCCTTAAAAAAATTTATCAATGAAATACCTCTCCATAAGAATATTTGTCACAGGAACGTAATAATAGAGCTAGACAGCAAAAGGTAGAGAGAGAGATCTTTGTATAATGAATCTTTGCAGACTTTTGATACAACAGAAGAGCAATTGAATATAGGCGCACTCCGTTGTACGACGCTCGAACCTCCCGACCACCCCCGAGCTTCAATCCGCTTGCATACAGTGTCTCACTCGCACTCTCACTCACACTCGCACCAAGTTATTTGTGGACAACCTATACAAGTTGTATGGTTTGTCAAGTAACCTTGTCAGTGATCGTGATCCCAAGTTTAATAGTCGTTTTTGGAGGGTTGTGTTTAAACGATTGGGTACACAACTAGACCTCAATACAACCGATCATCCAGAAATGGATGGTCCAACTGAATGAGTTAAGAAATTGCTAGAGGATATATATGCTACGCGCATACGTTAGCAAGAAACAGCCAGACTGGGTTTGCCTGCAATAGTGCTAAGCATGTCATGATTGGATTGAGTCCTTTCATGCTCATGTATGGTTTTCAACCTAGGTCACCTGTTACGGTGGGATTGGCAACCGAAAAACTCCAACAAGTTAAGGATTTTCTCCAAGACCACATGGATATGCTGAAACTTGCTCGTCAGAATATCCAACAAGCGCAGGATCAGTATAAGAAGTACGTTGATGAGAAACATCGGCAAGCTACCTTTGAGGAAGGGGAGGAAGTATTTTTACGTGTGCCATAGCATTCAGAAAGTCTGAAAACTGGGCCAACACCTAAATTATCTCCACGATATTATGGGCCTTTCAAAATACTCAAGCGAGTGAATGATCGTGCCTACAAATTATCGCTACCTACACATTCTCGTGTTCCTCGGTGTTTACTGTAAGCCATTTACGTAAGCGGTTACATGGGGACCACAATGTCATTGACCAACAGATTCTGGTCGATTTCATTGAACCTCTTACCTTACCGCATGAACCTGAATGAATTCTCAACGATCTTGATTTATGTACACATCATCATGTGCGTCGACAAGCTTTAATCAAGTGGAAAGATCGACCTGAGGAAGGTGCCACTTGGGAAAACATTAGTGTTCTTAATAAGAAGTTTCCCACTTTTGTTTTCAAGGACTAAAACTCCTCCTTAAGGGGGGAGTAATGTCAGGACAAGGGCAAGGCAAGAGAGTCTTGGACTGGGCCAAGGGCCGAACTAGGCAATGTTGAAAAAGAATCCAGCTAGGTCAAAGGGGCTATAGTGGGAGGTGGATTCCAAGCTCTAGTCTCCCCTATTATTTAGAATAATTTTCATAGCTTGATTTGGCAAGAAAAGAGAATTCTTAAGGAAACTGTATTCAGGAACCTTGGTTCTCCTCTAGGAGTTGATGTATCTGCAAAATAATATACCAAAATGGATTCATGGCACTAAATGGCCAGTTCATGTTAGGTTAAGGATTGTGTAGGCTATTTGGATTTCCTCTATATACTATGTTTTCTTCCCTTTGATACTTGACCAGTTGTGAGATTTACATCAAACATACTGAGATTTTATAGGGATCTTCTGTTGTAGCTTGGCTCGCTTGGAAGCATTTGGCATTGCCTATTAATCTGGGAGGATTGGGTATCCTTCATTTGCAAATGCACATGCTGGCTAGTACGGAAACCTTACTCAAACAAATTAATGGATGATTTTGTTGTGTACTTTCATGGTTTTTGGGATATATTTGCATGGGACAAATTGTTTTGTGCTACTCATGTTCAATTGTGTGGGAATACTGTAAATATGCTGGTTGGAGCTTTGGGTTTAATAAACCACCCGCTATTTACTTGGGCAAAAAAGAACAAGAGGGTTAATCCCAATCAATCAAATTGTTACTCTAACAGAACTATTATTGCCTTTATGGTGGCTAAGAGAAGATTCAGACTAGGAAATGGGCTGAAAACTACTTGGGGATAGTTGTGTACACATGTCAGCAATTTGAAAGTTTCTTGTTGCAATCAAGATCTAATCAAATATTGAGAGATTGAGCATTGCCAGAGACTTCAACAAATTAATGGACCTCCCCAACCAAAATTTTCTATCTACACTTGACCCCTTAGCCTTATATAGATAACAGATGCAACAACTTTTGCGAGTTCAATCTAGATCAATGTTGGTGGTTGAAGAAGCTATCTGATGTATGGTGAATTGTTAGCCAAAAAGAGAATGTCTGATGGAAAATGCCCCCTTGAGACAACGAAGCACATGTTTTGGAACTTCCCTACAATACATGCTTGGTGGATATGTTTGTATGATATTTGTATGCTGCATTGGAAGACTAAGTTTCCAAATATAGACTGCTTTTTGGAACAATTCAAACAGGTTCTACACGTTTAGACTTATGTATTGCTTCTCTGAGACTTTGGGTGCTATCCTTTTTGTGAAATGCTAGAAACTCGGCTTTGTTTGATACACACACCTTTCAACAGTTTCCAACTGCCTTGGTCTATGATTTGAGATAAATTGTTAGAGGACTGTGTAGCTCTACCAGTTCCTCAACAGAATAAGACGATGGAATTCCTCATCATATTGTAAACATGTAACAAAATGTAATATAGTACTTAAGTTATAGAGAGAGAGAGAGAGAGAGAGAGAGACAGAGAGAGAGAGAGATTTTCACAATTATATAGGCAAATGAAATTGCCACTCTGGACCAATAATAGCACCAATAAGAAAGAATGGGGAAAATGGAATGTTCGTTCAAGGATCAGAAAGAGGTATGTTGATGGAGCGCGTCCTCCGGCCAGTCTATGATCAAAGGCAGGGGTTGGCGAAGGCGACATTGACGAGGGAGAGCGGAAGAGTGCCAGCGCAGGGGTAGGTGCGGCCGTAGCGGAGGCCGGAGGAGGCGGGTTGGACTTTGACGTTGGGGAGGAGAGTGCAGTGGCCGAAGTGTGGAAAGTGCAATGCAGTTTACACCTAACCTGAAGTTCAAACCTCACCACAGATACCTTATCCCTACAACGTCTAGATTGCTTATCCAAACCTATAAAAGAAACTCCCCTTATATTGTTAGACAGCAGTTGTTGTATGCAATTCAAATTCAAATTTCCCCCTCTACTTGGTGTCAGCTCCCCCTTCCCTTCTCTCTCGCATATCTCTCTCTTCTCTACCTCCATCTCTCTGTCTACTCTCTCCTTCTCTCCTCTCTCTCTTTATCTTCTATATAGTACTCAAGTTCACATGGTATCAGAGCTCCAGAACTTGAGCTCATAAGTACTCTACGAGACTTCTCTCAAAGCAACGGCCTATTTTCACGCCCATCTCTCGCTTCCAAGGTTCACTTGGCTAGCATGACTAGCGCCTCGTTACCTATGGTTGCAACCACCAAGTCAAGGTACTTCACCATTGACAAGCTCAATGGGAACAATTACAATGTGTGGAAGCTAAGAATAGAGCTATATTTGAAGCAACTTGGCCTCTGGAAGTTGTTTTTGGAGATGAAATAAGACCAAGTGAAGACGAGTACGCCTCCGACACGGAGCTACACTCGGCATGGGATCCAAGGGACATTATGGCTCAAATGGAGATTATACTCCATTGTGAGGATAGGCAAGTCCAAATGGTGCGGACTCTATCCACCGCTAAGGCTATTTGGGAGTTCTTCAACAACAATTATGAGCACACTGATCTTGTTTATCAAGTCTCCCTGATCAAGAGGCTTGTGAACAATACTATGCAAGAAGGCCAATCTGCAGTCAAGTTTCTTGACAATTGTCAACCACTGTTAGATGAAGTTATCATCTCTGGAATGGAGATTTTAGAGAAATTTCAATGTATGCTTCTATTGGCAGCTTTACCCGCAAGCTGGAGAGCCTTTGTTACTACTCAAGCCCTGTCCGAGATGCAATTGCAAGGCCTTGTATCCAAAATTCATCAGGAAGAAGCTTTAAGAGACCAGTCTAATGGCTCTATTCCAGTGGCTCTAGCCACTCATATCAATTTCAAAAAAGGTGGTCCTAACCACCATTACAACAACTCAAGGCAGTTGCATAAAGGTGGTTCTAACCACCCTAGAAATGCACCTTATGGTCAAGTTCAATACCACAACTGTAAGAAGTTTGGACACATTGCCAAGGACTACAGATCCAAAACCAAGCATCATGGTGGTAATCATGGAGGATTCAACAGACATAAAGAAAATGGAGGCTATCGTCACAAAGCTCATGCTCATTTCACCAATATTTCAAGCTATGATGGTGATATACATCCTACTTCTATACAACTTTTTGTTGCAAGCTTCAGCTCCTCTAAGCCACATCACAACTCTTCTATCTAGTATCTAGACACTGGAGCTACACATCACATGAAATATCATTTTGATTGGCTTGCACACTACACCCCTCTTCATCACTCACTTGAAGTTCTCATGTGGGATAGCAACATTCAACATGCTAAAGGATATGGAACTATTGCCATTACCCTACCAAATGGCACTATAGCTCACTTAGACAAGGTATACTATGTATCTGGTCTAAAGCAGAATCTCATCTCAATAGGAGAACTCACCTAAAAGGGCATTACAGTTTCTTTCATGTAGGATAAGTGCATCTTGCATACAATTGACAGAAATCACAAGCCTTTCTCTATATCTTGTCCCAAGGAAGGACGCTTGTATCCTCTCGGCTCTAGCAAAGTCCAAGTCAAAAGCACTTTCAACAGTCATCAATGCCCCTAAGCAAGAGGAGACACTTACTTGGCACTATAGGCTAGGTCATGTCTCGCAACAAGTGCTCAAAGATATGCAACAGAAGGAGCTAGTGGTAGGTTTGCCAACCACAATTACACCAATTACATTTTGTGAAGCATGCGTATTGGGAAAAGCTAAGCATTTCAAGTTTCCAAGGTCGAAATCCCATACAGCTCAACCTCTTGAGCTTATCCACTCGGATTTGTGCGGGCCAATGCAGACACAATCACTCATTGGCAACAAATACTTCCTAATATTCATCCAACAATTATACAACGTACACTCATGTCTATTTCTTGGCAGATAAAGCTGCAACATTTATCAAATTTCAGGCTTTCAAAGTTGCCGTGGAGACAAAATTGGATCGCAAAATCAAGGCACTAAGGACAGACAATGGTGGGGAATACAAAAGCAAAGAGTTTCAACAATATTGTGTATCAAATGGCATTCGAAGGGAATTTACAATTCCGGATCATCCTCAACAAAATGGAGTCGCCGAGCGCAAGAATCGCACTTTAGTCAAAGCTGCTCGCTCTATGCTAGCCCTCGCTCGACTTCCTATTTCTTTATGGGAAGAAGCCATAGCTACCGCAACCTACATTCAGAATCGAGTAATCTCATCCGTAAATCCACAGAAAACTACTTACCAGCTATGGTTCAACCACCCGCCCAACATAACCCATCTCAAGATCTTTGGTTCCCGGGCATATCCTTTGCTCACTAGTCCTCAACCCAAATTTTCTCCTAAGAGCATCCAAACTATCTTCTGCGGATACGGCGACACTCATGGCGTTAAGGCATATCGTCTTTACGACTCGAAAACAAATAAGTTTTTGTTCTCACGGTCAGTGGTATTCTGTGAATTTCTTCTCTTTAATCATCTTGGAGATGCTCCATCCTCATCGACCACTGAGCCCCTTTTACCTACCCCATATACAATATTCCGCAAGTACCCTACGGTTACTACACTTACCAAATTAGTGAACCATGGTGTGAGTACACCCTTGACCACATTAATTCAATCTCATAAGCCCACAGGCTTAAAATCGCAAGCTGCCAATGCTCACAGCTTGCGCATAATAAACAAACGCCAACCCTCAACCCAACCTGTAGCGCTACCTTCTCCTCATCAACTTGCGCCTATTCATGGCATGCACACACATTCTTTCCCTCTCTCAAGCACACTCCAAGAAGGACACTCACACACACCATTTCAGACATCTGTAACATGCCATTCCTCTCCTCATAAGCTCCACTTCTCAAGCTCCATTGCACCATCTCCTATTCCAAGCAACATCAGCCCCTTACCTCAATCAAAAACGTTCCTAAACAGCTCTCATGTCAGCCCCTCAGCTTCTCCTTCATCGCCTCTAAGCATGGCACATTTACCTATTGTCGTATCATCCTCCTTCTCAACCCCGCCTACTTCTACTACTCGTAGAAACACTATCAATCCCATCACTATTTCCTCTTCTTCCTCAGCCCTCAAGGCATCCAATCATCATTCTATTCAACCCTCCGGATCAGCCCCAATGGATGATGAAGGGATATCGCCTCCCCTTCGCCCTCGACACCGCTCTCTCCAAGCTATCTACGAAGCAACTTCCTTCGCCTCATTCTTGCTTCAAGAAGAAGAAGACCTCTCCATCAACATCCCCGACCCACTGGAAGAGAACACACTCTCACTCGAAGACGCCATTGCCTCTCCCGAAGGCGAACAATGGATTGAAGCCATGAAGGAAGAGCTTCAAGCACATGAAGAAGCTCAAACTTGGACTATCACGCCAAGGCCCGACAATGCCAATGTCATCGATTGCCGATGGATTCTCAAGAAGAAGCATCGCCCCAACGGTTCTGTCGAACGCTACAAAGCAAGGCTTGTCGCGAAGGGCTATACGCAACAACATGGTACAGATTTCACTGATACTTACTCTCCTGTCATGGGTATCACCTCATTTCGCATACTTGTTGCATTAGCCGCTTTCTTTGACATTCCTCTTCATCACATTGACATTCGCACTGCCTTTCTACATGGATGGCTAGATGAAGTCATTTATATGGCTCAACCGCCCTACTTCTATTGTGATCATCCCACTATCTATGTATGCAAGCTACATAAGCCTATATACGGTCTCAAGCAGTGTGCACGACAATGGTTCAAGCGTTTGCATGCTTTTCTTATCAAATATGGATGGGTTCAATGCACTTCTGACCCAAACTTATTCTATCATACTCTCTTTCATGGATGGGCAATCATTGGTGTCTATGTCGATGATATTCCTATCATTTCTAGTGATGAGACATATGTCTCACATGTTGTGGAAATGTTCAAGGAGGAATTCCCAGTCCATGACAACGGCCCCATGACCTACTTCTTGGGCATAGAGGTCAACAGGGATCCAAATGGCAGATTCATCAAGCTTTCTCAACGGAAATACATTGAAGACATATTGGGTGAGTATGGTCTTCTCTCTTCTAGTGCACAACTCTCTACACCACTACTTGTCAAGCATAAATTATTCACTTCTATGTCAAGCTTTCCCTACGCTCGCTTAATCGGCCAGCAAAGGTACCTCATATCAGGCGCAAGACTTGACATTAGCTTTACAGGTCATGTATTATCTCGCCATATGAAGGCACCTCACAAATGCCATGGTCTCGCTGTGAAGAGATCACTGCGCTACTTACACCACACTCACCATCATTCTCTCACATATTATAGTCAGCACCACTCATCACCTCTGCAAATCGAATGTTTGGTTGATGCTGACTAGGCCGGCGAAGACCCAAATATGCATAGCATCTCTGGGCATGTATTTCTTCTTGCAAGAGGTGCTATTTCTTGGCAAAGCAATCATCAGACTTCACTTGCTCTATCATCTGCCGAGGCAGAGTATATAGCAGCATCCCTTGCTGCTCGAGAAGCACTGTGGCTTCACCAACTCCTAGGAGAACTGCCAATTCCATGTGCCACTCCGCCAATCATTCTACATTACGACAATCAGTCAGCAATTGCAATGGCGAAGAGTCCTCATCTTACCGAGCGTACAAAGCACATAAAGCTCGCGTATCACTTCATCAAGGAGCTAGTAGAATACAACTTCATCCACCTCAAATACATCTCTACCACAGAGAATGTCACCGATTTCCTTACCAAGGTAGTTCCTCCTGAAAAACACATTCTTTGCTCAACAAGAGCCGGTTTGGAAGCTCCCTAGCTTCATCTTCAAAAACACTCATTGTATTTCAGCATGGTTTTATTTTGTATTCGCATTTGAGGGGGTATCTCCTCACAAATGCTCTATGCTTTCTGTTATGATTTTGGTTTGAGGGGGATGTGGAAAGTGCAATGCACTTTACACCTAAGATGAAGTTCAAACCTCACCACAGATACCTTATCCCTACAACGGCTAGATTGCTTATCGAAGCCTATAAAAAGAACTCCCCTTGTATTGTTAGACAGCAGTTGTTGTATGCAATTCAAATTATAATTTCCCCCTCTTCTTGGTGTCAGCTCCCCCTTCCCTTCTCTCTCACATCTCTCTCTCTCTCTTCTCTACCTCCATCTCTCTGTCTACTCTCTCCTCTCTCTCTCTCTCTCTCTCTCTCTCTCTCTCTCTCTCTCTCTCTCTCTCTCTCTCTCTCTCTCTCTCTCTCTCTCTCTCTCTATCTTCTATATAGTACTTAAGTTCACATGAAGGTGGGCACGTCCACCTCCATGGCGAAGTGGCTAATGTTCTTCTGGCTCCACCGCTGATCCCGAACCTTCTATGGTTAAACTTCCATGTGGGTATTGGTGTTCCTATTGGCTACTAATTATAGTGCCATTTATGCTAGTAAAAGGCCACATTTACAATGAGGAAAAGGAAACAACCATATTTCTTGACAGCTAGTTGAGTTTGAATATAGTGATTACATGCCTTCATAGCCACTAGGTCTTGATTGATTGATGACTTGACTTGGGGAGTAGTTCGAATGGACCTATTCTCTCTCGGACTTAGTCCTTGATTCCGAGTTGATACCTTGGTGGAGCTTGTTGAGTTTCATTTTTTGCCAACGTTTCTAGGTGAAAACTTTGAGGGCCAAGGACTAACACATGCCTTTGTCCACCCAAATATACTCCTCTTACAGACCTCCTAGCCTACCTTCTCTTGGCCTACCTTGAGGAGACCACTTAACTTGGATGCTCAATTGACGTTGTGCCTACATAGTCATGCCCTTGTCTTTATGGCAGTATTACTTTCCTTAAAGGAGAGTTTTTGCCCTTAAAAACATTGATCAATGAAATAACTCTCCATAAGAATATTAATGCTCTCCTCTCTAAACTTGCATGACGTCAAATACTGTCCCACGCAGTAATTATGTGCTTGTAGCAAAAATCAAATTGAATGATTGCAATCAATATTTTCTCAGGAGATTGTCCCTTTGACCAAGAGAAACCTCTATTTTCTCTACTTAGATCTCAAATTAAGAGTAAAGCCTACCTCAACTGAGATGCTCTAAGTGACCAAACTTATTGTTCTCACTACTTAACTACTAGTAGAACCTATCTTCAGAAAAACTCTTCACTAATAGTAGAGAAAAGCCTATTTCTCTCTTTTATTAGCTAATAGTACAACCTATCTCAAGCAAAATTCTCTAAGTGAGAAAAACCTATTATTGTCTCTTCTCAGCGAATAGTAGATTATCTCAAGCAAGATGTTGTAGCTGAGCAAAAGTTATCTCTTTATCTCCTCAGGAAATTTCTTCCAAAAATTGGAGTGCTTCTTACAGATGTATATCATTCAAGCGATTGATAGGTGTTTTGGGCTTACTTATAGAAGAAAACAAAAGGTTGGCACTCTAAGTTTATGTCCTTAGGTACATTTACCTTCCACATGCAGATTTTATTTCAAACGTGGAGTTGTTCTTCATGAAAGATGGAGCATTTTGTGAACTATCTATGGTTAATATAGAGGGATACCCAAAACTTCTTAAACTTCTCAATTTGATGGATGTTGTATTGTGCCAATCATCGTTTTAACAAAAGTAGCCCTTATAGCACTTTAAAGGCATACACATGTAATCCCATGATATACAATCAAATTTGGTATCTTTGACACATCTCAACAAGAATTTAAGCATGAGAATAGGAGTAATAATTTTTGTGATTTGGCAAGTCAACGAATAACTCGTATAATTCTTAAATAGACATGGAGTGTCTACTCCTCATCTTTTTAAGAAGCAATATTCTAATAGACTCTCATAAGAATCCACTTTTGTAACTCAACTTGTGCTCCACGTATTCTTATAGGATACCCCAAGTGTATCATGAAAGGTGAAGTATGATTTCATGTACAACTATAATAGAGATTGATTCTAAAAAACATTTACTTATTACAAATAATAGGTAGCAATATAGGGTTTCCCTATGGAATATGCAACAAAAAACCAAGTTAATGATATTTTATTAATGAAGAACCCTTTATGACCAATGGTCATTTTATGTCCAAGTAGACATTAGTAATCAATTTGAGCATTGCAATCTTTCCTATTGCAAGAACAAAATTCTCACTCTTGTACGGGGGAGATTGTACCTAGTGACCTGTGTCTATAATCTTTTACTCTCTTCTCCTCTTCTCTCTTACAACGATATGTGTGCCACTCCAATATTGGAGGTTCATATAGCATTCTTGGTCTTGCTCTGTCTCTCTTACTCTCTAATCATTTATCTTGATGAGCAACATATACAAAAAATTATGGAGGTATGCTTGTATAATTCTGATATGAGTGATATGATATTTAATGGATTTTAGGGTCACCGCATATTTGTTGTGTTGTAGTTGTATCAGAGCAATGACTGTGTTGTTGGTGATGCGCACAATTAAGGATGAAGAACTCAATCAAGGAAGACAAATACTATAGAACAAGTAATTCTTCTTTCTCTTCTATATGGGTTTCCTTTTTCTTGCTTGTTACTATGACCTATACGTAGAGTAATAATAGTGGAAGATTTTCATAATAGTAGCAGATCTCACGAATGCTATTAGAATAAGAAATATCTATAGATGCTTGATTGATCAATGGGGAACATTCTACTTGTAATAGTTTGATGAGGCCGATGGGTTGGCGTTGATTGATGTTTGGTCTAACTACCACTTATTTTCACTCATGGAAATGTTGATGGGTTTTTGGTCTTTAGCTTCTATATTCTTTAAGGATCGACATGGTTTTTCTATTGATTTTATGATCATGATGGTTTCTTTGCCATGATGTTACTTTGCATAGACAAAATATTGTATTTATGGTACCATGGGATTTCTATCTTTTAGATAAAAAAACCTTGGTAAACGGGATGGTGAGAGAAGTTCGATAGGTTCTTTGATCACCTTCCTAATGTTTAAGCAAGTTTTCATTTGAACAAAATGTTGTTTTGTGTATAAGTAGTATCTTCGTACAACAACATACACATCCTAAAGATAGTCACTTCCTAGGCAAATGGGTTGGTGGGGATGTTGGCTTTAAACTATTGTATTGTTTATGGTCGCTCATAGGCCCATTGTTGATGGTAAATCCCTTTTCCTTGATAGGTGCTAGGTGGTATGGACACTAGCCTCAGATCAGGGTTCATATTCATAGCTTTCTGGGTCATTTGACTTGACTGGTTGGAGTAGATAAGAGCTACTGATCAGACTTCCTCTTGCTGGAATTTGTATCTGATATTGAATTTTCATGTTCACATAGATACTTTGAAGATATTGCATACTTTTCTCAAATGGATCACAAAGTCTTTAAATTTCTACCAGAGTATAATGTTCACAGAGACATCATCGGTCAGTATGAAGACTATCAAGCATGATTGTGCTTTTCTTTCTTCTTTGATTTTTAATATAACAACTTGATTGGCTTCACACTTGAATTTTTTACCCTCATGGTCTTGATGAGGTAGTAGGCGCATACTCAATGGGCCTATTGTTTCAACATTGAGTATGATGTCAGGGTAAGGGTGGATGCACATAAACACACACTCAATCTCTCTCTCTCTCTCTCTCTCTCTCTCTCTCTCTCTCTCTATCACTCACACACACACACACCTCGTGGGGTTCACCATTAAATATTCCCCTATATAACATGCGTTTGCGGGGTATTAGAAAAACTGCTCTACTAACATGTCTGAATGAATAAAATGACCCCTTATTTTAGGATTTTTTCCAAATCTGAATATAAGACCCCCTTATTTTAATTTATCTTTGTTAAATTGCCTAAATGTTTTGCATTTAAAAACCCCTCTACTACAAGAGGTCACTTGAATTCCGACGCCACATTACCGGCGTCACTGGTGGGCGTTGGTGTATGTGTGTCTATTTATGGAGGGAGCCAAGGTTTTTTTTTAAATTTCAATTTCAAAATTCCGACGCCTATTTCGGCAGGTGTTCTGACGCCAGCATGAATGCGCATTCCGACGCCCCTTTCGTTGGTTGTTCCGACGCTTATACGAATAGTTGTACCATCGGTAACTGCAAAAAGTGAAACCGCGGGCTTTCTCTGCGCATTTCTACTAATTCTTGCGCCACATCTCAAGCTCTCCTCTTCACCCTCTCTCATAGATCTGCTGCAATACATGCCGTCAGAGGTGCTAATCTTGCTTGTGGGTTAGGGCATAACACTAAGGTAAAATTATTTTCATGTTTTCTTGTAGATTTAGAGTTTAGGGTTTAACTTTGTGTTTGTGTTTTTGTGTGCGTTTTTGCAGGTTCTACGACTTAGGCAACAACTTTCATTGCTCAAATAGGACTAATGTGAGTGCTCAAACCTTTAAATTCATATTAAGTTTCTTTAAATTACTTTGTATATTAAAAAAATAAAATTTCATGCTTTAAACTTTGAATGCTTTAAAAGAAATTAGGATTTGTTATGTGAAATCTCATTTTAATTATGGAAAAAATTTGTTTAAGTTTATGAAAAAATCTTGTTTTGAAAAAGTTTGTTATTGAATTATGTCGTTTTTTAAATTATGTAGTTGATGGGGTTTATGTTTTAGGTTAAGTTTAAGTTATAAGTTAAGTTAGATTAGGTTAGGTTTGTTAAGTTAAGCTACGTTGTTATGTTAGGTTATACGTTAGGTTAGGTGGGGTTATCTTATACATTAGGTTAGATTAAGTTCAACTATGTTAGGTTAAGTTATATTATGTTAGGTTAGGTTAAGCTACGTTAAGTTAAGTTAGGTTATCTTATATTTTAGGTTAGGTATGGTTACGTTAGGTTAGGTAAAGCTACATTAGGTTAAGTTAGCTTAAGCTACGTTCGACAATACGGCAAGCTATAGCGCTTACCCACAACGCATACTAAAACTACACAATGGCATTCCGTTCGTCAATACGGCAATCCATAAAGCTTACCCACAACACATATGCATTGTGGGCAAGCTCTATGGCTTTTTGTATTGCCAACGGTTCGCCATTGTGTTGTTTATATGTCCGCGAGCGGATTTCAAGTCCTAGAATAGCACCATGACGAGCCGTTTGGCAATACGGCGAGCCATAGATCTTGCTTACAATGCATATGCATTGTGGGCAAGCTTTATGGCTTGCCGTATTGCCAAATGGCTCGCCATAGTGTTGTTTATATGTTTGCAAGCGATTTTCAAGCGCTAAAATTACCTCATGTCCCTAAAAACAACACAATGGTGAATTGTTTGGCAATACGGCAAGCCATAGAGCTTGCCCACAAGGCGTATGCATTGTGGACAAGCTCTATGGCTTGCCGTATTGCCAACGGCTCACCATGGTGTTGTCTATATGTCTACGAGTGGTTTTCAGGCCATAAAATCACTTCGCAACTCTAAAAACAACATAATGGTGAGGCGTTTGCCAAATTGGCAAGCCATAGAGCTTGCCCACATCGCATACGCATTGTGGGCAAGATCTATGGCTTGTCTTTTTTCTAAAGGCCTCACCATTGTGTCGTTTTTATGTTAGAGTAGGTTATGTTAGAACTATCGACGGTATAATAATCAAAAAAATAAAAAAGGACTTCGAATATGACGCGTGTACTTCAAAAAACGCAATCGGACTTCGAAGTGACTCGTGTACTTCAAAAAATGCAAACGGACTTTCGCTAGGTTAGGTTATAGGTTAGTAGATGTTATAAGATAGGTTACATTAAGTTAGGTTATATTATATTATAGATTAGGCTTAATGATTATAGGTTAGGTTAGAGCTAGCGTCAAATTAATAGTAGTCATAACGCAATCGGACTTCGAAGATGACGCTTGCACTTCTAAAAGCGCAAACGGACTTTGGTTAGGTTAGGTAGATGTTATAAGTTAGATTATAGGTTAGGCATAATGATTATAGGTTAGGTTAGAGCTATCATCAAATTAATAGTAGAAAAAACACAATCAAACTTCGAACATGACTCGTGTACTTCTAAAAATGCAAACGAACTTCGGTTAGGTTAGGTTATAAGTTAGGTTAGGGTTATGTTATATGTTAGGTTAGAGCTAGCATCAAATTAATAGTAGAAAAAACACAACCGAACTTCAAAGATGACTCGTGTACTTCTAAAAATGCAAACGGACTTCGGTTAGGTTAGCTTATAGGTTAGGTTTAGGTTATAAGTTAGGTTACATTAAGTTAGGTTCGGGTTATGTTATAGGTTAGGTTAGATTATAAGTTAGGTTAGAGCTAGCATAAAATTAATAGTAGAAAAAATACAATCGGACTTCAAAAGTGTACACAGACTGAAAGAACCTTAATATATAGTCATTAACCAATAAAGACGAGATTATTATCCTGTGGTCCTAATCTCCGTGCACCACTAGACCGAGGTGTGCGGGGATCGGGCTTGGCTAGAGAATGTGAGGTTGTTAGAGCTAGCAAAAAATAGTTGAAAAAATACAATTGGACTTCAAAAGTTCACACAGACTTCAAGAACTTTAATATATAATCATTGACCAATAAAGACGAGATTATTACCCTCTGGTCCTAATCTCCGTGCACCTCTAGACCGAGGTGTGTGGGGATCGGGCCTAGCTAGAGAATGTGAGGTTGGTAAAGCTTGTAGTTATAACAACTAGAGTGTTTTAATTATTTGTTGCATCATTGGTAGATAAAGTATGGACGATAGGATATGCGCATTGCAAGCATGGACGATAGGATGTGCGCATTGCAAGCATCAGATCTTTCCAAAACAAAAAATCTGTGACTAACACATACGCAATCACGGTCTCTTTCCAATAGAGCATGTACAAGACCTGCGTTATCGATCTCATGGTCTAGAGATTGAAGTTCAAAGTCTGCAAGTAGATATTGCTCCAACTTCATCCTAGAGAAGACGATTTTTAAACGAGAATCCATCGACTGAGTCCTCCCAACCAATACCTGAAGCGGCATTTCAAGAAGTAGAGATGGAGCAGATGTTGGACGCCTTCTTTGACATGGATTCCAACATAGAAGGCGACAACATTGAACACAGTACTGTGGACCAACCTAAACCATCCCGTTCATATCAACGGCATGATAGCAACGATGAGGAGGATGAGATTATGCAAAGTCTTGCACGCATGCCACTCTACACTTGTGTAAAAATCTCAGTTCTCCGTATCACATTAGCAATGCTTAATTTGCAGTTTGTCTATGGTTGGTCTGACGCCTCAGTCATCACAGAGCTTTTCAGGTAAATATATTTATCCTAAGCATGTTAAAGTGAAAATTACAGTTCATATAAAGTGATCAAAGGGCTGACTTGTTCATGTAACGTCAGGTTGCTGAATGAGCAAATCTTGCCAGAAGGGAATCGCATGCCCCCTACTCGTCCAACCACCACTAAAAATCTTCTTACTAATTTGGGCTTGGATTATCAAAAAATACATGCATGTCTTAATGATTGTATACTTTTTTGCAATGAGTATGCAAACCTGGAACATTGTCCCAATTGTGGATCAAACAGGTATAAGGAGGACACACAGAGAAAATTTATCCCAGCAAAGGTTCTTCGACACTTTCCTATCATTCCAAGAATAAAGAGCATGTTCAGGTGAAAGTCCATAGCCGCTTTGATGACATGGCACTCAAATACTCGATCGACAGATGATGTTATGCGGGTACTATTGAGCTTATATGTGAAGCTACTCAATATATATGGCTTCTCTATATATGGCACCCAGGTCTCCTCTATATATACATCATCTCATGTGTGTATTCTACACACTTTGGGGTTCTATTCCTGTGCTCTCTCTTTCTCTCTCAACATGGTATCAGAGCAGTACGTTTTTGTTTTCAAATTTTCTCGTGATTGAAAATGATTCTGCAGAAACTACCCGTCAATGGGACTGGAATCGATGTGGTCTACAACTTTGCAGAAGGAAGTTTTTTCAAATTCTGCACCGATTTTGAGTTATCGTTCACGGACTGCGTACATGCCTGAAAAGCAACTTCCGCTTTTTGTTGTTGATTTTTCTGCTAATTGAAAACGATTTTGCCGAAACTACTAGCTATGGATATTGGAATCGATGTGGTCTACAAATTTGCAGAAGGAAGTTTTTTTAAATTCTGCACCGATTTTCAGTTATCGTTCGCGGACTGCATACATACCAAAAAAGCAACTTCCGCTTTCTGTTTTTGAATTCTCTGCTAATTGAAAACGATTTTGTAGAAACTGTTCGCATGAGGGACCGGAATCGATGTGGTCTACAACTTTGCAGACGGAAGTTTTTTCAAATTCTACACCAATTTTGAGTTATCATTCGCGGACTGCATACATACCCGAAAAGCAACTTCCGCTTTCTATTTTTGATTTCTCTGGTAATTAAAAACAATTTTGCTGAAACTACTCACGAGAGGGACCGGAATTGATGTGGTCTACAACTTTGCAGAAGGAAGTTTTTTTTTTCAAATTCTGTACCGATTTTGCGTTATCGTTCGCGGACTGCGTACATACCCGAAAAGCAACTTCCGCTTTTTGTTTTTGAGTTTTCTCCTGATTGAAAATGATTTTGCAAAAACTACCCGCGAGAGGGACGGGAATCGAAGTGATCTACAACTTTGCAGAAAGAAGTTTTTATTTTTTTTTCAAATTCTGTACCTATTTTGAGTTATCGTTCGCGGACTGCATACATACGTGAAAAGCAAGTTTCGTTTTATGTTTTGATTTTTCTGCTAATTGAAAACGATTTTGCAGAAACTACCCGCGTGAGGGATCGGAATCGATGTGGTCTACAACTTTGTAGAAGAAACTAGCCGCTGCAGGCATCGAAATCGATGAGAAACTATTCGCTTGAGCCATCAGAATTGATGTGGTCTATAACTTTGTAGAAGAAAGTTTCTCTAAATTCTGCACCGATTTTTGGGTTATCGTTCGCGGACTGTGAATATGTTTGAAAAGCAAAATTTTACTTTTTGCTTTTGATTTTTCTCATAATTGAAAACTTCTCAATTATATTTTTTCTTCATCAATCATATATTTGTTACTGACGTAACTTTGCTGCAGAAGCCAGTTATCGTTCCAATTCAGTCGAGCAGTTGATGATCGTCCAAGTTCTATCGAGCTACTGTTGGTACATGATCTTTTGTTATATGATATACTCGTTCATTGATTCTCGTATCATTATTCTTTTAGAGATATAGTTTCGTCATTTTATTGATAATTTCTCGTTGATACCATAGTGGTTTTGATGGTACCATGATGATGTTTTTGTTAGTACTTTGGTCATGGTGATTTCTGTTGATACCATGATGAGATTTCATTGATACCATGGTTATTCTCGGTGATGCCATGATGATGTTTCGTTGATACCATGGTTATTCCATGATGATATTTCGTTCATTCCATGGTGATTTTTGTTGATACCATGATGCTGTTTCGTTGATACCATGGTTATTCTCGGTGATACCATGATGTTGTTTCTTTGATACCAGGGTTATTCCATGATGATATTTCGTTAATTCCATGGTGATTTTTGGTGATACCATGATGCTGTTTCGTTGATACCATGGTTATTCTCGATGATACCATGATGTTGTTTCGTTGATACCATGGTTATTCTCGGTGATGCCATGATGTTCTTTTGTTGATACCATGGTTATTCTCGGTGATGCCATGATGTTGTTTCGTTGATACAATGACTATTTTCAGTGATATCATGATGCTTTTCGTTGATACCATGATGATTTATTCATTTTTATTGATACAATGATGATGTTTTGTTAATACTTTGATGATATTCATTGATCACTACGTTGATAAATGTTGTTTTATGTAGTATATACACATATCATTTGCATCACGTAAGCACGCATCTTGTACTTTTACGTTCATACTCTATATACCATATGTTTTCGTACGTATATATGTCGTCAAAAGAGTGGCGTCGCAAACCATCTCTGATGGCATTGTGAACGTAAATTATTTCACTAACGATGCTAAGAATTTTCATGACTAAGTTTTTTTGAGTCTATGATCTATGTAGGATTCATCAAAGAATTGATTTTATGAAGACAAACTTGGTGACAATAAAAGATTTATGAAGATATGTTTGGTGATGTCATATTGATGACAACACGAAGATATGTTTGGTGATACGATAGTGATGACAAGCTACATAGCAGATTCATGGAGACACTTCTAATTACGAGCTAATCGATAGCCTTTACACCTCTTTATTGAACCTTTGTATTCATTATTGTATTTGATAGGATAGGAGTAATGTAACTCCTCATAAAACATTGTAAAAGGAGTGATGTAGCTCCTTATAAAATATTCATTGTAAAAGGAGTGATGTAGCTCCTCATGAACATTTGTATATTCAATGATTTTTATAATATAACGGTGGGTGTATATAGAGCTGTGGATTTTTCCCTTGATCCCCCAAGGGTTTTTTCATCCACAGTTAGGGACCCTTATTTGAGCGGGGGTGTTGAGCTTATATGTGAAGCTACTCAATATATATGGATTCTCTATATATGGAACCCAGGTCCCCTCTATATATACATCATCTCATGTGTGTATTCTACACACTTTGGGGTTCTATTCCTGTGCTCTCTCTTTCTCTCTCAACAGGTACCTCCTGACTCTCGTGCATGGAAGCACATAGAGGAAAGTTGGACTACATTTAAGAATGAGCCTCGATGTATCCGCTTTGGTCTGGCAATGGACGGAGTAAACCCATTCGGATTACGGAGTTCGTCATGGAGAACGTGGCCTATTTGTATGGTTAATTATAATCTTCCACCATGGCTCGCTATCAAGAAGGGCCATCTGTTGTTGTCATTGATTGTCCCAGGAAAGTACAAAGCAAAGAACATGGATGTCTATCTGGCACCAATTATAAAAGAGCTCCAAATCTTGTGGACAGCAATCGATGTGGTTGATATGTCCCAACCAATCGAACGATGGAATGTACATTTGCAAGGCATTCTCATGTGGACCATGCATGATTGGCTAGGGTTTGGTGAGTGCTCAGGCAAGTACCTTTAAAACCCTCACACGCATGTGATTCATGGCTACGTCAACGCTTTTAAATATTAATATGTGATGTTTCAGGCTTGAGTTACTCGGGAAATCATGCACGTCAAAAATGTGGTCCTCGACTTGGCTTCCGCCGCTATGAGCATTTCAGCAAGACAATTTACGAGGAGCATGGTAGATTTTTGCCTAAAGGACATGAGCTACGTGGACCAAACATATGCAAACATGATATGCATCCACTGAAAGCGAGCGATTGGAAAAACATGTGGCTGGAGAGAAGAGGTTGGATGCCACCTGGAATGAAAAGACTTTCTATTTTCCATGATCTCCCGTATTGGAGTGACCTATTGATTAATCATTTGCTCGACCCAATGCACATCTTCAAGAATGTGGGGGGGATCATCTGGAAGACCATCTCTGGAAAAAGGGAGAGCAAGGCCCAAAGAGATGACCTCCAGGCTATGGTTGAATGCCAGAGATGTGGCCTCAACTTAAACCCAATGGAAAGTGGTCTATATCAAAAGGTCCATGGGTTCTGAGTCGCGAAGAAGAGAAACAAGTGAAGAAAACTATATCTTCATTCAAGACTCCCACAGGGTGCATGCGATGTTTGAAAACGGCTTTTATGAGAGATGACAATCTCAGTGGTCTTAAGTCCCACGATTGGCACAAATTTTTACAGTTCATCTTACCAATTTCCATAAAGGGTTGTTTGACATATGACATAAGAAGAAAAATCTACAAAACCAGTGAGTTGGTACGCTGGATCAGTTCAAAAGAGATAAGAGAAGACAACATCGATGCAACACGCTTAAGTGGTATTGAAGCAGTGTGCATGGTGGAGAAGTACGTTCCAACAAACATTCTTACCATCCAAATGCATGTACTTGTGCAAGGGTCGATGAAGTTGTAGTTACTGAGGTGGTCCATAGCAGGAGGATGTTCTTCTTGGAGAGATTTATGAAGACTTTAAAGGGTTTGTTCCTCAAAGGGCTCGCCTCAAGGGTAGCATTGTCAGGACAAGGGTCCTACGGGGCAAGGCCCAACCTAGGGGGTGAGGAACCTAGGCCAAGGGCCTGGACTGGACCAGTGTGGACTGGGGATCCGCTTAGGGAAAGAGCTAGGAGCTAGGCCTATATAAGGGACGGTAGGGAGGAGGATCCCAGGTCTTAGTTCCCTAGGTCTTACATTGGTATCAGAGCCTCTCTTTTTTGGGAAGACAGGTGTGGTCCTCTTATGATTTTTGCATGCTCATGCTGTTCTCGATGGTGGGGAAGCGCCCTTGATAGGCGGGGAAGGCTGGGCCGAGACCCAAGCGGCGTGTGCAAGGCCTCTTCAGGCGGGAGGAGATGGCTTGTCGACAAGCTCCAAATCTCTCATGGTTAGCCTGGATGGGAGCGCGAGGCGGAGCCGGAGAAAACCCAACTTAGTGGTGGTGGGACCATCTGAGCAATGCATGGAGTGCGACCTCCCTTTCTCTCTCACACGGCACTCTGCTGCGCCATCGCCATGCCTTGAGCTTTCTATTTTCCCACTTAAGCGCCCAAAGGCCTTTGGCCTTAGGGCAAAGGACATATTTTTGTTTCCTCTAAGGGTCAGTGCCCACGGGCTTCTGCAGCGGAAGGTGACATGCATGGGCTACCTTTCATCGGCCATGGAGCAAAAAACAGACCCGAAACAGATTGCAAAGTTTGGAAAGCTCGACTTCCTAAAAATGGTTTGGGATTTGATGGTCGAGGAAAGAAGTTTAGGAAAACATACCATCGTATTTGTTTGAAAAAGGGAACTGGTGCTTGCCGACCTTGGGCAAGGTTCTGAACAAGGCTGCTAGGCAAAGACAATGTTGATGCTCGGTTTAAGGTTCAGGGAATCTCGAGCATCCCGGCCATGTGATCAACACCGCAAGTTTATACAGGTAATGAGGTAAGTCTTCAATTTCAATTGTATTTATTAACCTATTCAATACCTGTTGAATAGTATAGCATCAGTACGATCAGGCATGCACGCCATGTCTTGAAAAATTATCGTGCTATGTCTAGGCCGGATGTTTTCAGTCAATCCGAATTTGCAAATAGATTCTCCATGCTTTGACAACAAATTTCAGGTATGCTTTGTTGAAGCATTACAATGTTCCTACTCCATTGTTATCCGCATAACTTGATCTACAATTAATTGTTGTATCTCTGCATAAAGTAATGTATGAAAATCGAATTCTAATCTTGGCATTCACTAGGTATGCATGAAATTTAGGAACTCCAAACACAAGCACGGCTTGTGACAGTCGTTTCAAGCATTACACTTTTTGGCATCGAACCAATACTGAACGTGCCAACATGACTCAAGCATGGCGTGAGTACCTGCAACCTTGATCTGTTGCACGGATCAATAGCAGTTCAATTTTGATGCCCATGGAATCTCAAGGATATTGACACACCCTTTGACTCGACTTCATGAAGGGTGCACAGAGCTTGGCATGGCTGACTACTTATCACTGCTTCCAGAAGCCGGCAAAGATGCTCGCCACACGGCACTAACCAATTTGAATTGAAATTGCTTGAAAAGGTCAATTCTCGTTTTCCATTATCTTTTTACGTCCGTACCACCATCTGTTAGCAAGAATTTGGGCATCTTGCATTGAAGATTCTCGCATTTGAACTATGCTATGAGTATACAAACTTGGCAGGGGAATTGGCAATATGACTGCAAGTTATTTCATTACATATCAGACAGGCGTATATGATATACGAGGGTGTATCATACATGATAATTCTCTCTCATGCAATAGACAAGGTTATGAGCTACATTTGAGCGAGTTTTTCCTTGACATCTCAAGACAACTGGCTATAGCAGGATGACCAGGTTAGACCATGTTCAATTTTTTTTGTTCTTTCATGTTAACACCTTTGATTGGAAAGTACTTCTTTTGTGCAAAGCAAAGTGTTTTGACAATTTTACATGAAGCACGGCTTCTCCCTTGTGCCAAGGTGATGCCCAATGACTTGGCATCAAGGGCATAAGCACATAAGTTTGAAAACACTGGCAAAATAGAGAGTTTCCTACCAGTTTAGACTGTGCAAGGCACTGCTAGTTTTGGTTCTTACATTTGAGGCCATCAATTTTGCCAAGGGCTTACAATTATGTATGAACGGCATGCTAACTAGGTGGATTAAATTCCACTGCCTCATAAAACGCGCTTCCGCTATAACACCAAAGACTTTGTCAAGGACAAGATAAGTTCTGGATTGTTTAACATGCTTGTTGGTTGCTGTCAACACACAACAACACTAAAAGGAACCTCAAATTTGGACTTCATTCATAGGCAAAGGTCCAATGCTAAGTCATTCTCATACAAGTCACGCATAAGATGCGTAACACACAGATTCGGCACACACTCTAGAAATTTAAGGAAAGTTCCTCAGCCCAGCATGCTCTTCTTATCTCCTTTCTTTTTTCTCTCTAAAGATAATGAAAACTTTCTAAGAAGCTTTCGCTGGTGACTCAACATGAGCCAATGTGCTCTAACTCTTACCTATAAATTGGGCAAGATGCCATCTAAATTAGTCTTCATCGGCTAGACGATTGAACACTAATTTCCATGAGGACTATGAGCCACACACGCTGGCTAAGAGCAATTGTTAAATCTAGGGTAAGACCCAATGGTTGGTATTCCTTGGGGATTTTTTCTTAAGAACGAACAGATCTACCAAGGGAAGTACACATCGACATTACTGGACAAGCAAGATTCTTGTCATTATCGATGTCTAGGGTGACACTCAAGTTGAGTTTTTTATAATCATCAACTTACAACAACTGAGCTCTACAAGGAAGTATCAATGCAGCAATTGTTGGAGCTATATATGGCTCACTCTACTGAACTTGGTCTCACCTATATATTTGTATCTTGTCCTCAATATGAATCAGTCTTTGGGAGCGTATATGGTGTGTCTCTTGTTTTGTCTCTCTCTCTTTCTCTCTACATCTCAACATGGTATCAGAGCGGTAACGATCACGTGCCGATTCAATTCATGGTGACACAACAAGATGTGTATGCGATTCGCATGTAAGATTCAAAATTGCTACAAATTTTATTTTTGAGCGTTGATTCTTGTTAACTGTGGTTGTTTTGTGTTAAGAAGAATATAATTGGTTTTTTATGTGGCATTTATTTCTAATCAATCTAATCGTTGATTACGTTTTCTTGTTGATGACACCCTGAACTTCATCGCAATTTTTCTTGTTGTTCTGCTCAAAATTTAGAGAAACGGAAAAAGCGCAACGGAAATTTTCATCCAAAACTTGTTCGTCTCCTCGAGATCTTCGATTTGAGTTCTAGGTTTGCGTCAATCAGAGTTCGCATCAGAAAGTTATGTTGTTTTTACTGCAATTGAGCTTGACGCAGCTTTCTTCGTCCTACTTCTTCGTGAAGCGTCCGCGATCGTTTTTCTTATTTTGGCGTTAACTTTTTCGAGAAGATTAAGCTTTTTTCTATTCGTATTGTGGCTGTCAATCTTGCGTCTCACGCCACTCTATTTTGAGGACTCGTTTATTATTAACGTCTCCTTTACCCTGTCTTTTTTGGGTGACGTCTCTCACATCTTTGGACATTCCTTGAGCATCCTTCTTACGTTTATCGTTGACAGAACGCAGTACTCATATCTCTCTCATTCTCAATTGCGGCCTTCACCATATATGGTGTGCAGATTCTGCGATCTTATCTTATACGTCTTCTCACAACAAGATATGGCTATGAATATTCTCGCCAACGGCTTTCCTTCTGGCCAGCATTTTGTTCCTCCTTTCCAAGGTCAAGGATTTCCAGGCTGGAAAGCAAAGATGTTGTTAATTCTTGAAGGCGATGAACTCTCCGATGTTGTTCTTGGAAATCGTGTTTGTCCGCCTCAGCCTATTGATACGGATAATGATAACGTGCTTATCACTGAAGGACCTATATTTGAAGATTGGAATGTTGCCTATACGGATTGGCAACGATGTGATAAAGCAGCTCTTCGGTATATTCTTTCTGCTCTTACTGATTCCCTTCTGCTTGATATGTATGAACTTCCTACTTCCCACGACGTATGGAAGTACCTTATTGCAAACTTTCAGAAGAAATCTGTTACAGAAATACTTTATTTAAGAGGGTTGCTTAACAAGTTACAATATGAAGTTGGTACTGCCATGACGGGACATATTGAATATTTCAAATCTATTATTAATCAACTTGCTGCTGTCGGTGATCCTGTTGCACAAAAGCAACTGATTACACTTCTCCTTGATATGGTGAAGGACTCTTCTTATGATAACATTGTTACTATTCTCTCTAATAAAGATGGTCTTGATTTCGACCAAGCCTGCATGTCTTTAATTGAATACTCTCAACGTCAAGAACTTCGGAATGTTGGTCACGATACAGCTATGATTTCACAAGAGTAGACTGAGTCACAACAGATGGAACGTGATTTTTATGCTCGAAGGCGTCCATTTCAACGAGGAAACCGCAGAGGTGGCCGTCTTGGTAATATTTTCTCTCCTCTCAAATTTCCTAATAATCAATGTTCTTACTGCAACAAAAATGGCCATACTGAAGATGATTGTTGGGCACGTCAATATGATGAAGAACACAATATTACCACAAAACAACCACGTTTATCTAGAGACTCTTCTTCTTCTTCTTGTGAATATTGTGGACTGATCATCCCACTCATATGTGCTATAAGAGTCGATTCGACACAGATCGGAATAGAGCATATGCTACTGAACATCGAAACAACATTGTACCAGAAACAAGTTGCGTCCTATGTTCAGTTGCTCCAGACAGAATACTTCATGTTTGTGATGGATCACTTTTTATTGTCGATTCTGGTGCTACAGGAAATATGACATATCAGTCTAAGTGGCTCCATAACTATCATCCACTGCCAGTTCAACGTGTTGTTTATCTTGCTGATGATACTACTTGTCAAGTAAAGGGTATTGGAGACTTATATCTTGGTACCTTATCTTGTTCCACTCAAATTTTGCGAGGAGTATTACATGTACCGGATCTTCAACTTAATCTTCTTTCAATTGCTAGACTTGTTGATCTTGGTCTGTTTGTTGGATTTGATCATACCAAATGCCGAATTGAGAAAGATGGACAGACTATAGCCACTGCTCCTCGAAACGGTAATTTGTTTGAACTCTCTCTCAACGATGCTGTAGAAAATATTGTCACTGCTCCAGCTGATCATGATTGGAAAGTATGGCATCACCGTTTTGTTCATGCTAATTTCTCAAAACTCCTTGATCTTCAACGTCGTGATCTTGTTCATGGCATGGATCTTAAAGCCCATCCCCATATGGGAATTTGTGAATTTTGTGCTCTTAGGAAACACAATCGTAAACCCTTTCCTCTTTCAAATACAACTCATTCTCATGACATATTGGATCTTGTTCATACTGATATATGTGGACCTCTACCTTCTTCGAGATCACAATATCGCTACTTCATTACTTTCATTGATGATTTCTCAAGGTATACGACTATATTTCTACTTAGATAAAAATCTGAAGCCTTATCTGTTTTCAAACAATTCCACAAGGCTGCGGAACTTCAAACTGGTTGTTGCCTTAAGAAGCTTCGTAGTGACAATGGAGGCGAACATGTTTCTCAAGAGTTTTTGAGTTATTGTACTGACAGTGGAATTCATCATGAACACAGTATTCCATATTCGCCTCAACAGAACGGTGTTGCTGAACGAAAGAATCGCACTATTCTCAATGCTGTAAGATGTATGCTGATTCATTCTGGCTTATCTCGTGTTTTCTGGGCTGAAGCTACTTTGACAACAACATTTATTCAGAATCATCTTTCTACTACTGCACCCTCTGGTAAGATACCCATCACAGCATGGACAGGTGACATTCCTTCTGTATCTCATTTTCGAACCTTTGGATGTATTGCTTATATTCATGTTCCCAAAGAAACACGAACAAAGCTTGATGCTCCTGGTCTTAAAGTTATTTTTATTGGATATTCTGACACTTCCAAAGGCTACAAATTCTATGACCCTTCCTCCAAGAAAGTAATTGTGAATCGTGATGCTACTTTTAACGAACAGCTTATGGGAGGCTCATGGTCCATGGATGATTCTGATGATACTAAATCATTGCTTCAGGCTTTTACATTTCTTTCAGAAGATGAAACTCTTCCTATAGAGAAACTTTCCTTTTCACAACCATCCATTCCAAATGTTACCAATGATGATATTGATATTTTTGTTCATCTGCCTATTGATTTTGAACATGGCTCATGTCATGTTTATGATGACGATATTGCTGATAATGCTTTTTCTACTTCTGAAGATCCCGTTACTTATGATGAAGCTATCTCTTCACCACAAAAGGATCAATGGCAAGAGGCAATGGAAGCAGAGTACGATTCTCTTATCTCTAAAGGTACATGGATACTAACTGAATTACCTCCTGGTCATACAGCTATTAAATGTAAGTGGGTGTATAAGACAAAAATAAAAGCAGATGGATCTTTTGACAAGTTCAAGGCGCGTTTAGTTGCAAAAGGTTACTCCCAAGTAGCTGGTGTTGATTATCAAGAGACTTTTTCACCAGTTGTTCGCATTACAAGTGTTCGAGTTTTATTGGCATTTGCTGTTCAATTTGATTTAGAAGCTCATCAAATGGATGTGACTTGGAAGAGGAAATTTATATGGAACAACCAGAAGGGTTTGTTATTCCAGGTAAAGAAGACCTTGTTGCTCAACTCCATAAGGCACTATATGGTCTCAAACAAGCTTCGCGAGCCTGGTATACAAAATTTGATCTTTTTCTCACCTCTAAAGGATTCATCTCTTGCTCGTCAGACCCCAACTTATACATAAAATGCCAAGGTAGCAGTTTTGTGATTCTTGCTCTTTGTGTGGATGATACCATCCTTGTTTCCAATGATTTGGGATTTCTTCAGCAAGTGAAAAAGTTATTGTCTTCTGCATTTGATATGGTGGATCTTGGAGAGATTCACTCTTGTCTTGGCATTCAAATCCAACGGAACCGTACAAAAGGTATTTTATTCCTTCGACAGTCAAAGTTTATTGCAGATACTATTCAAAAATTTGGTATGAAATCTGCACATTCAGCCAACACACCTTGTCTTGCGAGCTCTACGAAGAACACTTCTGACAATGGCGGTCAACTTGTCACAAATCAACCTTATGCTAACTTGATTGGATGTCTTCAGTTTGTTGGCATGAACACTCGTCCTGATATTCTGTTTGCTGATAATTATCTTGGACAACATCTTGCATGTCCTTCTCTTAAGCATTGGTCTGCTGCAAAGCGTGTATTGAAATACTTGAAAGGCACTACAGATTTTGGTTTAGTCTCGACAACAACTCACATCGGATTCTATGCAATCTCTTTCTCTTTTGGGTTACACAGATGTAAACTGGGCAAGCTCACATTTATCTATGCGATCTACTAGTAGAAATTGCTTCTTTATAAATGGTTGCCTTGTTTCTTGGACCAGCAAGAAACAACATTGTGTTGCAGTTTCTACGACTGAGTCAGAATATGTTGCGGCATCACTTGCAGCTCGTGAGTTGATTTGGCTTCGACAATGCTGGTTGATATTGGTCACTCTCCTCTTTCTAGCACACCCTTGCGGTGTGACAACCAAAGTGCTATTAGTCTTGCAAAAGACTATGTTCAACATAATAAGTCAAAGCACATTGCTGTCCATTATCATTATGTCAGGTATGAAGTACGCAAAGGAACCATTATGGTTGAACACTGTCCAAGTGACCAGATGATTGCAGACATTTTGACCAAAGGCCTCAATGAGTCACGTTTCATCCTCTTGCGCTCGGAGCTTGGAGTTGCTTCGGCCTCACTCTTTCTAGATTAGCTTCTTTGCTATTGTAATAGCTTTGTACATATGACATTGTAATCTTTTAGGTACCATGCACTATCCACACTCCACATTTGCACATTGTGATATCTAAGTCACTTGAATATTTGTACATAGATGCAAAATTCACTTTCACATCATCACCGCTCATTCATATTTTCACATTGTATAGGGGCTTGGGTTTTTCCCTTGAACTCCCCAAGGGTTTTTTCATCCAAAGCTAAAGACCTTTGTTTGACTGGGGGTGTTGGAGCTATATATGGCTCACTCTACTGAACTTGGTCTCACCTATATATTTGTATCTTGTCCTCAATATGAATCGATCTTTGGGAGCGTATATGGTCTGTCTCTTGTCTCGTCTCTCTCTCTCTTTCTCTCTACATCTCAACAGCAGCAAGATATGCCTCGAGGAACATTGTCCGAGAACTCCTATCCTGCTTTGGGAGAGGCGGGGAATTTTTGGGGAAGTTGGGAATTTTGGGGGGAGCTGCCAAGTGGAAATGGATTAATCCCACATGGTGGGGAGAAAGTGAAAATTTGAGGGTATAAGGGGGGGGAATGCGCACCCCTAAGGTTGTATCAAAGTGGCAAATGGAGCTTCTCTTGCCTTGCTAATGAGGCTCGCTCGGTGTTGGGGGAGAGAGGGGGCTCCCATTGTGAGTTCCCACTACCTCAAAAGGAACCTGGCCACCTTTTTGGTCCCTGGGCACCTCTCTTCTCCACTTGCCTTGGTCATAAAGTGATCGACAACTCTTTTTTCACCCAAAATAGGCCAAAATTGGACCAATTAAAAGGTGCCCAAAGAGAGAACTATGTCAGCTGAGAAGAGAGAGAAAATTCCTAGGGATAAGAGCAAAAAATTCTCCTTTTTAATCGCTATAATTCTCTGCACACCCTTTTTGCTTATAGAGACTAGTATTTTTGGAGCTTTTGAGAGATACCCCATCTTCGAAAGCTTGTAACTCTCTCGTCTGTTGTTCGAATCAAGCATATGGATACTCTACAGAGGTCTACATGACACAAGATTCGTCTTTATGATCTTGATTTTCAATAATTTCAATCATGGTTTGGGTTAGGACTGTTTCCCGCCGACTTTACAGGTGTTCGACATAGGTATTTTCCGCAGTTTTATGGTGTTTCCTTCCGACGGTGTGGTGTGTGCTAGGCTATAGAGGTTTTCATTTTCTTCTGGTTTTCACGCTTACAACGCTAAAGAGTGAGTGTATGGCAATTAGAAAAGTTGTAAGAATAACATAACCACAAAATCAAAAGCTTGATCATGGCATAACGGCATAAATATTTTATAACCATAATTAAAACATGAGTCGAAAATTGCAAAACCATAAACATAACCGGTTTGTGATACCATAATTTGCTTGTCATACCATAACCATAACAGCCATACCATCATTGCACAAACATAACCATAAACATAATCATATTAATAACCATAACCATCACATGATTTCCATGCCATCATAGCAAAACCATAACCTTAACTTGATTGCCAAACCTTAACCATAACATCTGTGCCATACCATAAACATAAGTAATACAAAATTGTACATATGCAAACAATCACTGAGTGAGACTGTATCAAGAAGACCACAACTACAAAAAAGACTGTACCAAGAAGACTGTATAAAGATGACTAGGTAAAACTGTATCAAGAAGACCCTCGTGATAGTGCCTCCCAGTGGATGTCCTCTCCCTCCTCCTGCAGCAGCTTGGTCAAAAGGGCCACAAGTCCATGCTTGTACACATACTTCTCCTCTCGGCGTGTCGGAGGACGCTTCATGACAACTTCCTGTAAAATTATGATTTAACCATTATTTTCAATAATTTAAAGCATATGTATAATACTTAAACACTCATGTCTAAGCGTGTTGTAGCCTCCACTCCAACATGTGATGCTCCAACAGACTCCAAACGTGCTCTAGCTGCATCTCTCTGCTGCTGAAATCTCTCAGGATTGTCTTGTGTGTCTCTCATGCAATCCCCGCCCACTCCTCTGCGTCCAACCATGCTGGCTTTGGATTACCGACATTATACCTTTCTCTTGCCTTTGATCAACGGTGTGACATTGTGGCCTTCGTCACACTCAAAATCCAGGGATTTGAGACTAGATCGTATCGCTCTGTCGGCCTGTACTCTCTGTGAATGGCCTCGACGATGTAATTATTCTTTCAAGATCAAGATTATCCCAAACCTCCATCACAGAGTGAGCAAATTGAATTTTACAAAGTTGCCGAATCCTTTGTCGCATGGCCTTTTTGACCCTATCCACCACAATAGCCGAATCCCTGCCCTAGTACACCTTGCTAGGATCATGCTTGTGTGATCCCCAAGCTGTACATGGTGTGCCAATCGGTGAACTATCTACTAGAGTGTGTGGTGGACGCTTTCTCGGTGGTGTGGACGCATCGGTAGAACCGCTACCACAACAACCACCGCCTCCTGAACGAGGCCTACCTCGTGTCAAGGATGAACCACCCGTCGGTGTAGAGGGACACACGAGTCCTAGGCGTAGGGGGCACACTCGATTGAGGTGTGGGGTCGCTCGGTGTAGAGACCACACTAGTCCCGGGCATAGGGTCGGCCATAGTAGGTCTAGAGGAACCTGTTGTCCAAAGATGATGTGCCATCGTGATCTGCTCTAGTGTAAGTGAGACAAAAACGAGTCCATCTGCTCAGGTGACATGCTGGTTGGAGTGAGAGGAAAACTAAAACTAGGAGAGGATGGATCATCGTCATCGGCCATGGCTAGTCATACACAAATAACACCCACAAAATATGTTATTTTATAAAAAAAACACTTAATGAATATAAATAACAAATAAACAAAGTTGCAACATAAATGAATAAATCTAAATTGTATTGTAGACTAATAAAAAGAATATTCAAAAGAGTTCCTAGTAGAAATCATTAGTTAATCTCTCATCTTCTATGAGATCTGATGCACCAAAGATGTGTATCTCAATGTGTACTTCTGCATCTTGGTCATCAAACTCTACTTCTTCGTCGCTCTTCGCATCAGCTTCAATATTTGACACCCCATTTCTAGGTTCAAACAACTGCTCACTGTTGACATCCACCTCAAAATCTAAAGTTAAAGTTACCGTCTGTCCTGTGCTTTGTTCATGAATCACTACGTCGACCTCAACGTCCAATCCTTTACACACTTTCTTGCTCCATGGAGCAACTTGAACGACATAGAGCCTGTAGAATTTAGACAGATCATTCTCATCATTTTCTGTCCATAGTGGATCGTGTGTGAACACAACTTATTCACAATGCTACCGAAGTACAAATGTATCCCACGCATATGTCCACATCCACCTAGAGTTCACTTGAATCAATCCACTCTTGTCTTTACGCATAGCTGCATTAGGGCCGCTAGTAATAACTTTGAACCACTTGACATCAAAGATAAACATATCAAATTTTCTAAAGCTAATCTTCAAGATGTCTCGGATGTAGCCAAAGTATTCAAGTTGGCTAGTCTCTGTGTTCTCATCCCTGGCACTACTCCTACTTTTTTGGACAAAGCTTGCCCTAACACCACTATCAAAAGTGACCCTTTGTTCATCGATCCGTTGCACTCTGAAGTGTTTCCCATGCGACCACAAAGCTCCATATTTGTGATATTGCAGCCACAAAACTGAAACAGACTAAAAGTTATTAAAGCAATGTGATCATGTGGAGCTTGAAAAGGAAGTTGTGAAAATATACGTGCCATTTGCAACCCCTTGACATCTCCTCTTCCTCTTCAGTAATCAGCACCCCATTCCTCTTTGCCTTTGAGATTGTTGAATCTAACCACCGCCCAATTAGAAAGTCAGGCAATTTTTTAAGATGATCTAGAAAAGGAAGGTTTCTAGTGGCACAGTTGCGCTTAAATTGCAGGCTATCTGTCAAGAGTTGTTGCTTTTCCCCTTCGTACCTCTCTAGCCACTTTTGCATGATGTCTGACTTGAGAAGGCAAAATATCATAGCCTTTTCTCACATTGTGATGTCCATCTTCATAACGATTCCTTGTCCCTGTGGCTTGTCCTCTGTCACCTTGACGTTGACCTAAGTAGTCCACATTCGGGGCATCTCTGTATCAATTGAGACAAAAAATTCACTGATGAGGACAAGAGACTCTTGTACAAGCCATCCTTCGGCCATGCTACCCTCGGGGCGAGCCCTTTGACGAACAAACCCCTTTAAAGTCTTCATAAATATCTCCAAGAAGAACATCCACCTGCTATGGACCACCCCAACAACTACAACTTCATCGACCACATGTACAAGTACATGCTTTTGGATGGTAAGAAGGTTTGCTGGAAAGTACTTCTCCACCATACACACTACTTCAATAGCGTTTAAGTGTGCTGCATTGATGCTATTTTTGAGCTTATATATGAAGCTACTCAATATATGGCTTCTCTATATATGGAATTCAGGTCCCCTCTATATATACATCATCTCGTGTGTGTATTCTACACACTTTGGGGTTCTATTTCCGTGCTCTCTCTTTCTCTCTCAACATTGTATAAGAGCAGGACGTTTTTGTTTCAATTTTTCTCCTGATTGAAAACGATTTTGCAGAAACTATCCGCCCTAGGCACCGCAATCGATGTGGTCTACAACTTTGCAAAAGAAAGTTTCTTCAAATTCTGCACTGATTTTGAGTTATCGTTTGCGAACTACGTACATGCCTAAAAAGTAACTTCGCTTTTCTGTTTTTGATTTTACTCCTGATTAAAAACGATGTTGCAGAAACTACCCGCTTGAGGCACTAGAATCAATGTGGTCCACAACTTTGCAGAAAAAGATTTTTTTCAAATTATGCACCGATTTCGAGTTATCGTGCGCGGACTGCGTACATGCTTGGAAAGCAAATTTTCTTTTTGTTTTTTATTTTTCTCATGATTGAAAATGATTTTGCAAAAACTATTCATGCTAGGTATCGGAATCGATGTGGTCTAGATCTTTGCAGAAGAAAGTTTTTTCAAATTCTGCACCGATTTTGAGTTATCATTCGAAGACTGCGTACATGCCTGAAACGCAACTTCGCTTTTTGTTTTTGATTTTTCTCCTCATTAAAAATGATTTTACAGAAATTACCCGTGGGAGGCATCGGAATCGATGTGGTCTATAACTTTGCTTTTTGTTTTAGATTTTTCTCCTGATTGAAAACGATTTTGCAAAAATTACCCACGAGAGGCATCGGAATCGATGTGGTCTACAACTTTGCACAAGAAAGTCTTTTCAAATTCTGCACTAATTTTGAGTTATCGTTTGCGGACTGCATACATGCCCGAAAAGCAACTTTCGTTTACTTTTTGCTTCTGATTTTTGTCATAATTGAAAACTTCTCAATTATATTTTTTCTTCATCAATCATATATTTGTTACTGATGTAACTTTGTTGTAGAAGCCAGTTACATATTGTTCCGATTCAGTCGAGCCGTTGATGATCGTCCAAATTCTATCGAGCTACTGTTGGTACATGATTTTTTGTTATATGATATACTCGTTCATTGGTTCTCCTATAATTATTCTTCTAGAGATATAGTTTACGTCGTTTTATTGATAATCTCTCGTTGATACCATAGTGATTTTGATGGTACAATGATGATGTTTTGTTAGTACTTTGGTCATGGTGATTTTCGTTGATACCATGATGATATTTTGTTGATACCATGGTTATTCTCGGTGATACCATGATGTTTGTTTCGTTGATACCATGGTTATTCTTGGTGATACCATGATGATATTTCGTTGATGCCATGGTTATTCTCGGTGATACCATAATGTTGTTTCGTTAATACCATGGTTATTCTCGGTGATACCATGATGTTGTTTCGTTGATACCATGGGTATTCTCGGTGATACCATGATGTTGTTTTGTTGATACAATGATTATTCTCGATGATATCATGATGTTGTTTCGTTGATACCATGGTTATTCTCGGTGATACCATGATGTTGTTTCGTTGATACAATGATTATTCTCGGTGATATCATGAAGCTTTTCGTTGATACCATGATGATTTATTCATTTTTATTGATACAATGATAATGTTTTGTTAATACTTTGATGAAGTATATCCACATGTCATTTGCATCACGTAATCACGCATCTTGTACTTTTATGTTCATACTTTATGTACCATATGTTGTCGTGCATATATATGTCGTCAAAAGAGTGGCGTAGAGAACCATCTCTTATGGCATTGTGAACGTAATTATTGCACTAACGATGCTAATAATTTTCATAACTATGTTTTTTGAGTCTATGATCTATCTAGGATTGATTTCATGAAGACAAACTTGGTGACAATAAAAGATTTATGAAGACATGTTTGGTGATGCCATATTGATGACAAGCTACACAACAGATTCACGGAGACACTTTTGATTACGAGCTAATCGATAGCCTTTACACCTCTTTATTGAACCTTTGTATTCACTATTGTATTTGATAGGAGTATGTGTATGTGATTCACATGTAAGATTTAAAATTGCTACAAATTTTATTTTTAAGGGTTGATTCTTGTTAACTGTGGTCGTTCTGTGTTAATAAGAATATGATTAATATTTTGTGTGGTATTTATTGATAATCAATATATGGTGAATCATTGATTACGTTTTCTTGTTGATTTGTCTTTTGACACCCTGACCTTCATCTTAATTTTTGAGGGTCTTCTACTCAAAATTTGGAGAAACGAAAAAAGCGCAATGAAGCACAGCTTAATAACACTTTGCATCCAAAACATGTTCGTCTCCTCGAGCTCTTCGATTTGGATTCTAAGTTTGTGTCAATCAGAGTTTGCAACAGAAAGTTATGTTGTTTTTACTGCAATTGAGCTTCACGCAGCTTTCGTCCTCGTTCGTCTTCGTGAAGCGTCTACGATCATTTTTCTAATTTTGGCATCAACTTTTTTGAGCAAATTTAGCTTTTTGTTGTTCATATTGTGGACGTCAATCTTGCATCTTACGTCACTCTATTTTGAGGACTCTTTTATTAATAACATCTTCTTTTTTCTGCTTTTTGGGGTGACGTCCCTCACATCTTTGGACGTTTATTGAGCATGCTTCTTGCGTTTTGTTGTTGACAGAACACAGTTGTCATATTTCTCTCATTCTCAATTGCAGCCTTCACCATATATGGTGTGCAGATTCTGCGATCTTATCTTATACCTCTTCTCGCAACTAGATATTGCTGTGACTATTCTCTCAATGGCTTTCCTTGTTCTGTTCCTCCTTTCCAAGGCCAAGGATTTCCAGGCTGGAAAGCAAAGATGTTTCTAATTCTTGAAGGCGATGAACTCTCTGATGTTGTCCTAGGAAATCGTGTTTGTCCGTCGCAGCCTGTTGTTGATACAGATCATGACACCGTGCTTATCATTGAAGGACCTATATTTGAAGATTGGAATGTTGTGTATACAGATTGGCAAAGACGTGATAAAGCAGCGTGTTGGTATACTATTTTTGCTTTTACTGATTCCCTTTTGCTTGTTATGTATGAACTGCCTACTTTCCACGACGTATGAAAGTACCTTATTGAAAACTTTCAGAAGAAATCTGTTATAGAAATACTTTATTTGAGAGGGTTGCATAACAAGTTATAATATGAAGTTTGTACTGCCATGACGAAATATATTAAGTCTTTCAAATCTATTATAATTAACTTGGTGTTGCCGGTGATCCTGTTTCACAAAAGCAACTGATTACACTACTCCTTGACTCTCAATCTAAATCTTGTGCACAATCTCAATCTCTATCACTCTCTCGCTCTCAATCTCAATCACAATCACAGTCTCAATCTTGATCTCTTGATGGCAACAATGATCATAATCGAAATCACAACACGATCACAATCCCAATATCATGATACCTTGCACAGATCCTGGGTCACACATTGGTTTCTACATCGTCTACGAAATAGCCAAAAGAACATACTTGTGCAACCAAATCAACATGATAATCAATTTCAAAAAATCATTTTATACCATCATAAAAGAGTATAATCACTTCTTGATTGGATCAAACAAAAGAGATATTACCTGTGTATATCAGTTTGTAAGCTAACCTGTTTTTGTTGCTTGTAGGTTACCCTGGTGGTGCTGGCAATCTGTTTTTGTCATAACTTGATCAAACGAACTCAGAACATAGACTTCCGGGCACTCAAAACGACGGGAGCAGATCTGGTCTACAAGGTAGCGTAAACAAAACTGCAAAAAACATCTTTCTTTGGTTGAAATCACAACTTTTAGGTCGCGACTCATAAAAATCCTATTTTTGGGTCTCCACTACTCTTTCAACTTATTTTAAGCCTACCCATGCATTTTAAGCTAAAACACATAAATATAAAACATCGATATTTATAAAAACCTCAAATTTAACTGCGTGTTTCCTTTACATTCTACAACCAAATGATCTTTTATTCAATAATTATTACTAAATACATCTTTAATGTATTGTGAATAGAATATATTTTCACGTACCCTGAATATCTCAAACTCATTTGTATTCGAGTAATACTCTCTATCTCATAAACTATTAAACAATCTTTTAAACCATATCTAACAAAAGATCTAACCTATAACATTCTTTTTGACTTTAAGAACTTGGAAAATTAGTCCTATTACAAATTTCTTCCAAAAATTGGAGTGCTTCTTACAGATGTATATCATTCAAGCAAATGATAGGTGTTTTGAGCTTACTTATAGAAGAAAACAAAAGGTTGGCAATCTAAGTTTAAGTCCTTAGGTACATTTACCTTCCACATGCATATTTTATTCCAAAACTAGAGTTGTTCTTCATGAAAGATGGAGCATTTTGTGAACTATCTATGGTTAACATAAAGGGATCCCCAAAACTTCTTAACTCCACAATTTGATGGATGTTGTAGTGTGCCAATCATCTTTTTGACAAAAGTAGCCCTTCTAGCACTTTAAAATCATACACATGTAATCCCATGATATACAACCAAATTTGGTATCTTTGACACATCTCAACAAGAATTCAAGCATGAGAGATTTGAATAGGAGTTATAATTTGAGTGGCTTGTCAAGTCAACGAATAATATATACGAGATAAGATATAGGAATAACTCGTATAATTCTTAAATAAACATGGAGTGTCTACTCCTCATCTTACCAAGAAGCAATATTTTGATAGACTCTCAAAAGAATCCACTTTTGTAACTCAACTTGTGTTCCATGTATTCTTATAGGATACCCCAAGTGTATCATGAAAGGCAAAATATGATTTCATGTACAACTATAATGGAGATTGATCCTTAAAAAAATTACTTATTACAAATAATAGCCAACAACATAGGGTTGCCTTATTGACTATGCAACAATAACCCAATTTAATGGATATTTTATTAATGAAGAACTCTCTATGATCAATTGTCATTTTATGTCCAAGCAGACACTTGTAATCATTTTGAGCATTGCAATCTTCCCTATTGCAAAAGAAAAATTCTCACTCTTGTACGGGGAGATTGAACCTAGTGACTTGTGTCTATAATCTTCTACTCTCTTCTCTCTCACAACGATATGTGTGCCACTCTAATCTTGGAGGTTCATAGAGCACACTTGGTCTTGCTCTGTCTCTCTTACTCTCTAATCATTAATCTTGATGAGCAACATATAGAGTGCTATGATATTTTATGGATTTTAGGGTCACCTCATATTTGTTGTGTTGTTGTTGTATCAGAGCACTGGCTGTGTTGTTGATGATGTGCAAAATTAAGTATGGAGAGCTCAATCAAGGAAAATAAATATTATAGACCAACTAATTCTTCTTTCTCTTCTATGTGAGTTTCCTTTTTCTTGCTTGCTTTTATGACCTATACGTAGAGTAATAATGGTGGAAAATTTTCATAATAGTAGCAGATCTCACGGATGCTTTTAGGAGAAGAAATATCTATAGATGCTTGATTGATCAATGGGAACATTCATTATTGTACTTGTAATAGTTTGATGAGCCCGATGGGTTGGCTTTGATTGATGTGTGGTCTAAGTACCACTTATTTTCACTCATGAAAATGCTGATGGGTTTTTAATGTTTAGCTTCTAAAGTCTTTAAGGATCGACATGGTTTCTCTATTTCTTTTATGTTCATGATGGTTTCTTTGCCACGATGTTACTTTGCATAGACAAAATATTGTATTTACGGTACCATGGGATTTCTAATCTTTTAGATTAAAAAAACTTGGTAAATTGGATGGTGAGAGAAGTTTGAACTCTTGGATAAGGCAAAAGGTTACATTGTAAGTCGAGTTCATGATCATGGAATAATAGTTTGAGAATGTAGGTTTGGAAACTTCAAGCTTAAAAAGAATGGGAAACACTTGAGATTTTTTCATACTTGTATACTTCAAGAGGTATTTAGGACAATAGATAGTCTAATCATTTTTACGTATAGTATGCCATGTATAATAATTGATAAGTTCTTTGACAACCTTCCTAATGTCTTAAACATGTTTTCCTTTGAACAAAATGTTCTTTTGTGTATAAGTAGTATCTTAGTACAACAACATACACATCCTAAACACAGACACTTCCTAGGAAAATGGGTTGGTGGAGATGTTGGCTTTAAACTACTGTATTGTTTATGGTGGCTCATAGGCCCATTGTGATAAATCCCTTCTCTTTGATAGGTGCTAGGTGGTATGGACAGTAGCCTCAGATCAGGGTTCATATTTATAGCCTTCTGAGTCATTTGACTTGACTGATTGTAGTAGATAAGAGAAATTGATCAAACTTCCTCTTGCTAGACTTTGTATCTAATATTGAATTTTCATGCTCACATAAAGACTTTGAAGAAATCGCATACTCTTCTCAAATGGATCACAAAGCCTTTAAATTTCTACCAGAGTACAATGTTCAGAGAGACATCATCGGTCAGTATCAAGACTATCAAGCATGATTGTGCTGGTTTTCTTTGATTTTTAATATAACAACTTGATTGGCTTCACACTTGAATTTTTTACCCTCCTGGACTTTATGAGGTAGTAGGAAAAACTCAATGGGCCTATTGTTTCAACATTGAGTATGATGTCAGGGTAAGGGTGGATGCACACAAACACACACACACACACACTCAATCTCTCTCTCTCTCTCTCTCTCTCTCTCTCTCTCTCTCTCTCTCTCTGTCTCTGACACACACACACACACACACACACCTCGGGGGTTCACCGTTTAGTAGCCCCCTATATAACATGCATTTGCGAAGTATTAGAAAAACCCCCTCTCTTAACATGTCTGAATGAATAAAATGAGCCCTTATTTTAGGGGTTTTTCCAAAATTTAATATAAAACCCCCTTATTTTAATGTATCTCTGTTAAATTGCCTAATTTTTTTGCATTGTAAAACCCCTCCTTTTGAACTCATGTTATAAATTAACATGATTGCATAGTGCATCCCCCGAGACACACACACATACACACATTTTGTTTTCTTACTCTGAAGTGATTGCTATTGGAGCTATATATGGCTCACTCTACTCAACTTGGTCTCACCTATATATTTGTATCTTGTCCTCAATATGAATCAGTCTTTGGGAGCGTACATGGTGTGTCTCTTGTCTCGTCTCTATCTCTTTCTCTCTACATCTCAACATGGTATCAAAGCGGTGAGGCAGTCCGGGGCGGGCAACAAGAGAGGCAACCTCTAAACACCCCTCAAGGCTCCCGTGCTGCTCAATTGGGGCTGGGGCAACAACAAGCACAACAAAACAACAAACCCACATCCAAACCCAAACAAGATAGGGGCACCACCACCTAGTTATGGTATGCGAACTAGGACGCAAGAGAGATTTTGGTACAACCAAGAAGATGCACCACACAACACACACAAGAAACCTCACACCAAGACACACACAAAATGGACCAAAGAGAGCTAGAGCAAAGGGAAGAGAGAGAGGAAAGGATCTTGCGTAATACCTTATTTGTGACTTGCAAATGGAGATGGTTCGTTATGATGCTATCGTAGAACTTGTACAAAACTCACTCAATGCTTAGTGATTGCTAAACATTGCCAAAACACACACACACTGTCTTAGGGTGTGGGAGACCTCTCACCACAATACCCTCTTACAATGGACAAAAACTGGCAATGAAAAACACACTAAAACACTTTCTAAAATCAAGATCAACCAATAAAAACTCAAAATACACAAGTCACCTTGAATTCACCAAACCCTATTGCACAAATGGAAGGACGAAGATTTGAATGTCGAATCACGCCTTTGATGCACCAAACCTCAATTTATTGATGATGAAGGAGCATATACTATAGTGGTTTTGAGATTTGTGGAACTCACGCTCTCTGACTTGCAATGTGTAGCTTGAAGGCTTCTCTCACACCAAGAGTGAAGCTCACAAGTGGTTGCTACACCTAAGTCTCTCCTCACGCATAGAGTGTTGGGGTGCTATGTGAGATGTTTGAGGTTGTTTTACAAGAAGGAGAGGGGCCTATTTATAGGTTCGAGACCACTCATTAAGATTATTAGAAATCCTAATATACAAGCTAACAAATCAGGATTATGGTTTTTTTGAATATCAAAACATTGCGGGCCTTCTTTGTCTGCTTGAGTCATGGATGTGGGCTTAAAAAAGAGCATTATTGATGGTAGATAAGGTGAAAGTAAAGTTTTAAGTAAGGAGGGAGAGAGAGAGAGAGAGAGAGAGAGAGAGAGAGAGAGAGAGAGAGAGAGAGAGAGAGAGTTACTTTGTACATGTCTTGAGGTGAGGTGTCTTTTATGGTTAGGTCAATGCTATTTTGTGTTAGTATGTTAGTGGTTAGTGTTAGTAATCACTAGAAAGGTAATGTTACATTTACAATGGGTAGACTGAGGTGGATGGTTGAAGTAAGATGGTTGAATAAAGTGAGCAAATCCTTGTGATGGTGAAGCTTGAAGAAGTTTTGGACTTACTTGTGTAGGTTCTCAAAATGACTATCGATCTTCTTCTTCGTCTTCCCTTGTTTACGCCACCGTCGCCAAGGTTGATTATCGTGATGAAAATGGTAATTCCGTTGATGATATCTCTTGATTTGCAGAGGTTAAGCATGGTACACATGCTGAATTTATGTATATATATAAGGAGTAAGATGGAATTGTACTTTGGAGATAATAGAGAGAGGCATAGAGATGGTGTATGTAGATGGAGAGCTCATATGACAGCTATGGAAGTAAGTGGGGAGGTTAATGGTGAAGAAGGTGAGAGAAACCATTGAAGGTGCAGGTTTGAGTGAGGGATTGAGAGGAATGTGTGTGTGTGTGTGTGTGTGTAGAAGTGTGGAAAGAGGTGAGAGAAGACTACGGGCTACTTGTGAGAAAAGTGGGCAGACTGGGGTCCACTCAAAAACTCATATCTCACGGGTGGTTGCTCCAAAATTCATGAAAAAATTTGAGGTGATTATTCATCGTTTTCTCCACATTTTCTCTTTTTACCACCACTCAAAATTCGGAGTGGAGATGGGTGCCAAAATTCTCACCAAAAAGCCTGTTTTTATGCCTGCAAAGTCTTTTAGTGGCCCCCTCCTTTGTTGAATTTGTACAATGCATCCAAGAGTGAGCCCCTCCTTTGTCATATCATAATACAAAGCATCCAAGTTTCCTTTGACACATGCGTGGAGGAGGATTATTGGTGAATAAAGAAATATATACATGGTGGAACTAGTGTATGGACTATTCATGGACGTTAGCTCAATGAGCACATGGTGTTAGAATAATGAGTAAAAATAATAATAAAAATATGGAGGAATTATGGATATGGAAAGATATTGGAATCATATGATATGGTCCCTCTTTGTATTATTTTGGGTGAAAGAGGAAAAGGTATGCAAGTAAATAATATAATAAACATGACCAATGAGTAGAAATCAATTTTTTTGTTTTCACGAGGGTGAGGGTGAAAATGTGGGGGTGATTCGTATAAAAGAAAAATATGAGGTTAGAGTATGTACACATTGTCAAAATATACTTATGGTGTGAGAGGATGAAAGAAGGCATACACAGATTTAATAAAACACACACCTAAGTATAAATATTTAAATAAAATACCATAATAATTATAAAAATCCCTATATTTAGGCCATATATATAATGCAATATTTACACACAAATGGACCATAATATATTTTATTTTTTTGATTTTATTTATTTTTTTGACTCAACTAGCCCAGTGACTAGCTAGCTGAGCATTTTAAGAAGATATGGGAAAACCCCCCTAACTCACACACGCCTATGTACAATGAAAAGGTAAGAATAGACACAGTGTTTAGGTGATTTTCGTAGGGTGGGATAACTCACTATGGCAATTACGGAGAGCCGAAAAACGGCTATCATTAGCCCTCCCCCAGGATGATGGTATATTCATGTACCATCATAAAGCATCTTTTCCAAAGAGAGTACCTCAGAGTCCTTGACAAGATCTTCATTGTTTGGCCCGTCGGCATTTTTACTGGAGTTACATTGATGCTTCATGTAACAATACTTACATGAGACAGCTGCCCTTTGACAGATCTTTGGTAGATCCTTTGGTAGAAGGCGACTCAAATAGGGCTTCAAGCGATACCCATTTACCTTCCTGGAGTGCTCTTTACCATTCAAGTCCATAAGTTGATAGTAACTTGAATTGAAAGATTTCTTGACTATGTATGGCCCTTGCCATCTAGTTTCAAACTTGGCATCAAAACGATTGTCAAGTCGATTGTCATACCTTAGCACAAGCTCTCCTTCCTTGATGCCTTTGTCCTTCAGTTTCTTGTCGATCTTTTCTTTCACTTGTGTGGCTTTCCTCTTGTAGCACTCGTAAGCTACTTCTTTTTTCCACTCAAGCTCCACTAACGTAAGAAGTCGATCCATCCATACCTCTTGATCATCTTGTGCACCTTTTCCATGAAGCCGCATTGTTGGAATGTTGAGCTCGATAGGCTGTAAATCCTCTTGACCATAGACCAAGTGAAATGGTGTGAACTCCGTGGCTTCCCTATATGTGGTTCGATATGCCCACAAGGCACCATCCAAGAAGTCATCCCACAACTTTGTCTTGTTTTGCACCATCTTTCTAATGATTCCTGCAATGACACCATTAGCCTTCTCCACCAAACCATTTGATTGTGGGTAGTATGGAGTGCTGTGAAGATGTAGAATGTGAATCTCTTCACAAACTTCTGTGAGTAAATCCTTCTTGAACCCCGGACCATTATCCGAAACAATCTCTAGAGGTGTGCCAAATCTACAACAAATATTAGTGTAGACAAACCTGCTCACTGTTTTCCCATTTACCCTTGCCACACTTTGAGCCTCTAGAGGTGTGCCAAATCTACAACAAATATTAGTGTAGACAAACCTGCTCACTATTTTCCCATTTACCCTTGCCACACTTTGAGCCTCTACCCACCTAGTCATGTAGTCCACAGCCACTAGAATGTAAATTTTACCATTCTTTGTTCTAGGCAGAGGACCCATAGCATCAATGCCCCATTTTTCAAAGGGTCCATTTGCAAGCACTATTTGCCTCGGGCCATGCACCAACCTTCTATTTCCATTTATCTGACAATTGTGACAGCTTTTACACCAATGTTGAACATCCACATGCAAACTTGGCCAAACATACCCCGCAAGCAAAATCTTCTTCACAGTTAATTCTTGGGAAAAATGACCATCACATGCCTCTTCATGCAAAACTTTTAGAATGGCTGGAATTTCCTCGATAGTTGGTACTCTTCTGCACACTTGATCCTTCCCTCTTTGATAGAGGGAGCCTTCTAGGAAGAGATAGAAACTTGCCTTCTTCATGAGTATCCTTTTCTGAGATTTTGTGAAGTCTTGTGGAAACTCGCCCTCCAAAATGTAGCCAATAATGGGAGCCAATGACTCCAACCCTTGGTATCTCGGTTGCTTGACAACTGCTGCCACCATGATGACCTGCACTTCTTTCTCAACACATGTAACTGCTTGTTGTGCAAGTAAATCGGCATCTTCATTTTGTTTCCTAGGAATATGATATAGTTGCACTTCTTCAAATTGATTAAACATCCTACGAATGGCATGAACTTTTGTCCTTAAGCTTTCATTCTTGCATGCCCAAATGCCTAAAATCTGTTTAACAATGAGAAGTGCATCTCTTTTTATCATGAGACGTTGTATCCCTTGGCCAATGCACATCTTCAAACCATGAAGTAGTGTGTCGTATTCTGCTTCATTGTTGGTAGATTGACCTTCTCTTTCATGACCACCTCTCCACTTGGGTTGAGCAATACTAGCCCTCCCCCTGCTTTTCCTGTGACTCGTCGAAAAGCTCCATCAAACAACAAGGTAAAAGCATTAGGAATACTTTTAGGTGGTGGCAATGGTAGGGCAAAAGGTTTTGGTAGCAAGTGGGATCTAAACTTTCTCACTGCAAACATGAGAGAAAGCATCATGAGTTCTGCTTCTGTGTAGCTTCTCTCCAAGGCATTCATGACCCTACTAGCAAAGTAGATGGGTCGCATCCTGGTACTGTGGGGATCTTGTTGTAATAAAACTGCACCAATTGTTTCCTTCCCAACACTAGATCTAACAAAGAATGTGTACTCCCAAAAAGGAGGCATGAGTGTTGGTAGCTCTGACAAAATGACTTTAATGTTACAAAAGTACTCTTCAAGCTCATTAGACCATGCAAATTCTACTTGTTGTGTCAACTTTTGCAAATGGTGAAGTAACTCCGAGGCTAAGTGAATGAAGCGTGACATATACTTCACCTTTTGAATGAATGAGATGACCTCCTTAAGACTCTTTGGTGATGGTAGCTCAAAGAGAAATTTTGCCTTTGCTGGATCCACCTCAATACCTTTATAGGAAACCTTGTGACCAAGCAAGATCACATCATCCTCACCTATGTGACACTTGTCGGGGTTGAGCTGACCTCCCATGTCATAGAGCTTCTTTAAACCTTCTTCTACCCTTTGTAGATGCAATGATTTTGATCTATAAATGGAAAAATCATCAATAAAAACCCTAATGGACTTTCCAAAGAATGCTTGAAACACCATGTTCATGAAACGTTGGAAAGTTGCAGGAGCATTTGTCAGACCAAATGGCATGACTCTAAAAGCATAACAACCCTAAGGAGTTATGAAGGTTGTTTTTAACTGATCTTCCAATGCGATACCTATTTGAAAGTAACCCGAGTAGCCATCACACACAGTGTACTTTTCATGACCAGCTACCTCATTTAGTATCTCATCCTGAAATGGGAGGGGAAAGTGATCTCTTTTTGTTGCCTCATTGAGTGGACGGTAATCCACACACACACTCCACTTGTCGTTTTTCTTAGGAGTGACAACAACGGGAGAGACCCACTCTGAATTCTCCACTGGATAAATGAAACCTGCTGCTAGAAGCTTTCTTACCTCCTTGAGTAAAGCCTGCTCCTTGATGACTCCTAGAATTCGTAGCTTCTGAGCCTTAGGTGTGGCCTCTGGCTTCAACTCAATTTTGTGTTGAACAGCATCTACTCCATGCACATCGGTGTAGTCTTTAGCAAAAAGCCTAGGAAATTTCCTTAGCACACATTTGAACTCCTCTCTTTCATCCTTTGTAAGTTTTGTAGATAGCATACCTTCTAGCATTCTTTCATCTTGCACATTTTGGCTCTCTTGGGAACCTACCTCTTCCAAACCTGGGCAAGAGGTCTCTTGGTTGTTTGGCTTAAACCTTACCCCCATGACTTCGATGGAAGACTCCTCTTCAGTAATGCTGCCGCTACTTTCTCCTTCTGAAGTGCTACCTTCCTCCATCTCACTTTGAGATGATTCTTCATGGAACTCCTCTTGGAGTTGCTCCTTCATGTCAAAGACAACCTTCTTATGATTGTCATTCCTGCAAATTAATTTTCCACTCTCCCAATCCTGCAAAGCTCGCATTTTCATTAGCCGTGGTCTTCCTAGGATAAATGGATAACCACTTCCCTTGGTCGACATAACATAAAAATCCACCGCCTTCTTAATTCCAAAGGCCTCTAAAAAGACATTTTTACAAATGCCTACACACCTAGCCTTGCTATTGTTTGCCATCTTGACTTTGATTTCAGGTGTCTCATGAATGTGCATACCTAGTCTTTGCATGAGTCCTTCTGTCATGTTGCAAATTTGTGCACCCCCATCCACTAGCCCTTTCCTAACCAATCTCCCTTTTATGTAACAATCTAGCACAGGTGTAATGTCCTCATTCATTTCAGCTTGTGCAATTTTTACAACAGGCACACTCTCTTTTACCTTTCTCCTAGTGCTAACTGCCTTTGTTAAATCTCTCCTGACTTGTGGGCATAATGCAAGAAACTGAGGCCATGAGATGTCAGGACCCTTACCTCTCATGTCTTCCAACAAGTTTTATGGAGCCATACCATGTCCAAGAGGGAAGTCTTGGAGGTTGATACGACGTCGCGTCCTCTTGGTTTCCTTGGTCTCCTTTGCCTTCTTTTCTCGTCCATGGTCACTTTGTGACGTAACTCCTTCTTTCTCCTTACCTTTTCCTCGGCCACGCTTAATGCCATTTGCTTCCAAGTCAACCTCATTGGAATTTGTCACCTCTACCACATTCACATTTGGATCTGGCAAAGGTGGAACTCCTTCTACTCCTTGTGGAGGTGGTCTTGCTCCATTTTGCCTTTGTAGAAGCCGTGGTTGTTGACTAGTTCCTTCACCTGCATTCATCACTGGGTAATTCAAGTTAGGTCTCCCTGGCTCTCCACGGGGCCAAGGACAATTATACATTCCATGTCCAGACTCTCCGCAATTCCAACATTGTAAGAGTCTCCTAGGTCGTGGATCTCGCTCTTCAGACTTCTTTGCTTGTCCATTTGGACCTACAGCTTGTGCAAGGTGAATTGACAGGCTGCTTAAAGATTCATTTAACTTCTCAATCACTTCCGCCGTTACCTCAGGAAGCTCCCTAGATGTTGATGCTTGTGACTTACCTTTGGGTCTCAGACCTTCTATTGGAACCTCTCCCCTTAAGCACTTGAGTTTCCTATATTTCTGAGCAGCCCTAGTTTCAGCTGCATCAAAGGTAGCAGGTGCACCAGCCTCAACTTTTACCTTAAGGTCAGGAGAGAGTCCGGCTATGAACCTCTCCTTCTTTAGGAACTCTGCACCATCACCAGGGTTAGCAACATTTCTCACACATGTAGCCCAAAGACGTAGAAACTCTTGCTTGTACAAGTAGTAGTCATCTAAGTCTTTTTGCTTATGAGAAACAATGTCTTGCCATAGCTTTTGAGTGTTTTGGGGATCAAAGAAGTATTTCTTGAAACGATTCAACACTTCCGTGTAATTCCCCTTAACTTCCTCAGGCAAAGAGTCAAACCAAGTGCTAGCATCTTTCCTAAGGACTACCTCAAACATTTCTACACGTTCCTGATCAGTTACTATCCTCTTGATACGGCAAGACATTTTGAAATTTGCTAAAAATAATTCTGCATCCTCCCCATGCTCTCCAAAGAACAAGGGGTAACCACTCATTTTCCTAGTTGTATCCATGTTGCTGGTTTTACTCAAAAATTTCTTTTTCTTTTTTTATTTTTTGTGTTGCAAAATCAAATTTCAAAGTAGAATGAAAATATAAACGTCAAAGCTTAGTAGCGAATCAATGGCAAAATGAACGGATTGACTGAGGCATTGATAGCCGCTACTTGCCTAGGTTCAAACATACGACGGAAAACACGTTGAAATTGTAACTTTGTGCCAACTATTACATGCATGTCTTTTCTAGCCAAAGGAATGAATGTACTATACAAGTCCTCGTGATTCATGAACCTAGCTAAAACAAGATAAACACATGTACATCAAAAGAGACATTATAGTCTACAAGTGGGAGTATAATAGGATTTGGAGATTGTAGAATATCTCTTAATGCTTCAGCACCAAAGAGGAATACAATACATTGTTGAAAAAATATTTCTCTATCAATACGAACATTTATCCTAATCCCTTGCACCCAATGAAACTGATGAAATTGAATTGCATGAGCAGGATTAGGAGGTGGTGGATTGTTCATGTAAACATAACTAGTTTTTAAAGAATTACCTTGTGTATGTTAACACAACCGCTCGTCCTCCATGGGGGCACCAAAATTGAGGCGGTCCGGGGCGGGCAACAAGAGAGGGGACCTCTAAATACCCCTCAAGGCTCCCGTGCTACTCAATTGGGGCTGGGGCAACTACAAGCACAACAAAACAACAAACCCACAGCCAAACCCAAACAAGATAAGGGCATCACCTAGTTATGGTATGCGAACTAGGACGCAAGAGAGATTTTGGTACAACCAAGAAGATGCACCACACAACACACACAAGCAACCTCACACCAAGACACACACAAAATGGACCAGAGAGAGCTAGAGCAAAGGGAAGAGAGAGAGGAAAGGATCTTGCGTAATACCTTATTTGTGACTTGCAAATGGAGATGGTTCGTTATGATGCTATCGTAGAACTTGTACAAAACTCACTCAATGCTTATTGATTGCAAAACATTGCAAAAAAACACACACACTGTCTTAGGGTGTGGGAGACCTCTCACCACAATACCCTCTTACAATGGACAAAAACTGGCAATGAAAAACACAATAAAACACTTTCTAAAATCAAGATCAACCAATAAAAACTCAAAATACACAAGTCACCTTGAATTCACCAAACCCTATTGCCCAAATGGAAGGACGAAGATTTGAACGTCGAATCACGCCTTTGATGCACCAAACCTCAATTTATTGATGATAAAGGAGCATATACAATAGTGGTTTTGAGATTTGTGGAACTCACGCTCTCTCACTTGCAATGTGTAGCTTGAAGGCTTCTCTCACACCAAGAGTGAAGCTCACAAGTGGTTGCTACACCTAAGTCTCTCCTCACGCATAGAGTGTTGGGGTGCTATGTGAGATGTTTGAGGTTGTTTTACAAGAAGGAGAGGGGCCTATTTATAGGTTCGAGACCACTCATTAAGATTATTAGAAATCCTAATATACAAGCTAACAAATCCGGATTATGGTTTTTTTGAATATCAAAACATTGCGGGCCTTCTTTTTCTGCTTGAGTCATGGATGTGGGCTTAAAAAAGAGCATTATTGATGGTAGATAAGGTGAAAGTAAAGTTTTAAGTAAGGAGGGAGAGAGAGAGAGAGAGAGAGAGAGAGAGAGAGAGAGAGAGAGAGAGAGTTACTTTGTACATGTCTTGAGGTGAGGTGTCTTTTATGGTTAGGTCAATGCTATTTTGTGTTAGTATGTTAGTGGTTAGTGTTAGTAATCACTAGAAAGGTAATGTTACATTTACAATGGGTAGACTGAGGTGGATGGTTGAAGTAAGATGGTTGAATAAAGTGAGCAAATCCTTGTGATGGTGAAGCTTGAAGAAGTTTTGGACTTACTTGTGTAGGTTCTCAAAATGACTATCGATCTTCTTCTTCGTCTTCCCTTGTTTACGCCACCGCCGCCAAGGTTGATTATCGTGATGAAAATGGTAATTTCGTTGATGAGATCTCTTGATTTGCAGAGGTTAAGCATGGTACACATGCTGAATTTATGTATATATATAAGGAGTAAGATGGAATTGTACTTTGGAGATAATAGAGAGAGGCATAAAGATGGTGTATGTAGATGGAGAGCTCATATGAGAGCTATGGAAGTAAGTGGGGAGGTTAATGGTGAAGAAGGTGAGAGAAACCATTGAAGGTGCAGGTTTGAGTGAGAGATTGAGAGGAATGTGTGTGTGTGTGTGTAGAAGTGTGGAAAGAGGTGAGAGAAGACTATCGGCTACTTGTGAGAAAAGTGGGCAGACTGGGGTCCACTCAAAAACTCATAGCTCACCGGTGGTTGCTCCAAAAGTCATGAAAAAATTTGAGGTGATTATTCATCTTTTTCTCCACATTTTCTCTTTTGACCACCACTCCAAATTCGGAGTGGAGATGCACTACAAGAGGTTGTGTGCTCTTGTGACGCTGTTAGCGACGGAAATACAGTGGGTTTTTATAACCCCCGGCGTCGCTAAAACCTTCGCTACAAGCGTCGCTATATGCGTCGCTATAAGCGTCGCTATCAGAGTCGCTATATAGCGATGCTAATAGCGACTCTCATAGCGACGGTTATAGCGACGTTTACACTGAAGACTATAGCGACGCTCATAGCTACGCTACAGAGCCATAAATAGCGACGGTTATAGCGACGCCCGAGAGAATTTTTTTTTGGTGGCAGGGCATTGAATGCCTTGCCACCCATCAACCATATTGTACTTGATTCACTTTTTAAAAAAAGTGCAAGGGTAGATAATAGACCCAAAATAGTCACCCATAAGACGCATTGCTTGCAAAATTGACAATTGGACACATCATAGGCAAAATGAATTGATTGGCAAATGTAATAATGACAATTGTACAACATCATAGGCATAAAGAATTGATTGGCAAAAGGAACTGCGGTGACAAATGTAATAATATACATGGTTCAAAAAGACGTAAGCTATGAGAAACCCTAAACTAATGCTATCTAGCTACGGCTAAACTGACGTCGTCTAGTCAGACGTCTCATCGCGTCCAAGCGGCGTATCTGTCGGATTCTGCAAAAAAAGACAATAAGACAGCTTTCAGTAAGTATAAACATATAACGATATTTATAAAACAATACAAAAAATAAAAAAGAGTAAACCCTAATACTAACCATGCCGCCGCGAGAACTGAGAATGTCCATCAGGGCGTTTAAGCCCTTCCTCCCTGCGTACTCGCGCTCGTACGGTGTGGGATCACGTCCTGTCATCGACCACTGTCAAAACATACAAAGATTTCATTATGTTAGAATTAAAAAACTCATAAACCCTAAACTATCGAACATAAAGAGCAATGTGAAAACACTTACAAAATCGGCCTCAAATGATGCCCATCCACCGCTCCCCAAGTGGTGCGAGCTCCCTGCCTCTACTCGCGCTCTGGCTGCATCCTTTTGTTGCTTCCACTTGTCGGGATTCTCGCGCGCTGCTTTCTTCGCATTCTTCCAATCTTCTTTGGCCAGCCAATCTGGCCTGTTCCACCCATTCTTGATTGCTTTTTGCACTTCGGAACGCTTGTGTTTGCAGTATTCGCGCATTCGAATCTTCATCAGGTCTTCATTGAAGCGCTGATACCGTGTTGGAACGGGAAACTCATCATGAAGTATGCTGATGACTCTGTTTTTTAAATCACTTGGTACTTCACTCCATTTGTTTAGTATGTAGTGTCTAAACAGCTGAGAGCAAAGACCACGCATGCGCGAGATCACCTTCTTGCCGTCATCATCCATGATGATGCCGCCGCTGAAGTCGATGGAGTAAGACAAGCCCTCTGGCCGGTGACGCGTGAACCTGGGTGTCCCGGGAGGGGTCTCTAGCGGCGTGTCGATGGGGGTACGGACGTCAGGTGTCTCCACCGGCGTCTGGGCCCCGAAGCGAGGAGTGTCGAGAGGGGTGGCTCCTGGCGGAGTAGGTAGAGGTGTGTAGCTTCTAGGAACAGTCAGCCGTGCAAAACCTGGCGTAGATGGCGATGTTGTGGCTGGTGTGGGGGCGGGCAAAGAAGGGGAGGGTAAAGAGCCTCGTCGAACACGAGGCGGTGTGGAGGCATCGGTGGCGGAATCCCCACACCAACCGCCACCGCCACCACTAGAGCACCGGTGTCTAGACAAGTGTGAAGCTCGTCTCGTCGACGCCGAAGCTTCGGAGCGCGCCGAATGCTCCGAAAGAGAGGGAGATGCGGATGGAGTAGGAACGCGCGATGATGCGCTAGAGCGATGACGCTCCACGTACCACTGTCTCTGCTGCGGTGACAAAGAAGAAAGAAACTCCTCATCATCCATACATGCATTAAACACACGAATATTTAAACTTAATATTGAATGAATAGAGTAGACAATGACGCAAAGACCATTAAATACAATGACGTAATGACGCATATAAATACAATGATGCAATGAATCGAGTGATAGAAGAGGCAAGTCGAAAACTCAGAATTTTCAATCAAAAGATGTGAGCGCGAGTAGAAAAGAGCGTTATACACCATGGAAGGTACTTAGAGAGCCAGAGCTTTTACAACACGGAGCAAAATTGTTCAAATACAATATTTGTGGCTTTAAGAGATCTCTCTCTCATCCTCGCATAACTCAGCATAACTTCCTATATCTATATAGAGCTCTCCGTTTAAACACATATCCTCTGTTTCATTTTGTAGCTCCTCTGCATGCACCCCATATAGAGTAGTAGCATCTTGATGCTCGTCTGGCACCACCGCAGCGGCTTCTGATTGAGCATCTTCTCTGATCTCCTCCATTGATGCCGTTGTGATTGGCACATGGTAGCCTTCATACGTCCTTGCACTACGAGGGGCTACCTCTATGACGTACCACCAGTTTGATGTAGACTTTGTAGGATGAAATATTACCTGCCAGAGCCACATAACTTACATGAGAGCTTTCAAGCACATAACTTGTAAAAGGGGGATGTTAACTATTTACATACTTACTTGTTCACAATGCTCGGGTAGTACGAAAGTGTCTCTTAGGTCAGTCCATTTCTTAGTAGAATCCACCTCAAGAAAACCAGACTCTCCTCTACGCACAGTAGCGTTGCGACCCTCCATGATTATCTTGAACCATTGCACGTCGAACAAGTCGACAAAAAATCCTCTATAATCGATCCTCAAAATCTCTTGCAGCGTGCCGAAGTAAGTGAGTTCCGCCACCACAGGATCTGCATCAGAGGAACGTCGTCGACTAGACTGTTCGAATTTTGCCATGATTCCACAATCTTGAGTAAAACGCTTTTTGTCGATTCGTTCCACCCTAAAATGTCGACCTTTACACCATGCTGCTGTGTATGACTTATACTACAATGAACAAAGATTATGAGTGGTCGTTCAAACGTTTAGAAATAAAGTCACTAGCTAGTCGTACATTGCAAACTTACCTTGGTCGCGCAACCCCGAGAGTACTCCCACTCTTCCTCAGTCACTTCGTCACCGCATTGTTGTGCGCTTTTCAATTGGTTGTGCAACCATCTTAAGCTCATGAAGGTTGGTAGGCTCTCCAGAACCGCTGGATAGTGCATCGGTGGTCGTCTTCCCCGTCTCCACTCGATTCGTGCCCTTTGTCGCTCTTGCTTTGCATCCTCATATTGTGAAATCCACTTTTGCATCACTGGATTGTGAAGCATGCAAAATCGGTTGATTTTAGCCTCTAGATCTTCCGTCATCTTCTTCTCAACACCGAGATTGCACATGACAATCCCAGATATGCGCTCATCATCTATGGTTCGCCATAGCGTGTCCCGGGATTTATCAAATCCATCTAGCCACTCTCCAATGTACTCTAGGGACTCTGATACCAACCAACCTTCTGCCATGCTACCCTCCGGACGTGCCTTTTGACGCACATATCCCTTAAGCGTTTTCATGAAACGTTCTAAGAAGAACATCCATCTGGAATGAACTGTGCCAGCTATTTCCACCTCATCAACTATGTGAACAAGAAGATGCACCTGAATGGTTAGCATTGTAGTAGGAAAATGTTTCTCAAACATGCACACAAGCTCCGAAACATTTAGTTTGGCGAATGGTATGGAGTCTACGTTGATCTCCTTTTGTGAGATCCATTGCACCAGCTTTGCAAGTTTGTAGATTGTGTTACGGATGTCGAGAGACAAACATCCCTGAATGGCAACCGGTAAAATAAACTGTAAAGTATGTGCAGCAATGATATTAAAGTCCACATTTTATGCAATGATATTAAAGTCCACTATGAACGTACCTGACACAATTTATGCCAATCGTGTGACTTCAAACCGGTAAGCTTTCCTTCTTTAGTAAAACACGTTCGGAGCGAGTGCATTACGCCAGTGGGGGTCCGCAAAGATCGAATGGTCTCTTTTACTTTGCGTTCTTGGGCTCCTGTGAAAATCCATGGTGCTTTGGGGAGTTTTATCGATCCATCAGACGCTGTTTGCGGCCAATATTGCTCCATACGATCCACATTTCTAAGGTCAACTCTGGCTCCCAAAGTATCTTTCTTGCCGGTCAGATGGTCCCATAGTAGATTACCCACATTCTTGAATATGTGCATTGGATCGAGCAAGTGATTGATCATGAGTCGGGGCTAGTATGGTAACTCGTACCATAGAGATAGTCTCTTCATCCCTGGAGGCAATCCGTCATCGCACATCTCCTTCTGCTCTAACCATGCTTGTGCAGACATCCTTGGTGGCTCTCTTCCCAAAAAGCCGTTGCGTAACACATGATTCTCTGGAAGATACGCTTAATGACCTTCGTAGATTTGCTTCTTCAGTGAGGGTGCCCTACGTGCATTCAGTCTAGGTCCACATGTGACACATGCTCTGTATCCGCTTGTTTGAAGCCCTGCATGTATACACATGATAATAGATCAACTATGGGAAAAAACAAGATTTACAGTGTCTGAGTGAGGAGTGTCAATAGATCACCTGAGCATTCTGTTAGCCCGGGATAGTCATGCATAGTCCACATTAGAATGCCTCTGATCAAAGCATTCCGTCGTCCTGTGTGTCGGCTCATATCCACCACCTCTATGCCAATCCACAATTGTTGTAGCTCTTCCAATAGTGGACGAGTATACACATCCATATTCCCCACTTTATAACGCCCTGGCACAATCAAGCTTAGCCATAGGTGCCCCTTCTTCGTAGTCAACCACGGGGGAATGTTGTAGTTGACGATGACAACGGGCCATACACTGTAAGATGTTGATCTTTGACCAAATGGATTTACGCCATCCATAGCCAGGCCTAAGCGCAAATTTCGAGCTTCCCTGGCAAAATCCGACCATGTTCCATCTATATGTTTCCACGCTACGCAATCTGCAGGAATTCGTAGCACACCATCCGAAGATTTATTCTCCTCATGCCATGATGCTAGGGCGGCCATGGACTTACATTCGAAGAAATGCTTGATGCGAGGAAGCAGAGGGAAATGTCGCAAAACCTTTTGTGGAATTTTTGTCCCGTGGAGATCTACTCGATATCTTTCGGAATCACATTTCGGACACTTCTCCATGTCTATGTATTCCCCTCTGAAAAGAATGCAGTCATTAGGACAAGCGTGGATAGAATTGTAATCCATCCCCAAGTTTCGCAAAATCTTTCTTGCTTCATCTCGGGAATCTGGCATCACATTGTCAGCTGGTAGTATGTGCTCTTTCAGCAATCTACACAACATAAAAATATGATACAGTCGTGTAAAAATCTATCAGATCATTATACATTTAGAGTTTTATTAAAGTAAACTAATTGTAATAGATCACCTGAAAAGCGCTGTGACGCTAGTGTCACTCCATCCAAACTTTGTCTGCATGTTGAGAAGAACCAGGACTGCTTTCAATCTAGACATACGTGCTCCATTATACAATGGAGTATCGGCTTCACTTTTCATATCATCATAGATAAGCCTTTCTGAATCCATGATCGTCTCGATCATTTCATCAATCTCGGGCTCAAACATTGCCTCGTTGGGAATGTGCTCTGCATGATCATCCCCTGAGCTGTCAGAGGCTACATCTTGTGGCCTCACATATGCTACTTGACCAAAGCGCCTGCGAACACGTCTATTGGGTTGCAAGATTGCTGCTTGTTGGCCAGCGTCAGAGTCCGACGAGTTATAATTGGCAACAACTCGATCTATAATAGATGGATCGAACTCGCCAAATTCGCGAACGTGCTGCAAAGAAACACGTCTTGTCCGTCGCACAGCATGCTTGCATTGATTACAAGGACATAAGACCCTCGTTGAGAGATAGGTGTTTCGGTTGGACGGTCCCACATCCTCGTCACTACTCATAATGAGGATAAAAAACTTATAACCTGGACAACAAATTTAATATTCTATTGGCATTCTTCGTCTTATCTCTCTCTCTCTCTCTCTCTCTCTCTCTCTCTCTCTCTCTCTCTCTCTCTCTCTCTCTCTCTCTCTCTCTCTACCTCACATTCTCTAGTCATGTCCAATCCCCGCACACCTCGGTCTAGAGGTGCACGGAGATCAGAACCACCGGGTTATAATCTCGTCTTTATTGGTCAATACCTATATTTGTGGGTACAAGAAATCTACACACCCACGTCTACATGATACTGCATGTAGTGGACAAAACCCCTTTGCCTCTTCTCTAGCTGTAGCACTTCACAGCATCTTAACATCTTTTCACAGTAGATCTTTTCACTGTTCGTCTAACCCTAAACCCTAAACCGTAAGTAATTCTTGCGTGGACTCGATCTAACGTAAATAAGCGTAAATCTAAATAAACGTAAATCTAACTAAAAATAAACCTAAATCTAATTTAACGTAAGTCTACATCTAACCTAATCTTTAACGTCTTTTGGGATAGTTTCCTACGACGTTAAAACTCTCTTCTTCTTGTGTGTGTGTGTGTGTGTGTGTGTGTGGGTAAACCTAAATAAACCTAAGTCTAATCTAATATAACATAAATCTAAATCTAACGTAAATTATGTTATATTAAAAACAAAGAACTAAACTAACAGGGATTATAAGAACCTTAAAACTGATTTAACACATAATTTTTCACATAACTCGGCAAGAGTTGGCATTCTCATCACTAAAGATGTGAGAGTTAACTTCCGGCGGTGACGCTGCCTCATCTCCATCCACATCTGACGACAGCAATTGGCCCTTTAGACCGTTCTTGCTCTTGTTACTAACTTTGAAGTTGCTGTTGAATGACTAGAGGTTGTCTAGATGGTCATTGTGTCGGGGATGTAGTGACTCTTGCCGCCCTGAAGATCCACCTTCTTCCCTATCTTCTGAAGACATTTCACCAGTACTTTTGGATCGACGGAGCCCACCATGAGTGAAGGCAGCAATACCCTATATTCCATTGAGGGCTTTCTTCACCCGCTTCATGCAGGCATCGCAGTCTATGGAGACCTAAATCTAATCTAATATAACATAAATCTAAATCTAGCGTAAATAAACGTAAATCTAGTTAAAAATAAACCTAAATCTAATTTAATGTAAGTCTACATATAACCTAATCTTTAACGTCTTTTAAGATAGTTTGGTACGACGTTATAACTCTCTTCTTCTTGTGTGTGTGCGCGTGTGTGGATGTGTGTGCCAATAAAAAGAGATAAATGGTATAACCTTTCTATCACCCATGCCAAGTATGATAGATTGATTATGCCATTTCCCTCTTGAATAATAGGTCTTGAGTTCAACTCCTCGTCGGCTAGATCTTTAGGTCTTTTAATTTTAATTAGTTTCCTACGACGTTAAATTAGTTTCTCTCTCTTTCTCTCTCAATGTGTGTGCGTTTTTTTGGATCGTATGCATGTTTTCTCTCTCTTTTCCTCTCTCAATGTGTGCGTTTTTTGTTTATGCATGTTCTCTCTCTCTTTTCCTCTCTCAATGCGTGCGTTTTTTGTTTATGCATGCTCTCTCTCTCTTTTCCTCTCTCAATGTGTGTGTGCATTCTTTGTTTATGTATGTGTGTGTGCGTTTTTGTTTATGTTTGTACTCTCTCTCTCTCTCTCTCTCTCTCTCTCTCTTTCAAAAACACTATGTGTGTGTGTGTATGTGTGTGTGTGTGAGAGAGAGAGAGAGAGGGAGAGAGAAAGAGGGGAAGGGAACATGAGAATGGGGAGAGGGAAGGAGCATACCTGGCTCTCCTTCCTCTCCTCGTGTGTGTGTGTGTGTGTGTGTGTGAGAAGAAAAAGAGAGAGAGAGAGAGAGAGAGAGAGAGAGAGAGAGAGAGCGTTACCTGCTCCTTGCTTGAGGGTGCCGAAAAACTCAGATCTGAGATCTGAGTTTTTGGGCGCGCTCGGTTATTTTTTTAGCCCAGCCGGCGTCGCTATGAAGTCGCAAATTAGCAAAGAAATTTGCGACGCTCATAGCGACGCCGGGAAAAAAAAATTGCGCGTCGCTGTGTGAGCGTCGCTAATATGAATAGCCTCTTGTAGTGATGGGTGCCAAAATTCTCACTAAAAAGCCTGTTTTTATGCCTGCAAAGTCTTTTAGTGGCCCCCTCCTTTGTTGAATTTGTACAATGCATCCAAGAGTGAGCCCCTCCTTTGTCATATCATAATACAAAGCATCCAAGTTTCCCTTGACACATGCGTGGAGGAGGATTATTGGTGAATAAAGAAATATATACATGGTGGAACTAGTGTATGGACTATTCATGGACGTTAGCTCAATGAGCACATGGTGTTAGAATAATGAGTAAAAATAATAATAAAAATATGGAGGAATTATGGATATGGAAAGATATTGGAATCATATGATATGGTCCCTCTTTGTATTATTTTGGGTGAAAGAGGAAAAGGTATGCAAGTAAATAATATAATAAACGTGACCAATGAGTAGAAATCAATTTTTTTGTTTTCACGAGGGTGAGGGTGAAAATGTGGGGGTGATTCGTATAAAAGAAAAATACGAGGTTAGAGTATGTACACATTGGCAAAATATACTTATGGTGTAAGATGATGAAAGAAGGCATACACAGGTTTAATAAAACACACACCTAAGTATAAATATTTAAATAAAATACCAAAATAATTATAAAAATCCCTATATTTAGGCCATATATATAATGCAATATTTACACACAAATGGGCCAATATATATTTTATTTTTTTGACTCAACTAGCCCAATGAATAGCTAGCTGAGGATTTTAAGAAGATATGGGAAAAGCCCCCTAACTCACACACGCCTATGTACAATGAAAAGGTAAGAATAGCCACAGTGTTTAGGTGATATTGGTAGGGTGGGATAACTCACTATGGCAATTACGAAGAGCCGAAAAACGACTATCAGCGGTAACGATCACGTAGCTATTCAACTCATGGTGACAAAACAGTATGTGTATGCGATTCCCATGTAAGATTTTGAGGATTGATTCTTGTTAACTGTGGTTGTTTTGTGTTAGTAAGAATATGATTAGTGTTATGTGTGGTGTTTATTGATGATCAAGATGGTGAATCATTGATTAAGTTTCCTTTTTGATTTGTCTTTTGACATCCTGACCTTCGTCTCAATCTTTTAGGATCTTTTGCTCAAAATTTGGAGAGACGGAAACAGTGCAATGAAGCACAGTGCAATGACACTTTTCATCAAAAACTTGTTCGTCTCCTTGAGCTCTTCGATTTGACTTTTAGGTTTACGTCAATCGGAGTTTGCAACAGAAAGTTATGTTGTTTTTACTATAATTGAGCTTGACACAGCTTTCATCCTCGTGCGTCTTTGTGAAGCGTCCGCGATCAATTTTCTTATTTTGGGGTCAAATTTTTCGAGAAAATTTAGCTTCTGCTATTCATATTGTGGCCGTCAATCTTGCATCTAACGTCACTCTATTTTGAGGACTCTTTTATTAATAACGTCTCCTTTTCCTATTTTTTTGGGCGATGTCCCTCACATCTTTGGAGGTTTATTGAGCATGCTTCTTGCGTTTTATTGTTGACAGAACACAGTCGTCATATTTCTCTCGTTCTCAATTGAAGCCTTCACCATATATTGTGTGCAAATTCTGCGATCTTATCGTATACGTCTTCTTGCAACCAGATATGGCTATGACTATTCTCGTCAACGGCTTTCCTTGTTATGTTCCTCCATTCAAAGGCCAAGGATTTCCAGGCTGGAAAGAAAAGATGTTGCTAATTCTTGAAGGCAATGAACTCTCTAATGTTGTCCTTGGAAATCGTGTTTGTCCGCCTCAGCCTATTGATACGCATCATGACAACATGCTTATCAATGAAAGACCTATATTTGAAGATTGGAATTTTGCATATACGGATTGGCAACTACGTGATAAAGCAGCGTGTCGGTATATTCTTTTTGCTCTTACTAATTCTCTTTTGCTTGATATGTATGAATTGCCTACTTTCCACGACCTATAGAAAGTACCTTATTGCAAACTTTCAAAAGAAATTTGTTACACATATACTTTATTTGAGAGGGTTGCATAACAAGTTACAATATGAAGTTGGTACTACCATGACGAGATATATTGAGTCTTTCAAATCTATTATTAATCAACTTGGTGCTGCTGGTGATCTTGTTTCACAAAAACAATTGATTACAGTTCTCCTTGAAACGGTGAAGGACTCTTCTTATAATAGCATTGTCTTATAATACTCCGACCAAATCCATAGTCAATCATTTTGTAGGTAGGATCATAATCATCTCCCTCATTTGTCAAATAATTAATTTATGTCGCTCAAAATAATCATACAATGGAATTAAAATATAAGACATTAATATGTATATTTGCGACTCTGGAAAAACAAAAAATTGATGCACATTTGATGACCATATATAACATTCAGGAATCACAAGGTCATGATATTCTTCAATATCTAATCAATCATAAGAATAATTATCATTTTTTGTAAAAAAAACATGCTAATTGATTGTGGTTAGCATAGCTGCCAAGATGGATTTTAGCCATATCAAGAGGTGCTATCATATACATGTGGTAGTGATGTGTCTGAACACACACTTAGGACCGTCGGGGAATTTTTTCTCTCCCTAGGAGGGTTTCCCCCCCCAGTACATTGTATATACACCCATCACTCTAGGTCTATCTTATGTTTCCATTGCATACTAAGTAATATGTTGTGTTTTCCTTATAATCCTAATTCCAATCATTGGTAACAGACCAGGTTGTGTCCTCTTAGGCTTAGTCACCAACAGCTCCAGAACACGCTTTCTCACTTCCTCTCATTTTTGAGAGCGTTGGCGAGCGTCAGTGGGTCTGCTCAGATTTTTTATTCGGGCTCATTTCGCCCTCTTTTTTCACTATAGGGAGTACTATACATGCTATTTTGTCATTTTGTCCAACATTTCTACCCATTTTTTGCATAGAAGGTCCCTTACATTCTTCTACAGTTGGTGCTATATAGCCTCTGTTTTTCCCTCTTTGTTTATCCTCTTTTTGGAAAGTTTTCATATTAGGTGCAACATTTATCATGGTTAACAACAATATAGATGTGCTCAAGATGTTTGCTACTACTGAGGATAGATTGGATGGGGACAATTCACCCTATGTGAGCTTATATGACGCAACATGTTTTTGTGTCAAAGGGCGTTTGGAATATTGTGCATGTCACTGATGTATGTCCCAGGTTCAAGGATGTAGGCAATATTGAGGATGTTTGGAGTTTTGGTTGCAGGATTGCTGCTACCAAAGCTCTTTCGATGGCAGGATTTCTGCTACTAGAGTTGTTTTGCCTATGGTTGAGCAAGCTCGTTGGGATGTAAAAGATAAGCAAGTTCATGCTTTGATTGCATTGTCTATGAAGCACACTATTACTCCTCGTATTTGTTGAGTAAAATCTAAAAAATAGTCTTGGGATATTCTGCTGGTCTTTATTCAAGTCACAAATTAGGCTAAAACTACAATGCTTTGTAAAGAAATGGAGTGAAAGATTATGCACAAGGAAGCTGAAATGGACACTTTCCTTGCTAGTATCAAGGATATAAATGAGCAACATAGTGAAGTCATTTTTGACAGTTCCCTTGCAGACTGTTCTTGATGCTTTTTCAAATTCAACCAGACTTTTGCTAGTACTTGGAGACTTATGACCCAAGGAAATCTTGAAGTTTTCAACTTTGATGCATTATGCACATTGCTGTTGCAAGAGTCACTTTACAAAAAACAGGGCTACACAGTGTGCAATTGAATAGACTTTTATTATTTCTCAAAGAGAATTTGGTAACAACAATGTAACAAATCTCGTGGTTCTTTTGTGAGTGAAAATTCTTCTTTTCCTAATGCTTCTGTAGGTAGCACTTCGTCTGGGAATTCTGGTGATAAAGACAAAAAGAAGTCGAGTTGCCATTATTGTAAAGCTAATGATTACTTTATCAAGCAATGTCCAAAATTGAAGGCGAAAGAGAACAAGAAGAAAGAGGCTGGATCAACTATCGGGTCCAATACAAGTGCAGCTATTTTAGAGTCTTTGTGAAAAAATAGAGAGAGATAATTTTCACACATGAGATATTATAGAGTACAGAGAGAGAGAGAGAGAGAGAGAGAGAGAGAGAGAGAGAGAGAGAGAGAGAGAGAGAGAGAGAGAGAGAGAGAGCATGATATACGTGGTTCACCCAATGTGGGCTTTGTTCACGAGAAAGCAACCACTCAATGGCTTTTGTACTTCAAACAAGAAAGGAGACCACTTAACTTGGATGCTCAATTGACTCATGTGCCAACATAGTCATGCCCTTGTGTTTGTGGCAATATTACTTTCCTTGAAGGAGGGTTTTTGTCCTTAAAAACATTGATCAATGAAATAACTCTCCATAATAATATTAATGCTCTCCTCTCTAAATTCCCATCACATCAAATACTATCCCACGCAATACTTACCATTACATCTTGCACTCATATGTGGAATTATGTGCTTCTAGCAAAAATGAAATTGAATGAATGCAGTCAATGTTTTCTCAGGATATTGTCCCTTTGACCAAGAGAAACATCTATCTTCACTACTTAGATCTCAAACTAAGAGTAGAAAAACTCTTGACTAATAGTAGAACCTATCCTAGGCAAAACGCTCTAACTGAGAAAAGCCTATTTCTCTCTTCTCAGCAAATAGTAGATTATCTCAAGTAAGATGTTCTGACTGAGCAAAAGTTAACTCTTTATCTCCTCAAGCAATTTCTTCCAAAAATTGGAGTGCTTCTTACAGATTTATATCATTCAAGCTATTGATAGGTGTTTTGGGCTTACTTATAGAAGAAAAAAAAAGGTTGGCACTCTAAGTTTAAGTCCTAAGGTACATTTACCTTCCACATGCATATTTTATTCCAAAACTAGAGTTGTTCTTCATGAAAGATGGAGCATTTTGTGAACTATCTATGGTTAACATAGAGGGATCCCCAAAACTTCTTAAAGTCCACAATTTGATGGATGTTGTAGTGTGCCAATCATCTTTTTGACAAAAGTAGCCCTTCTAGCACTTTAAAGGCATACACATGTAATCCCATGATATACAACCAAATTTGGTATCTTTGACACATCTCAACAAGACTTTTAGCATTAGAGATTTGAATAGGAGTACTAATTTGTGTGACTTGTCAAGTCAACGAATAATATACACGAGATAAGATATAGGAGTGTCTACTCCTCATCTTACCAAGAAGCAATATTTTGATAGATTCTCAAAAGAATCCACTTTTGTAACTCAACTTGTGTTCCATGTATTCTTATAGGATACCCCAAGTGTATCATGAAAGGAGAAATATGATTTCATATAAAACTATAATGGAGATTGATCCTAAAACACATTTACTTATTACAAATAATAGGTAGCAACATAGGGAACTGTCCTATGGACTATGCAACAAAAAACCAAGTTAACAGATATTTTATTAATGAAGAACCCTTTATGATCAATGGTTATTTTATGTCCAAGTAGACATTTGTAATCATTTTGAGCATTTCAATCTTCCCTATTGCAAGAGCAAAAATCTCACTCTTGTACGGGGGAGATTGTACCTAGTGACTTGTGTCTATAATCTTCTACTCTCTTCTCCTCTTCTCTCTCACAACGATATGTGTGCCACTCCAATGTTGGAGGTTCATATAGAATGCTTGGTCTTGCTCTATCTCTCTTACTCTATAATCATTAATCTTGATGAGCAACATATAGAAAAAATTATTGAGGTATGCTTGTATAATTCTGATATGAGTGCTATGATATTCTATGGATTTTAGGGTCCGAGATCACAATATCTCTATTTCATTACTTTCATTGATGATTTCTCATGCTATACGATTGTATTTTTACTTAGAAAAATATCTGAGGCCTTATTTGTTTTCAAACAATTCCACAAGGCTACGGAACTTCAAACTGGTCGTCGCCTTAAGAAGCTTCGTAGTGACAATGGAGGCAAACATGTTTCTCGAGAGTTTGTGAGTTATTGTGCTGACAGTGTAATGCAGAGACTAGGATTTGAACATAGAATTCCTACTTGTGTTTGATTGTTGGGTTTGAGAGCTATATCCAAGGTATTGGTTAATGAAAGATTATATCCCGGTATAAAGGTGGGAAGATCTGTTAGGTAGGGATGTCCTCTTAGCCCATTGTTATTTGCTAAAAAAAACCCATCCCCTCTTCTTCCTTCTCCATGCTCACGCAACAAATGGTAACTTGAAAGGGCTGTAGGTAGGCTCTCATCATGTTCTTGATTTGGGGTTTTAAAATGACACTATTATTTTCTCGGATATTCAAAATGCTAATAGTGGTGAATATGTGTCATACTTGAATTTTTATTCGCTTGTAGCTGCTTTAGATTTGAATCTGGGGAAGTCTCTGTTGATAGATGTATCTGCAGAGATAATTTTCATAGCTTGATTTGGCAAGAAAAGAGAAGTCTTAGGGGAACTGTATTCAGGAACCTTGGTGATCCTCTAGGAGTTAATGTATCTGCAAACTAGTTGACACAATGGGTTGAGAATAAAATCCAAACCAAAATGGCTTCGTGGCATTGTACTAAATGGCCAATTCATGTTAGGTTAAGGATTGTGCAGTCTATTTGGATTTCCTCTATATGTTATATTTTCTTCCCTTTGATCCTTGACCAGTTGCAAAATTTACATCAAAATTACTGATATTTTATGGGGATCTTCTGTTGTAGCCTCGCTCGCATAGAAGAATTTGGCCTTGCCTATTCACTTGGGAGGATTGGGTATCCTTCATTTGCAAATGCACATGCTGGCTAGTAGGGAAACCTTACTGAAACAAATTGATGGATAATTTTGTTGTGTACTTCCGTGGTGTTTGGAAAATGTTTGCATAGGACAAATTGTTTTGTGCTACTCATGCTCAATTGTGTGGGAAGACTGCTAATATGCTCGTTAAGTCTTGAAAATGTCTCTGTGCCTTGTTGAGTTGGGATGGTAGAGTTAGATATACAGGTAATCCCTTAGGATATGAGTCTTGTTCTTGGAGCTTTGGGTTTTAAAAACCACCTGCTGTTTTCTTGGGAAAAAAACCATAAGAGGGTTAAGCCCAATCAATCAAATTTTTACTCTAACAGAAATATTATTTCATTTATGGTGGCTAAGAGAACATTCAAACTAGAAAATGGGCTCAAAATTACTTGGGGACAGTTGTGTACACATGTTAGCAATTTGAAAAATCCTTGTTGCAATGAAGATTTAATCAAAGATTCTGAGATTGAACATTGTCAGAGACTTCAACAAATTGATGGACCTCCCCGACCAAAAGTTTCTATCTACACTTGATCCTTTAGCCTTAGATAGAGAACAGATGCAACAAGATTTGCGAGTTCAATCTAGATCAAAGCTGGTGGTTGAAGAAGCTATCTGATGTATGGTGGAATATCCTGACAGGGGCTCTCCCCATAGGTGAATTGTTAGTCAAAAAGAGAATGTGTGATGGAAAATGCCCCAAATGTGGTCATCTTGAGACAACGAAGCACATATTTTGGAACTTCCTTACATTATATGCTTGATGGATATGTTTGTATGATATTTGTATGATGCATTGGAAGACTAAGTTTCCAAATATAGACTGCTTTTCGGAACAATTCAAACGGTTCTACACGTTCAGACTTATGTATTGCTTTTCTCAGACTTTGGGTGTTATCCTTTTTGTGGAATGCTAGAAACTCAGCTTTGTTTGATACACACACCTTTAACAGTTTCACACTGCCTTGGTCTATGATTCGAGGTAAATTGTTAGAGGACTGTGTAGCACTGCCAAATCCTCAATAGAATAAGACGATGGAATTCCTCACCATGATGTAAACATGTAACAAAATGTAATATAGTACTTAAGTTATTATATATATATATATATATATATATTATATATATATATAATATATATATAGATATATATATATATAGAGAGAGAGAGAGGAGAGAGAGAGAGAGAGAGAGAGAGAGAGAGAGAGAGCAAATGAGAATTTCCACTCTGAACCAATAATAGGACCAATAAGAAAGGATGGGGAACATAGTTCTCCTCTGTCGACTGATGAACTACAGCGATGAAAGCATTTCACCATCGACAATGGGTACCTACTCCATAAGGGAAGAGTTTGTGTACCGACGGACACAGACATTCGGCGCCAAATTCTTTATGAATTTCATGATAGTCCAAGTGCCGGGCACCCAGGTATTAGAAATATTTATGCTCTCGTACAACGATAGTTTTACTGGCCAGGTTTACATGGCTTTGTTCAAGATTATGTCTTGAATTGCCAAAAATGTCAGGTTAACAAAGCAGAGCGTCTGAAAGCAAGAGGACTCTTACATCCTTTGGAGATCCCCAATGGTAAGTGGGAAAGTATATCTATGGATTTTATTATGGGTTTACCAACCCACTCTACAAGGTCATGACTCAGTATGGGTGGTCGTAGACCGGTTGACTAAACTATGTAAGTTTATTCCAACCAAATCAACGATTAAGCCTCCAGAATTAGCTAAGTTATTTGTGGACAACCTATATAAGTTGTATGGTTTGCCAAGTAACATTGTCGGTGATCGTGATCCCAAGTTTAATAGTCATTTTTGGAGGGTTGTGTTTAAATGAGTGGGTACAACCGATCATCCAGAAACGGATGGTCAAACTGAACGAGTTAACTAAGTGCTAGAGGATATGCTACGTGCATACGTTAGCAAGAAACAGTCAAACTGGGAAGAATATTTACCTATTATCTCGTGTTTGCTTACAATAGTGCTAAGCAGGTCACGACTGAATTTAGTCCTTTCATGGTCATGTATGGTTTTTCAACCTAGGTCACCTGTTACGGTGGGATTGGCAACTGAAAAACTCCAAGAGGTTAAGGATTTTCTCCAAGACCACATGGATATGCTGAAACTCGCTCATCAGATTATCCGACAATCGCAGGATCGGTATAAGAAGTACACTGATGAGAAACGTCGGCAAGTTACCTTTGAGGAAGGGGAGGAGGTATTTTTACGTGTGCCAGAGCATTCAAAAAGTCTGAAAACTGGGCCAACACCTAAATTATCTCCACGATATTATGGGCCTTTCAAAATAGTCAAGCGAGTGGATGATCGTGCCTACAAACTATCGCTACCTACACATGCTCGTGTTCATCCGGTGTTTACTGTAAGCTGTTTACGTAAGCGATTACATGGGGATGACAATGCCATTGACCAAAAGATTTTGGTTGATTTCGTTGAACCTCTTACTCTACCGCATGAACCTGAACGAATTCTCAACTATCATGATTTACGTACACATCATCATGTGCATTGACAAGATTTAATCAATTCGAAAGATCGACCTGAGGAAGGTGCCACTTGGGAAAACATTAGTGTTCTTAAGAAGAAGTTTCCCACTTTTTTTTTCAAGGACTAAAACTCTTCCTTAAGGGGGGAGTAATATCAAGACAAGGGCAAGGCCAGAGAGTCTTGGACTGGACCAAGGGCCGGACTAGGCAATGTGGAAAAAGAATTCAGCTAGGGAAGAGGGGCTATAGTGGGAGGTTGGGAGGTGGATTCTAGGCTCTAGTCTCCCCTAGTATTTACAATAATTTTCATGGCTTGATTTGGCAAGAAAAGAGAATTCTTAGGGAAACTGTATTCAGAAACCTTGGTTATCCTCTAGGAGTTGATGTATTTGCAAAATAGTTGACACAATGGGTGGAGGATAAAATCCAAACCAAAATGGCTTCGTGGCATTGTACTAAATGGTCAATTCATGTTAGGTTAAGGATTGTGCAGGCTATTTGGATTTCCTCTATATGTTTTGTTTTCTTCCCTTTGATACTTATCCTGCATTTGCAAATGCACATGCTTGCTAGTAGGGAAACCTTACTGAAACAAATTGATGGATAATTTTGTTATGTACTTTCATGGTGTTTGGGATATGTTTGCATGGGACAAATTGTTTTGTGCTACTCATGTTCAATTGTGTGGAAATACTGCTAATATGCTGGTTAAGACTTGAAAAAATCTATGTGCTTTGTTGATTTGGGATGGTAGAGTCAGATATACAGGTAATCCCTTAGGGTATGAGTCTTGTTGTTCGAGCTTTGGGTTTAAAAAAACACCCGCTGTTTACTTGGGAAAAAAATCATAAGAGGGTTAAGCCCAATCAATCAAATTGTTACTCTAACAGATATATTATTGCCCTTATGGTGGCTAAGAGAAGATTCAGACTAGGAAATGGGCTCAAAATTACTTGAGGACAGTTGTGTACACATGTCAGCAATTTGAAAGTTTCTTGTTGCAATCAAGATTTAATCAAAGATTCAAAGATTGAGCATTGCGAGAGACTTCAACAAATTGATTGATGCACCTGATCCCTTAGCCTAAGATATAGAACATATGCAACAAGATTTGCGAGTTCAATCTAGATCAATGTTGGTGGTTAAAGAAGCTATCTGATGTATGGTGAATTGTTAGCCAAAACGAGAATGTCTGATGGAAAATTCCCCCTTGAGACAACGAAGCACATATTTTGGAACTTCCCTACAATATATGCTTGGTGGATATGTTTGTATGATGCATTGGAAGAATAAGTTTCTGAATATAGACTGCTTTATGGAACAATTCAAACGGGTTCTACACGTTTAGACTTATGTATTGCTTCTCTGAGACTTTGGGTGTTATCCTTTTTGTGAAATGCTAGAAACTCGGCTCTGTTTGATACACACACCTTTCACAGTTTTCCAACTGCCTTGGTCTATGATTCGAGATAGATTGTTAGAGGTTTGTGTAGCACTTCTAGTTCCTCAACAGAATAACACGATGGAATTCCTCATCATGATGTAAACATGTAACAAAATGTAATATAGTACTTAAGTTATAGAGAGAGAGAGACTATGGATTTACATGTAGTTTCTTGGAATGCTAATGGTTTACAGACTTCTCGAGTAAGAGGTTCCGCAAGCTTTTACTTCGCAGAGATTTTCACGCTCATGTAGTAGGCACTATGGATATATTACTAGTACAGGAGCATAAGATTGCCACTCCCATTGGCAATCTCATGCCCTCCGGCGCCCACACTTTTTGGAGCCTGCTCTAGGCATTCATGGACAGAGTTGCGGTGTATGCATTTTAGTGGGGCCACGTTACTTGGCCTCAGTTCAGCAGCATGGCACCCTTGTCGCTGGCAGAGCAATCTATGTGTCTCTTCGGATTCAGGACTCTATCATTGGTTTTATGTCAGTCTACGCACCCACTACTCCTCGGGAGAGGGCTACTTTTTGGGCCTCTCTGGCTACTGTTCTACCTGCTGTAGACTCTTGGGTTGTAGGAGGCGACTTTAACAATGTCGAAAGCGACTCTGATTGGCGATCCATCACTCCTCCTGTTCTATTGTCCATCTCTCCCAATGAGCAGTCAGATTGGGATCGATTTCTTCTAGCTATTCAAGGTGTTAATGCATGGCACATACCCTCTTTTGGTCATCACCCTGCTACACTTCATTACTCGTGGGGGTTTCAGAGACAGCAGGGGAGATTATTAGAGCGACTTGATCGTTTTTACATTGGCCCTTGGGCAGCGGCTCTAGGTGGATTTACTACTATTTGGCGAGGGACCAGCCTCTCAGATCACTTACCCATCTCATTGTTTATCTCCTTCACTAGATCCTCTGCATAGAGACGGGGCTGTCGCATCCCTGACAGTGTTCTCACCACTGAAGTTTTGCAGCAACAGATTCGTGACTTATGGTCCACGGGTGCTTCTTATTGTGGTCCCCCTGGAGAGTTCCTTGCTCATTGCATTACTCAGTCTAGTATTTACTGCCGCGATCAGACTGCTACTATTCATCGACAGTTGAGAGTACGTGAGTCTGATCTTCACATTCCTCTTGGTTCCACACAACGCTTGCTTGAGGAGTGGCCTCACGATGCTTATCTCACTGCTAGATAGACAGAGCTCACAGAGGAAATTCGTCGCGTACAGGAGGCTAGGTCTGAGTTCACTCATCATGCTTCAGTATCTCATTGGATAGCTAAAGCTAATCGAATGAATAAAGCCTTCTTCGCTGCGCATAAAGAGCGCCCTCCTGGCACCACCACTTCGGACTTTGTGCGATGCTCAGGGGACACTTCATATGCATCCTGATGTTATTCTCGATATGTCTGCAGATTATTTTGAGGCATTGTTCACTGCTGATGTATGCACTACTGAGGTTTTACTGGCCCGTGAGCAGATCTGGCATCACACTCGACGCCGTTGTACATGTAAATCCATGAGATTGTACTAGCCGAGTTGTCACTATAGTGGCTCTCACCATTACATTCAGCTTGTACACCCACGTGACAGGCTATTTTGGCATCCGTGGGGATCATATTGTACTCAGTAATATACAGCTCTGATTTTTCCACAAAAAAAAAGAGAGAGAGAGAGAGAGAGAGATTTTCACACTTATGTAGGCAAATGAAATTTCCACTCTGGACCAATAATAGCACCGAGAAAAGAATGGGATGTCCTTTCAAGGTTTCAGAAAGAGGTATGTTGATGGAGCGAGTCGTCCGGCCAGTCTCTATGATCAAAGGCAGGGTTGGCGAAGACAACATTGACGAGGGGGAGCGAAAGGTGCCAGCGCAGGGGTAGTTGCGGCCGTAGCGGAGGCCGAGGAGGCGGGTTGGACTTTGACGTTGGGAAGGGAGAGTGCAGTGGCCGATAGGTGGCACGTCCACCTCCCTGGCGAAGCGGCTGATGACTTTTTGGTTCCAGCGCCAGTCCTGGCAGGCTGCATATGATGTTGAACGCCTCACAGGGGCAGTTGTTCACGAGCTCCCACTCGCACAGCCCGGTCGCCACGGTAGTGTTGGTCAGCACGAGGTCGTGCAGCCTGCACTTGCGGGGCGTAGCTGCTTGCACAACGGAGGTCCCCTCCATGATATTTAGCAGCAGCGCCGCCACCATCGCCACTGCGGTGGCCAGAAAAGGAGATCAATAATATTACGACATATGATATGACTATAGCACACAGACGTGCGGTTTTGTATACTTGTAGAATATTAACGCACTCAAGCACTCACTCAATTATATTAACCCACATAATTGAGTGACAGGAAGCCATATTCTTATACCTGTGCAGCAGAGTGCCACCCTCCCCATCCATAGTGGCTTGAACAGCTTAGTTTGAGTTTGAATATAGTGATTACATGCTTTGATATCCACTAGGCCTTGATTGATTGATGACTTGACTTGGGAAGTAGTTCGAATGGACCTATTCCCTCTCGGACTTAGTCCTTGATACCGAGTTGATACCTTGGTGGAGCTTGTTGAGTTTCATTTTTTGCCAACATTTCTAGGTGAGAACTTTGAGGGCCAAGGACTAACCCAAACATTCTCCTCTTACAGACCTCCTAGCCTACCTTCTCTTGGCCTACCTGAGGAGACCACTTAACTTGGATGCTCAATTGACTCGTGTGCCACCATAGTCATGCCCTTGTCTTTTGTGGCAATATTACTTTCCTTAACGGAGAGTTTTTGTCCTTAAAAACATTGATCAATGAAATAACTCTCCATAAGAATATAAATGCTTTCCTCTCTAAACTTGCATCACGTCAAATACTATCCCACGCAGTAATTATGTGCTTGTAGTAAAAACCAAATTGAATGATTGCAGTCAATATTTTCACAGGAGATTGTCCCTTCGACCAAGAGAAACCTCTATTTTTCTACTTAGATCTCAAATTAAGGAGTAAAGCCTACCTCAAGTGAGATGCTCTAACTGAGCAAACTTATTGTTCTCACTACTTAACTACTAGTAGAACCTATCTTCAAAAAACTCTTGACTAATAGTAGAACCTATCCCAGGCAAAACGCTCTAACTGAGAAAAGCCTATTTCTCTCTTCTCAGCAAATAGTAGATTATCTCAAGCAAGATGTTCTGACTGAGCAAAACTTAACTCTTTTATCTCCTCAAGCAATTTCTTCCAAAAATTGGAGTGCTTCTTACAGATATATATCATTCAAGCGATGGATAGGTGTTTTGGGCTTACTTATAGAAGAAAACAAAAGGTTGGCACTCTAAGTTTAAGTTCTCAGGTACATTTACCTTCGACATGCATATTTTATTCCAAAACTAGAGTTGTTCTTCATGAAAGATGGAGCATTTTGTGAACTATGTATGGTTAACATAAAGGGATCCCCAAAACTTCTTAAACTCCACAATTTGATGGATGTTGTAGTGTGCCAATCATCTTTTTGACAAAAGTAGCCCTTCTAGCACTTTAAAGGCATACACATGTAATCCCATGATATACAATCAAATTTGATATGTTTGACACATCTCAACAAGAATTTAAGCATGAGAGATTTGAATAGGAGTAGTAATTGTGTGAATTGGCAAGTCAACTAATAATATACAACAGATAAGATATAGGAATAACTCGTATAATTCTTAAATAGACATGGAGTGTCTACTCCTTATCTTACCAAGAAGCAATATTCTGATAGACTCTCAAAAGAATCCACTTTTGTAACTCAACTTGTTTTCCACATATTCTTATAGGATACCCCATGTGTATCATGTAAGACAAAGTATGATTTCATGTACAACTATAATGGAGATTGATCCTAAAAAACATTTACTTATTACAAATAATAGGTAGCAACATAGGGTTGCCCTATGGAATATGCAACAAAAAACCAAGTTAACAGATATTTTATTAATGAAGAACCCTTTATGACCAATGGTCATTTTATGTCCAAGTAGACATTAGTAATCATTTTGAGCATTGCAAGAGCAAAATTCTCACTCTTGTACGGGGGAGATGGTACTTAGTGACTTGTGTCTATAATCTTCTACTCTCTCTCCTCTTCTCTCTTACAACGATATGTGTGCCACTCCAAATTTTGGAGGTTCATATAGCATGTTTGGTCTTGCTCTGTCTCTCTTACTCTCTAATCATTAATCTTGATGAGCAACGTATACAAAAAAATATTGAGGTATGCTTGTATAATTCTGATATGAGTGATATGATATTTTATGGATTTTAGGGTCGCCGCATATTTGTTGTGTTGGAGTTGTATCAGAGCAATGACTGTTTTGTTAGTGATGTGCACAATTAAGGATGAAGAGCTCAATCAGGGAAGATAAATATTATAGAACAAGCAATTCTTCTTTCTCGTCTATATGGGTTTCGTTTTTCTTTGCTTGTTACTATGACCTATACGTAGAGTAATATAGTGGAAGATTTTCATATTAGTAGCACATCTCACGAATGCTATTAGAATAAGAAATATCTATAGATGCTTCATTGATCAATGGGGAACATTCTACTTGTAATAGTTTGATGAGGCCGATAGGTTGGCTTGATTGATGTTTGGTCTAACTACCACTTATTTTTACCCATGGAAATGTTGATGGGTTTTTGTCTTTAGCTCTATAGTCTTTAACGATCGACATGGTTTCTCTATTGATTTTATGGTCATGATGGTTTCTTTGTCATGATGTTACTTTGCATAGACAAAATATTGTATTTATGGTACCATGGGATTTCTATCTTTTAGATAAAAAAAACCTTGGTAAACGGGATGGTGAGAGAAGTTGGATAGGTTCTTTGAAGTTTTTTTCCTTTCAACAAAATGTTCTTTTGTGTATAATTAGTATCTTAGTACAACAACATACACATCCTAGACACAACCACTTCCTAGGCAAATGGGTTGGTGGGGATGTTGGCTTTAATCTATTGTATTGTTTATGGTCGCTCATAGGCCCATTGTCGGTGGTAAATCCCTTTTCTTTTATAGGTGCTAGGTGGTATGGACACTAGGCTCAGATCAGGTTTCATATTCATATCCTTATGAGTCATTTGACTTGACTGTTTGAAGTAGATAAGAGCTACTGATCAGACTTCCTCTTGCTAGAATTTGTATCTAATATTGAATTTTCATGTTCACATAAATACTTTGAAGATATTGCATACTTTTCTCAAATGAATCACAAAGCCTTTAAATTTCTACCAGAGTATAATGTTCACAGAGACATCATCAGTCAGTATCCAGACTATCAAGCATGATTGTACTTGTCTTTCTTCTTTGATTTTTAATATAACAACTTGATTGGCTTCACTAAAAGAACAATAGAGGAAAACAACTTGAGAGGTTTTATGAGTCGCGAAAAACGTCTTTCTTGGCTGAAAACGCAACTTTTAGGTCGCGACTCATAAAACCTCTATTTTTTGGTCTCTATAACTTTGACCAAAAAAGTTATAGAGACCAAAAAATAGAGGTTTTATGAGTCGTGACCTAAAAGTTGCGTTTTCAGCCAAGAAAGACGTTTTTCGCAATTCTGTCCGCATTGCCTTGTAGACCATACCTATTCCCAACGTTTTGAGTACCTGGATTGCTCTATTTTGAGGTCGTTATCCATGGACTTTATCATTAGACTTCCTACTACTCGTGGAGGGTATGATTCGATCTTTGTGGTGGTAGATAGACTCACAACGCAAGCTCACTTCTTTCCTATAAAATAGCTGATATTGCATTGACCATTGCACGCTTGTTTGTGAAAGAGATATTTTGTTTGCATGGAATGTCCAAGAGTATAGTGTCTGACAGAGATTCTAAGTTCACTTCTCATTTCTGGAGAGTGAATTTTGACTCTATAGACAACCAGTTACGCATGTCTAGTGCTTTTCATCCTCAAACTGATGGGAAAACGGAGAGACTGGATCCTATTTTAGAAGATATGTTATGAATGTATGTCAATGAAAACCAATCTAATTGGAATGAATATCTGCCTTTGGTTGAATTTGCATATAACAGTTCATATCATTCATCTATTAGGATGACTCCGTTTGAGGCAATGTATGGCTATAAGTGTCCCACACCTATTAATTTTCTTAACTCGAGGAATAAGGTAGAACTGTCACGTGAGATGCTTGAGAAAATGGATAGCGAGTTGACCAGAATTAGGGAGAATATTAGAGAAGCTCAAAAGAGACATAAATTGTATTATGACAAGAAACATCGTGTTGTGGAGTATGAAACTGGTGATATGGTTTTCTTAAAGGTTATTCCTGAGAAGTCTCATTTGATTCTTGGAAAGGATAGAAGATTGTCTCCACGATTTGCTGGGCCGTTTAAAATTTTGAAGCGCATTGGTTCATTAGCTTACAAATTGGAATTGCCTTCTCATGTTAAAGTGCATCCTAGTTTATTGAAAAAGTATGTTCCTAATGTGCATCATGTTTTACAAGACAACTCTAAGTTGAAAGATGACGGAACATTGACTGTAGAACCAGACCTAGTGCTAGATAGGCGTGTTAAACATATGAGAAATAGAGACATTGTGGAAGTTTTGGTTAAGTGGCAGAACTATCCTATAGAGAATGCATCATGGGTTGATCTTAGTGTTTTGCAAAGAGAATTTCCCTCCTTCCAACTCTGAGGACAGAGTTAATTTTGATAAGGAAAGAATGTAATAGGACTAATTTTGAAGTTCTTAAAGTCGAAAAGAATGTAGTAGTGCATCTCTTTCACTTAGCACGATTTGAAAGATTGTTGAATAGTCTATTAAATAGATCTTATATGAATGAGTTTGAGATATTAAGAGAGAACATATATTCTTTTTTTAAATAATACACTAAAGACGTATTTGATAAAGATTAATGAATAACATATAGTCTGTCTATGAACAGTAAAATTGAGATTTTTATTAACATCAGTGTTTTATATTTATGTGGTTTAGCTTAAAATGCATGGTAGGCTTAAAATAAGTTGAAAAAGTAGTGGAGACCCAAAAATAGAGGTTTTATGAGTCGCGACCAAAAAGTTGTGTTCTCAGCCAATAAAAACGTTTTTCGCAATTCTGTCTGCGCTGCATTGAAGACCAGACCTATTCCCGTCGTTTTGAGTACCTGGATTGCTCTATTCTAAGGTTGTTTGTAAAAGTTATGATGAAAACAAACAAAAGGCAGCAGCAATGTAGTATACATAGGGATAGGCAGACATACAACATCATACAGCTCTCCCTGCTATCAACCAAGAAATGGATTTGTTTCTTCATGGTAGACTATTGCAATTGAGATTATGAAGGTACATAATTATGTTTTTTACTTTGATTATCATGTTGAATTGGTTGCACGAGTATGTTCTTTTGGCTATTTTGTAGGCGATGCAAAAATCAATGTGTGAAACAGGATCTGTGCAAAGTGTCATGATAAAAATCTAACCTTCACGGATTGCTTAGCGATCACGTTCTTATCTTATTCTCGCAGGTACACTTGATACGAAAATCGTGCAGGCTTTTCGAGGAAAAGAAGGATAAAAGCACGACGGGTGGTGCTTTTGGGGATCATTCACAGATCTCCTCTTTTGCGAGTGCGAGTGCGATGGTGAGTGCGAGTGCGAGTGAGACGCTGCATGCAAGCGGATTGAAGCTCGGGGGTGGTCGGGAGGTTCGAGCTCCGTACAACGGAGTGCGCCCATATATTTTATTGCTCCTCTGTTGTATCAAAACTCTACAAAAATCCATCAATACAAAGATCTCTTTCTCTATCTTTTGTTGCCTATCTCTATTATTCTGTTCCTGTGACACGTTCCAACGCCAGCGCGAATGCGCATACCGACGCCCCTTTTGTTGGTTGTTCCGATGCTTATACCGATAGCTGTACCGTCGGTACCTACAAAAACCAAAACCTCCAGCTTTCTCTGTGCATTTCTACTAATTCTTGCGCCACATCTCAAGCTCTCCTCTTCACCCTCTCTCATAGATCTGCTGCAATACACGCTGTCAGAGGTGCTAATCTTGATTGTGGGTTAGTGCATAACACTAAGGTAAGATTATTTTCATGTTTTCTTGTAGATTTAGAGTTTAGGGTTTAGCTTTGTGTTTGTGTTTGTGTGTGCGTTTTTGCATGCTCTACGACTTAGGCGGCATATTTCATTGCTCAAACAGGACTAATGTGAGCGCTAAAACCTTTAAATGCATGTTAAGTTTATTTAAACTACTTTGTATATTAACAAAAGAAAATTTCATGCTTTAAACTTTCAATGCTCTAAAAGAAAGTAGGATTTGTTACGTGAACTTTCATTTTAAATTATGAAAAAAATTATGCCATAAAGCTTGCCCACAAGACGTATGCATTGTGAGCAAGCTCTATGGCTTGCCACATTGCCAACAGCTCACCATGGTGTTGTCTATATGTCTACGAGCGGTTTTCAGGCCATAAAATCGCTTCGCAACTCTAAAAACAACACAATGGTGAGCCGTTTGCCAAATCGACAAGCCATAGAGCTTGCCCACATCACATATGCATTGTGAGCAAGATCTATGGCTTGTCGTTTTGCTAAACGCCTCACCATTGTATTGTTTTTATGTTAGGTTTATGTTATATGTTAGGTTAAGTTAGAGCTATCGACGGCATAATAGTCGAGAAAATACAAACGGACTTCGAATATGACGCGTGTACTTCAAAAAACGCAATCCGACTTCGAAGTGACTTGTGTACTTCTAAAAACGCAAACGGACTTCGGCTAGGTAGATGTTATAAAATAGGTTACAATAAGTTAGGTTAGGTATAGGTTTTACGTTATGTTAGATTATATTATAGGTTAGGCATAATGATTATAGGTTAGGTTAGAGCTAGCGTCAAATTAATAGTAGTAAAAACGCAATCGGACTTCGAGGATGACTCGTGTACTTCTAAAAATGCAAAGGGACTTCGGTTAGATAAGATTATAAGGTTAGGTAGATGTTATATGTTAGGTTATTTACATTAAGTTAAGTTAGGTATATGTTTTACGTTAAGTTAGATTATAGGTTAGGCATGATGATTATAGGTTATATTAGAGCTATCGTCAAATTAATAGTAGAAAAAACGCAATCGAACTTCGAAGATGACTCGTGTACTTCTAAAAACGTAAACGGACTTCGGTTAGGCTAGGCTATAAGTTAGGTTTAGGTTATAAGTTAGGTTACATTAAGTTAGGTTAGGGTTATGTTATAGGTTAGGTTAGAGCTAGCGGCAAATTAATAGTAGAAAAAATGTAATCAAACTTTGAAGATGACTCGTGTACTTCGAAAAATTCAAACGGACTTCGGTTAGGTTATGTTATAGGTTAGGTTTAGGTTATACGTTAGGTTACATTAAGTAAGGTTAGGGTTATGTTATAGGTTAGGTTAGATTATAGGTTAGGTTAGAGCTAGCTTCAAATTAATAGTAGAAAAAACGCAATCGGACTTCAAAAGTGCACACAGACTGAAAGAACCTTAATATATAGTCATTAACCAATAAAGACGAGATTATTACCATGTGGTCCGAATCTCCGTGCACCACTAGACCGAGGTGTGCGAGGATCCGGCCTGGCTAGAGAATGTGAGGTTGTTAGAGCTAGCAGAAAATAGTTGAAAAAATACAATCCAACTTCAAAAGTGCACACAGACCTCAAGAACTTTAATATATAGTCATTGATCAATAAAGACGAGATTATTACCCTGTGGTCCTAATCTCCGTGCACCTCTAGACCGAGGTGTGTGGGGATTGGGCCTGGCTAGAGAATGTGAGGTTGTTAAAGCTTGTAGCTATAACAAGTAGTGTTTTTATTATTTGTTGCATCATTGGTAGATAAAGTAAGGACGATAGGATGGTGTGTCCTTGTGCACATTGCAAGCATCAGATCTTTCAAAAACGAGAAATCTGCGACCAACACATGTACACAATCACGGTCTCTTTCCAATAGAGCAAGTACAAGACTTGCATTATTGATCTCATGGTCTAGAGATGTCACAGGAACAGAATAATAGAAATAGACAGCAAAAGATAGAGAAAGAGATCTTTGTATTGATGGATTTTGCTATGTTTTGATACAACAGAGGAGCAATAAAATATATGGACGCACTCTGTTGTACGGAGGTCGAACCTCCCGACCACCCCCGAGCTTCAGTTCACTTGCATGCGGCGTCTCACTCGCACTCTCACTCGCACTCGCAGAAGAAGAGATCGGTGAATGATCCCCAAAACGCACCACCCGTCCTTCTATTCTGATTTTTCCTCCAAAAGCATGCGACCTCTCCAAATAGCCGCTTTTCTATTTTTGGCGTTTGGTCGACTCGACTTGCGCACCAGGTATACCTGCGAGAATAAGGTAAGAACGTGATCGCGAAGCGATCCGTAAAGGTTAGATTTTTTAAAAAAATCAGTTGTCTTCAACTGAAGATAACTCCCAAACGGAGCCAAAACAGCCCAAGTCTGTCTCACACAATCTTGTTGCCCTCGTTGCGCTCTTCGACGGCTATGTGATGGAAAGTTTCCATAGCCTGCTATGATTTGCTGAAAATTAACCTACAAAACAGCATTTTCTACAAAAACGATGCAAAAACAGCAAATCCCACTTTTTTCTTAATCTTTGGCCCTCAACGAGCGTCAAAACATCAAAATCTCTAAAGACTCAGAGAACCAAAGTTGTTCCTTATAACACAGGCTTCAATCGCTTCATACAACACTTTTCCAAAATCCCACGTTAACATCTTAAAAAATGCCCCAGAAAGTGCTTGCCGGATCAAAAATTTTTATTGAACGAAAACAACCCACATCCTTCTACACAGTGGACTAACTTTAAAACGACCAAAACTTCCTAGAAAAACAAAATTTATTGCTAAAACACCTCAAAATCAAGTCAAAGTACGCAAGTAGATATTGCTCCAACTCCATGCCAGAGAAGACGATTTTCAAACGAGCAGCCATCGACTGAGTCCTCCCAACCAATACCTGAAGTGGCATTTCAAGAAGTAGAGATGGAGCAGATGCTGGACGCGTTCTTTGCCATGGATTCCAACATAGAAGGCGACACCATTGAACGCAGTATTGTGGACCAAACTCAGCCATCCCGCTCATATTGACGGCATGATAGCAACGATGAGGAGGGCGAGATGATGCAAAGTCTTGCATGCATGCCGCTCTACACTGGTGCAAAAATCTGAGTTCTCCATACCGCATTGACAATGCTTAATTTGGAGTCTGTCTACGGCTGGTCTGATGCCTCAGTCAACCCAGAGCTTTTCAGATAAACATATTTATCCTAAGCATGGTAAAGTGCAAATTACAGTTCATATAAAGTGATCAAAGGGCTGACTTGTTTATGTAACGTCAGGTTGCTGAATGAGCAAATCTTACCAGAAGGGAATCACATGTCCCCTACCCGTTCAGCCCCTAAAAAGCTTCTTATCAATTTGGGCTTGGATTATCAAAAAATACATGTATGTCCTAATGATTGTATACTTTTTCTCAATGAGTATGCAAACCTGGAACAGTGTCCCAATTGTGGATCAAATAGGTACAGGGAGGACACACACGGAAAATTTATCCCAGCAAAGGTCCTTCGACACTTTCCTATCATTCCAAGAATAAAGAGCATATTCAGGTGAAAGTACATAGCTGCTTTGATGACATAGCACTCAAATACTAGATTGACAGATGATGTTATGCGGGTAACTGCTGACTCTCGTGCATGGAAGCACATAGAGGAAAGTTGGCCTACATTTAAGAACGAGCCACAATGTATCCGCTTTGGTCTGGCAATGGACGGAGTAAACCCATTTGGATTACGGAGTTCATCATGGAGAACATGGCCTATTTGTCTGGTTAATTATAATCTTCCACCATGGCTCGCTATCAAGAAGGGCCATCTGTTGTTGTCATTGATCATCCCAGCAAAGAACATGGACATCTATCTGGAACCACTTATAGAAGAGCTCCAAATCTTGTGGACAGGAATTGATGTGGCTGATATGTCCCAATCAATCGGATGACGAAATGTACATGTGCAAGGCATTCTCATGTGGACCATACACGATTGGCCAGGGTTCGGTGAGTGCTCAGGTAAGTACCTTTACAACCCTCACATGCATGTGATTCAGGCTTGAGTTACTCGGGCAATCATGCATGTCCGAAATGTGGTCCTCGACTTGGCTTCCTCTGCTCTGAGCATTTGAGCAAGACAGTTTACGAGGAGCATGGTAGATTTTTTCCTGAAGGACATAGCTACATGGACCAAACATATGCAAACATGATATGCATCCACTGAAAGCGAGCAATTGAAAAAACATGTGGCTGGAGAGGGGAGATTGGATGCCACCTGGAATGAAAAGACTTTCTACTTTCCATGATCTCCCATATTGGAGTGACCTGCTGATTAATGATTTGCTCGACCCAATACGCATCTTCAAGAATGTGGGGGAGATCATCTCGAAGACCATCACTAGAAAAAGGGAGAGCAAGGACCAAAGAGATGACCTGCAGGGTGTGGGTGAAATGCCAGAGATGTGGCCTCGACTTAAAACCAATGGAAAGTGGTGAAGAAAACTATATCCTCATTCAAGACTCCCACAGGGTGCATGCGATGTTTGAAAATGGCTGCTACGAGAGATGAAAATCTCATTGGTCTTAAGTCCCATGATTGGCACAAATTTTTACAGTTCATCTTACCAATTTCCATAAAGGATTGTTTTACAGATGACATTAGAAGAACAATCTACAAAATCAGTGAGTTGGTATGCTAGATCAGTTTAAAAGAGATAAGAGAAGACAACATCGATGCAGCACGCTTGAATTCTATTGAAGCAGTGTGCATGGTGGAGAAGTACGTTCCAACAAACATTCTTACCATCCAAATGCATGTACTTGTGCATGTGGTAGATGAAGTTGCAGTTACTGGGGTGGTCCATAGCAGGTGGATGTTCTTCTTGGAGAGATTTATGAAGACTTTAAAGGGGTTTGTTCATCAAAGGGTGAGCCCCGAGGGTAGCATGGCCAAAGGATAGCTTGTACAAGAGTCTCTTGTCCTCATCAGTGAATTTTTGGTCTCAATTGATCCAGACATGTCCTGAATGTGCATTATTGAGGTCAACGTGAAGGTGACAGGGGACGAGCCGTAGGGACAAGACATCGTTAGGAAGATGGACATCAGAATGCGAGAAAAGGTTATGAGATTTTGCCTCCTCAACTCAGACATCATGCAAAAGTGACTAGAGAGGTACGAAGTGGAAAGGAAACAACGTTTGACAGATCGCCTTCAATTCAAGCACAACCGTGCAACTAGAAACCTTCCTTTTCTAGACCATCTTCAGAAATTGCTTGACTTTCCAACTGGGTGGTGGTTAGATGTGACACTCTCAGAGGCAAAGAGGAGTGGAGTGTTGATTACTGAAGAGGAAGAGGAGATGTCAAGGGGTTGCGATTGGCATGTACATTTCACAACTTCCTTTTTGAGCTGTACATGAAAATTAGTTTGATTTAATAACTTTTAGTATGTTTCAAATTTGTGGCTGCAGTATCACAAATATGGAGCTTTGTGGTCGCATGGGAAGCACTTCAAAGTGCAACGGATCGATGAACAAAGGGTCACTTTCGACAGTGGTGTTAGGGCAAGCTTTGTCCAAGAAAGCAGGAGTAGTGCTAGGGATGAGAATACAGAGATTGGCTAGCTTGAATACTTTCGCTATATCCAAGACATCTTGAAGATTAGCTTTAGAAAGTTTGATATGTTTATCTTTGATTTCAAGTGGTTCAAAGTTATTACCAGCGGCCCTAATGAACTATGCGCAAAGACAAGAGTGGATTGATTCAAGTGAACTCTAGGTGGGTGTGGACAGATGTGCGGCATACATTCGTACTTCCACAGCATTGTGAACAAGTTGTGTTCATACACGATCCACTACGGACAAAAGCTGATGAGAATGATCTGTCTAAACCCTACTGGCTCTCTGTCGTTCAAGTTGCTCCACGTAGCAAGCAAGTGTTTAAAGGATTGGATGTTGAGCTCAAAGAGGTGATTCATGAACAAAGCGTAGGACCGACTCCAACTTTAAGTTTAGATCTTGAGGTGGATGTCAGCATTGAGTAATTGTCTGAACCTAGAGATGAGGTGTCAAATAGTGAAGCTGATGCGGAGAGCGACGAAGAAGTAGAGTTCAACGATGAAGATGTAGAAGTACAGATTGATATAGAAATCTTTGGTGCATGAGATCTCATAGAGGATGACAGATTAACTAATGACTTTTGCTAGGAAACCTTTTGTATGGCTCTTTTTATTACTCTACAATACACTTTAGATTTTGGTCATTTATGTAGCAGTTTCATTGATTTGTTTTATTTGTGTAAAAGTTTCGTTGATTTGTTGTTTGTATTGATTAAGCATTTCTTACGTAAATTAACGTATTGTGTGGGTTTTGTTTGTGTATGATTAGCCATGGCTGATGACGATGAGCCCTACTCTCCTAGTTTTAGTTTTCCAATCACTTCAACCGCCATGTCACTCGAGCAGATGGGCTCGTTTTTGTCTCAGTTCACACATGAGAAGATCGCTATGGCACAACACCTTTGGGGTGCAGGTGCAGGTCCCTCTAGACCTACTACGATCGACCCTACGCCTGGGACTAGTGTGGTCCATACACCGAGCGGCCCCACACCTCAGTCTAGTGTGCCCCCTACCCCTAGGACTCATATGGCCTCTACATAGACGGGTGGTTCATCCTCGAGACGACGTCACCGTCGTTCTGGAGGTGGTGGTTGTTGTGGTAGCGGTTGTACCGAAGCATCCACATCATCAAAAGAGCGCCCATCACTCTCTTCAGTAGATAGTTCACCGATGGGCACACAACGTACACCTTGGGGATCACACGAGCATGATCCTAGCAAGGTGTACAGGAGCAGGGATGAGGCTGTTGTGGCAAATAGGGTGGGAAAGGAAATGCAATAGAGGATTTGACAGCTCTTTACGATTTAGTTTGGTCATACAGTGATGTAGATTTGGGAAAATTTCGATCTTGAGAGAAAGAATTACATTGTCGACACCATTTAGAGAGAGTACAGTCCGGCAGAGGGGTACGACAAGGTCTCGAACGCCTAGATTTTGAGCGTGGCGAGGTCCACAATGTCACACCGTCGGTCAGAGGCTAGAGACAGATTCAACAACTGCGATCCCAAGCCGGCATGGTTGGGCGTAGAGGAGTGGATTGGGATTGCACGATGTTGGGGTATAAAGCCCAATGTGGTCGCCCAGGTAAGTGGGCGGGCCGCCAGGTATGTACACATATTCTTTTGTAAAAACCTAATAAGAACTCACTATGCTCTACACATTACAATAGAGTGAGTTCACCATATCGTCGTGCTCTTCTTCTCGCACTCTCTCTCGCGTCGCACTTCCGCTCGTACTCCTTCAACTGGTATTAGAGCTCAGATCGAGGCTCGAGGCAGCACTTCAGGAGGCTAGAGTCACCAGCTCAGATTGGAGTGAAATTCGACAGGCGAAGACACGGGCGCATCTACACACAGACTGTAGGCGACATCCACTAGTTCATCAGGTAGCTTGTGTTTGCTGCTTGATATTCCAGATGTCATCTTGACATTGCAGGTACTTCCACATGGGATGTATTGTTAGAGATGATGTATGTCTGTTGAGGGTTTGCTGGCTGTGAGTCACGCAGCAAACAACCGCAGCAGCAGTTACAGCATACAATGGGAAATTTGTGGATGTATGACTTTGTGGGAAGTCTATGTACTGTCAGATTTACTGGAGCCTTTGTTGAGGGTCGAGTGAGGTTTTATTGAGCTGGGGGATTCTCGAATGTTGAGATCCTTTCGGTGATACAGGTCTTGGAGCGATCCCTCGAGCACCCTTACATAGGCAGCTAGGATGTATTGACTGTGAGTTAGACAGTTGGGATTGCATCTTTGCTTTACTGCCGTTGAGGCATTGTCATAGTCTATGCTTACACGACAGTGATAGGACAGTGAGAGACAGTACAGGTGCAGGACAGGTTTACCCGCAGCTTACAGTGTGAGAGAGATAGTGTCAAAGGGCGTTTGGAATATTGTGCATGTCACTGATGTATGTCCCAGGTTCAAGGATGTAGGCAATATTGAGGATGTTTGGAGTTTTGGTTGCAGGATTGCTGCTACCAAAGCTCTTTCGATGGCAGGATTTCTGCTACTAGAGTTGTTTTGCCTATGGTTGAGCAAGCTCGTTGGGATGTAAAAGATAAGCAAGTTCATGCTTTGATTGCATTGTCTATGAAGCACACTATTACTCCTCGTATTTGTTGAGTAAAATCTAAAAAATAGTCTTGGGATATTCTGCTGGTCTTTATTCAAGTCACAAATTAGGCTAAAACTACAATGCTTTGTAAAGAAATGGAGTGAAAGATTATGCACAAGGAAGCTGAAATGGACACTTTCCTTGCTAGTATCAAGGATATAAATGAGCAACATAGTGAAGTCATTTTTGACAGTTCCCTTGCAGACTGTTCTTGATGCTTTTTCAAATTCAACCAGACTTTTGCTAGTACTTGGAGACTTATGACCCAAGGAAATCTTGAAGTTTTCAACTTTGATGCATTATGCACATTGCTGTTGCAAGAGTCACTTTACAAAAAACAGGGCTACACAGTGTGCAATTGAATAGACTTTTATTATTTCTCAAAGAGAATTTGGTAACAACAATGTAACAAATCTCGTGGTTCTTTTGTGAGTGAAAATTCTTCTTTTCCTAATGCTTCTGTAGGTAGCACTTCGTCTGGGAGTTCTCAAATTAGAGGACTGTGTTGCACTGCCAAATCCTCAATAGAATAAGACGATGGAACTCCTCACCATGATGTAAACATGTAACAAAATGTAATATAGTACTTAAGTTATATATATATATATATATATATATATATATATATATATATATATATATATATATATATATATATAGAGAGAGAGAGAGAGAGAGAGAGAGAGAGAGAGAGAGAGAGAGAGAGAGAGAGATTTTCACAATTATATAGGCAAATGAAATTTCCACTCTGAACCAATAATAGGACCAATAAGAAAGGATGGGGAACATAGTTCTCCTCTGTCGACTGATGGACTACAGCGATGGAAGCATTTCACCATCGACAATGGGTACCTACTCCATAAGGGAAGAGTTTGTGTACCGACGGACACAGACATTCGGCGCCAAATTCTTTATGAATGTCATGATAGTCCAAGTGCCGGGCACCCAGGTATTAGAAATATTTATGCTCTCGTACAACGATAGTTTTACTGGCCAGGTTTACATGGCTTTGTTCAAGATTATGTCTTGAATTGCCAAAAATGTCAGGTTAACAAAGCAGAGCGCCTGAAAGCAAGAGGACTCTTACATCCTTTGGAGATCCCCAATGGTAAGTGGGAAAGTATATCTATGGATTTTATTGTGGGTTTACCAACCCACTGTACAAGGTCATGACTCAGTATGGGTGGTCGTAGACCGGTTGACTAAACTATGTAAGTTTATTCCAACCAAATCAACGATTAAGCCTCCAGAATTAGCTAAGTTATTTGTGGACAACCTATATAAGTTGTATGGTTTGCCAAGTAACATTGTCGGTGATCGTGATCCCAAGTTTAATAGTCATTTTTGGAGGGTTGTGTTTAAATGAGTGGGTACAACCGATCATCCAGAAACGGATGGTCAAACTGAACGAGTTAACTAAGTGCTAGAGGATATGCTACGTGCATACGTTAGCAAGAAACAGTCAAACTGGGAAGAATATTTACCTATTATCTCGTGTTTGCTTACAATAGTGCTAAGCAGGTCACGACTGAATTTAGTCCTTTCATGGTCATGTATGGTTTTTCAACCTAGGTCACCTGTTACGGTGGGATTGGCAACTGAAAAACTCCAATTAGAGGTTAAGGATTTTCTCCAAGACCACATGGATATGCTGAAACTCGCTCATCAGATTATCCGACAATCGCAGGATCGGTATAAGAAGTACACTGATGAGAAACGTCGGCAAGTTACCTTTGAGGAAGGGGAGGAGGTATTTTTACGTGTGCCAGAGCATTCAAAAAGTCTGAAAACTGGGCCAACACCTAAATTATCTCCACGATATTATGGGCCTTTCAAAATAGTCAAGCGAGTGGATGATCGTGCCTACAAACTATCGCTACCTACACATGCTCGTGTTCATTCGGTGTTTACTGTAAGCTGTTTACGTAAGCGATTACATGGGGATGACAATGCCATTGACCAAAAGATTTTGGTTGATTTCGTTGAACCTCTTACTCTACCGCATGAACCTGAACGAATTCTCAACTATCATGATTTACGTACACATCATCATGTGCATTGACAAGATTTAATCAATTCGAAAGATCGACCTGAGGAAGGTGCCACTTGGGAAAACATTAGTGTTCTTAAGAAGAAGTTTCCCACTTTTTTTTTCAAGGACTAAAACTCTTCCTTAAGGGGGGAGTAATATCAAGACAAGGGCAAGGCCAGAGAGTCTTGGACTGGACCAAGGGCCGGACTAGGCAATGTGGAAAAAGAATCCAGCTAGGGAAGAGGGGCTATAGTGGGAGGTTGGGAGGTGGATTCTAGGCTCTAGTCTCCCCTAGTATTTACAATAATTTTCATGGCTTGATTTGGCAAGAAAAGAGAATTCTTAGGGAAACTGTATTCAGAAACCTTGGTTATCCTCTAGGAGTTGATGTATTTGCAAAATAGTTGACACAATGGGTGGAGGATAAAATCCAAACCAAAATGGCTTCGTGGCATTGTACTAAATGGTCAATTCATGTTAGGTTAAGGATTGTGCAGGCTATTTGGATTTCCTCTATATGTTTTGTTTTCTTCCCTTTGATACTTATCCTGCATTTGCAAATGCACATGCTTGCTAGTAGGGAAACCTTACAGAAACAAATTGATGGATAATTTTGTTATGTACTTTCATGGTGTTTGGGATATGTTTGCATGGGACAAATTGTTTTGTGCTACTCATGTTCAATTGTGTGGAAATACTGCTAATATGCTGGTTAAGACTTGAAAAAATCTATGTGCTTTGTTGATTTGGGATGGTAGAGTCAGATATACAGGTAATCCCTTAGGGTATGAGTCTTGTTGTTCGAGCTTTGGGTTTAAAAAAACACCCGCTGTTTACTTGGGAAAAAAATCATAAGAGGGTTAAGCCCAATCAATCAAATTGTTACTCTAACAGATATATTATTGCCCTTATGGTGGCTAAGAGAAGATTCAGACTAGGAAATGGGCTCAAAATTACTTGAGGACAGTTGTGTACACATGTCAGCAATTTGAAAGTTTCTTGTTGCAATCAAGATTTAATCAAAGATTCAAAGATTGAGCATTGCGAGAGACTTCAACAAATTGATGCACCTGATCCCTTAGCCTAAGATATAGAACATATGCAACAAGATTTGCGAGTTCAATCTAGATCAATGTTGGTGGTTAAAGAAGCTATCTGATGTATGGTGAATTGTTAGCCAAAACGAGAATGTCTGATGGAAAATTCCCCCTTGAGACAACGAAGCACATATTTTGGAACTTCCCTACAATATATGCTTGGTGGATATGTTTGTATGATGCATTGGAAGAATAAGTTTCTGAATATAGACTGCTTTATGGAACAATTCAAACGGGTTCTACACGTTTAGACTTATGTATTGCTTCTCTGAGACTTTGGGTGTTATCCTTTTTGTGAAATGCTAGAAACTCGGCTCTGTTTGATACACACACCTTTCACAGTTTTCCAACTGCCTTGGTCTATGATTCGAGATAGATTGTTAGAGGTTTGTGTAGCACTTCTAGTTCCTCAACAGAATAACACGATGGAATTCCTCATCATGATGTAAACATGTAACAAAATGTAATATAGTACTTAAGTTATAGAGAGAGAGAGACTATGGATTTACATGTAGTTTCTTGGAATGCTAATGGTTTACAGACTTCTCGAGTAAGAGGTTCCCGCAAGCTTTTACTTCGCAGAGATTTTCACGCTCATGTAGTAGGCACTATGGATATATTACTAGTACAGGAGCATAAGATTGCCACTCCCATTGGCAATCTCATGCCCTCCGGCGCCCACACTTTTTGGGAGCCTGCTCTAGGCATTCATGGACAGAGTTGCGGTGTATGCATTTTAATGGGGCCACGTTACTTGGCCTCAGTTCAGCAGCATGGCACCCTTGTCGCTGGCAGAGCAATCTATGTGTCTCTTCGGATTCAGGACTCTATCATTGGTTTTATGTCAGTCTACGCACCCACTACTCCTCGGGAGAGGGCTACTTTTTGGGCCTCTCTGGCTACTGTTCTACCTGCTGTAGACTCTTGGGTTGTAGGAGGCGACTTTAACAATGTCGAAAGCGACTCTGATTGGCGATCCATCACTCCTCCTGTTCTATTGTCCATCTCTCCCAATGAGCAGTCAGATTGGGATCGATTTCTTCTAGCTATTCAAGGTGTTAATGCATGGCACATACCCTCTTTTGGTCATCACCCTGCTACACTTCATTACTCGTGGGGGTTTCAGAGACAGCAGGGGAGATTATTAGAGCGACTTGATCGTTTTTACATTGGCCCTTGGGCAGCGGCTCTAGGTGGATTTACTACTATTTGGCGAGGGACCAGCCTCTCAGATCACTTACCCATCTCATTGTTTATCTCCTTCACTAGATCCTCTGCACAGAGACGGGGCTGTCGCATCCCTGACAGTGTTCTCACCACTGAAGTTTTGCAGCAACAGATTCGTGACTTATGGTCCACGGGTGCTTCTTATTGTGGTCCCCCTGGAGAGTTCCTTGCTCATTGCATTACTCAGTCTAGTATTTACTGCCGCGATCAGACTGCTACTATTCATCGACAGTTGAGAGTACGTGAGTCTGATCTTCACATTCCTCTTGGTTCCACACAACGCTTGCTTGAGGAGTGGCCTCAGGATGCTTATCTCACTGCTAGATAGACAGAGCTCACAGAGGAAATTCGTCGCGTACAGGAGGCTAGGTCTGAGTTCACTCATCATGCTTCAGTATCTCATTGGATAGCTAAAGCTAATCGAATGAATAAAGCCTTCTTCGCTGCGCATAAAGAGCGCCCTCCTGGCACCACCCTTCGGACTTTGTGCGATGCTCAGGGGACACTTCATATGCATCCTGATGTTATTCTCGATATGTCTGCAGATTATTTTGAGGCATTGTTCACTGCTGATGTATGCACTACTGAGGTTTTACTGGCCCGTGAGCAGATCTGGCATCACACTCGACGCCGTTGTACATGTAAATCCATGAGATTGTACTAGCCGAGTTGTCACTATAGTGGCTCTCACCATTACATTCAGCTTGTACACCCCACGTGACAGGCTATTTTGGCATCCGTGGGGGATCATATTGTACTCAGTAATATACAGCTCTGATTTTTCCACAAAAAAAGAGAGAGAGAGAGAGATTTTCACACTTATGTAGGCAAATGAAATTTCCACTCTGGACCAATAATAGCACCGAGAGAAAGAATGGGATGTCCGTTCAAGGTTCAGAAAGAGGTATGTTGATGGAGCGAGTCGTCCGGCCAGTCTCTATGATCAAAGGCAGGGGTTGGCGAAGACAACATTGACGAGGGAGAGCGGAAGAGTGCCAGCGCAGGGGTAGTTGCGGCCGTAGCGGAGGCCGGAGGAGGCGGGTTGGACTTTGACGTTGGGAAGGAGAGTGCAGTGGCCGAAGGTGGGCACGTCCACCTCCATGGCGAAGCGGCTGATGATCTTTTGGTTCCAGCGCCGGTCCTGGCAGGCTGCAATGATGTTGAACGCCTCACAGGGGCAGTTGTTCACGAGCTCCCACTCGCACAGCCCGGTCGCCACGGTAGTGTTGGTCAGCACGAGGTCGTGCAGCCTGCACTTGCGGGGCGTAGCTGCTTGCACAACGGAGGTCCCCTCCATGATATTTAGCAGCAGCGCCGCCACCATCGCCACTGCGGTGGCCAGAAAAGGAGATCAATAATATTACGACATATGATATGACTATAGCACACAGACGTGCGGTTTTGTATACTTGTAGAATATTAACGCACTCAAGCACTCACTCAATTATATTAACCCACATAATTGAGTGACAGGAAGCCATATTCTTATACCTGTGCAGAGTGCCACCCTCCCCATTGCCATTGTTGATGATGCAGATGGGTTCTAGCCCTAAATGCTGCTCGATGTGCTCACTGCTGCTTACAGTTTTGCGGGCACTACTATTCCAGCCTTTACAGCACCCGCTTTATATACTCCTAATTACGTCCTCGTAATCCGACCTGCCAAACCTCAATTATCTCCCACCATACGCCAAGCTAAAATGCCAAATGAAATACTTGTTCCTCATGTTTGTGTTTGTGTGTGTGTGTGTGTGTTCCTTGGCTATTGATGTATTCACATGGCTTTATTCCACCAACGTTGAGAGTCATTGCTCCCGTGATAACTATAAAGATATGTGAACATCGATCCCGAACCTTCTACGGTTAAACTTCCATGTGGGTATTGGTGTTCTTGTTGGCTACTAATTATAGTGCCATTTATGCTAGTAAAAGGTCACATTTACAATGAGGAAAAGGAAACATCCATATTGCTTGACAGCTAGTTGAGTTTGAATATAGTGATTACATGCTTTGATATCCACTAGGTCTTGATTGATTGATGACTTGACTTGGGGAGTAGTTCGAATGGACCTATTCCCTCTCGGACTTAGTCCTTGATACCGAGTTGATACCTTGGTGGAGCTTGTTGAGTTTCATTTTTTGCCAACATTTCTAGGTGAGAACTTTGAGGGCCAAGGACTAACCCAAACATTCTCCTCTTACAGACCTCCTAGCCTACCTTCTCTTGGCCTACCTTGAGGAGACCACTTAACTTGGATGCTCAATTGACTCGTGTGCCACCATAGTCATGCCCTTGTCTTTGTGGCAATATTACTTTCCTTAACGGAGAGTTTTTGTCCTTAAAAACATTGATCAATGAAATAACTCTCCATAAGAATATAAATGCTCTCCTCTCTAAACTTGCATCACGTCAAATACTATCCCACGCAGTAATTATGTGCTTGTAGTAAAAACCAAATTGAATGATTGCAGTCAATATTTTCACAGGAGATTGTCCCTTCGACCAAGAGAAACCTCTATTTTTTCTACTTAGATCTCAAATTAAGAGTAAAGCCTACCTCAAGTGAGATGCTCTAACTGAGCAAACTTATTGTTCTCACTACTTAACTACTAGTAGAACCTATCTTCAGAAAAACTCTTGACTAATAGTAGAACCTATCCCAGGCAAAACGCTCTAACTGAGAAAAGCCTATTTCTCTCTTCTCAGCAAATAGTAGATTATCTCAAGCAAGATGTTCTGACTGAGCAAAACTTAACTCTTTATCTCCTCAAGCAATTTCTTCCAAAAATTGGAGTGCTTCTTACAGATATATATCATTCAAGCGATGGATAGGTGTTTTGGGCTTACTTATAGAAGAAAACAAAAGGTTGGCACTCTAAGTTTAAGTTCTCAGGTACATTTACCTTCCACATGCATATTTTATTCCAAAACTAGAGTTGTTCTTCATGAAAGATGGAGCATTTTGTGAACTATGTATGGTTAACATAAAGGGATCCCCAAAACTTCTTAAACTCCACAATTTGATGGATGTTGTAGTGTGCCAATCATCTTTTTGACAAAAGTAGCCCTTCTAGCACTTTAAAGGCATACACATGTAATCCCATGATATACAATCAAATTTGATATGTTTGACACATCTCAACAAGAATTTAAGCATGAGAGATTTGAATAGGAGTAGTAATTGTGTGAATTGGCAAGTCAACTAATAATATACAACAGATAAGATATAGGAATAACTCGTATAATTCTTAAATAGACATGGAGTGTCTACTCCTTATCTTACCAAGAAGCAATATTCTGATAGACTCTCAAAAGAATCCACTTTTGTAACTCAACTTGTTTTCCACATATTCTTATAGGATACCCCAAGTGTATCATGTAAGACAAAGTATGATTTCATGTACAACTATAATGGAGATTGATCCTAAAAAACATTTACTTATTACAAATAATAGGTAGCAACATAGGGTTGCCCTATGGAATATGCAACAAAAAACCAAGTTAACAGATATTTTATTAATGAAGAACCCTTTATGACCAATGGTCATTTTATGTCCAAGTAGACATTAGTAATCATTTTGAGCATTGCAAGAGCAAAATTCTCACTCTTGTACGGGGGAGATGGTACTTAGTGACTTGTGTCTATAATCTTCTACTCTCTTCTCCTCTTCTCTCTTACAACGATATGTGTGCCACTCCAAATTTTGGAGGTTCATATAGCATGTTTGGTCTTGCTCTGTCTCTCTTACTCTCTAATCATTAATCTTGATGAGCAACGTATACAAAAAAATATTGAGGTATGCTTGTATAATTCTGATATGAGTGATATGATATTTTATGGATTTTAGGGTCGCCGCATATTTGTTGTGTTGGAGTTGTATCAGAGCAATGACTGTTTTGTTAGTGATGTGCACAATTAAGGATGAAGAGCTCAATCAGGGAAGATAAATATTATAGAACAAGCAATTCTTCTTTCTCGTCTATATGGGTTTCGTTTTTCTTGCTTGTTACTATGACCTATACGTAGAGTAATATAGTGGAAGATTTTCATATTAGTAGCACATCTCACGAATGCTATTAGAATAAGAAATATCTATAGATGCTTCATTGATCAATGGGGAACATTCTACTTGTAATAGTTTGATGAGGCCGATAGGTTGGCTTTGATTGATGTTTGGTCTAACTACCACTTATTTTTACCCATGGAAATGTTGATGGGTTTTTGTTCTTTAGCTTCTATAGTCTTTAACGATCGACATGGTTTCTCTATTGATTTTATGGTCATGATGGTTTCTTTGTCATGATGTTACTTTGCATAGACAAAATATTGTATTTATGGTACCATGGGATTTCTATCTTTTAGATAAAAAAACCTTGGTAAACGGGATGGTGAGAGAAGTTGGATAGGTTCTTTGATCACCTTCCTAATGTCTTAAGCAAGTTTTCCTTTCAACAAAATGTTCTTTTGTGTATAATTAGTATCTTAGTACAACAACATACACATCCTAGACACAACCACTTCCTAGGCAAATGGGTTGGTGGGGATGTTGGCTTTAATCTATTGTATTGTTTATGGTCGCTCATAGGCCCATTGTCGGTGGTAAATCCCTTTTCTTTTATAGGTGCTAGGTGGTATGGACACTAGGCTCAGATCAGGTTTCATATTCATATCCTTATGAGTCATTTGACTTGACTGGTTGAAGTAGATAAGAGCTACTGATCAGACTTCCTCTTGCTAGAATTTGTATCTAATATTGAATTTTCATGTTCACATAAATACTTTGAAGATATTGCATACTTTTCTCAAATGAATCACAAAGCCTTTAAATTTCTACCAGAGTATAATGTTCACAGAGACATCATCAGTCAGTATCCAGACTATCAAGCATGATTGTACTTGTCTTTCTTCTTTGATTTTTAATATAACAACTTGATTGGCTTCACTAAAAGAACAATAGAGGAAAACAACTTGAGAGGTTTTATGAGTCGCGAAAAACGTCTTTCTTGGCTGAAAACGCAACTTTTAGGTCGCGACTCATAAAACCTCTATTTTTTGGTCTCTATAACTTTGACCAAAAAAGTTATAGAGACCAAAAAATAGAGGTTTTATGAGTCGTGACCTAAAAGTTGCGTTTTCAGCCAAGAAAGACGTTTTTCGCAATTCTGTCCGCATTGCCTTGTAGACCATACCTATTCCCAACGTTTTGAGTACCTGGATTGCTCTATTTTGAGGTCGTTATCCATGGACTTTATCATTAGACTTCCTACTACTCGTGGAGGGTATGATTCGATCTTTGTGGTGGTAGATAGACTCACAACGCAAGCTCACTTCTTTCCTATAAAAATAGCTGATATTGCATTGACCATTGCACGCTTGTTTGTGAAAGAGATATTTTGTTTGCATGGAATGTCCAAGAGTATAGTGTCTGACAGAGATTCTAAGTTCACTTCTCATTTCTGGAGAGTGAATTTTGACTCTATAGACAACCAGTTACGCATGTCTAGTGCTTTTCATCCTCAAACTGATGGGAAAACGGAGAGACTGGATCCTATTTTAGAAGATATGTTATGAATGTATGTCAATGAAAACCAATCTAATTGGAATGAATATCTGCCTTTGGTTGAATTTGCATATAACAGTTCATATCATTCATCTATTAGGATGACTCCGTTTGAGGCAATGTATGGCTATAAGTGTCCCACACCTATTAATTTTCTTAACTCGAGGAATAAGGTAGAACTGTCACGTGAGATGCTTGAGAAAATGGATAGCGAGTTGACCAGAATCAGGGAGAATATTAGAGAAGCTCAAAAGAGACATAAATTGTATTATGACAAGAAACATCGTGTTGTGGAGTATGAAACTGGTGATATGGTTTTCTTAAAGGTTATTCCTGAGAAGTCTCATTTGATTCTTGGAAAGGATAGAAGATTGTCTCCACGATTTGCTGGGCCGTTTAAAATTTTGAAGCGCATTGGTTCATTAGCTTACAAATTGGAATTGCCTTCTCATGTTAAAGTGCATCCTAGTTTATTGAAAAAGTATGTTCCTAATGTGCATCATGTTTTACAAGACAACTCTAAGTTGAAAGATGACGGAACATTGACTGTAGAACCAGACCTAGTGCTAGATAGGCGTGTTAAACATATGAGAAATAGAGACATTGTGGAAGTTTTGGTTAAGTGGCAGAACTATCCTATAGAGAATGCATCATGGGTTGATCTTAGTGTTTTGCAAAGAGAATTTCCCTCCTTCCAACTCTGAGGACAGAGTTAATTTTGATAAGGAAAGAATGTAATAGGACTAATTTTGAAGTTCTTAAAGTCGAAAAGAATGTAGTAGTGCATCTCTTTCACTTAGCACGATTTGAAAGATTGTTGAATAGTCTATTAAATAGATCTTATATGAATGAGTTTGAGATATTAAGAGAGAACATATATTCTTTTTTTAAATAATACACTAAAGACGTATTTGATAAAGATTAATGAATAACATATAGTCTGTCTATGAACAGTAAAATTGAGATTTTTATTAACATCAGTGTTTTATATTTATGTGGTTTAGCTTAAAATGCATGGGTAGGCTTAAAATAAGTTGAAAAAGTAGTGGAGACCCAAAAATAGAGGTTTTATGAGTCGCGACCAAAAAGTTGTGTTCTCAGCCAATAAAAACGTTTTTCGCAATTCTGTCTGCGCTGCATTGAAGACCAGACCTATTCCCGTCGTTTTGAGTACCTGGATTGCTCTATTCTAAGGTTGTTTGTAAAAGTTATGATGAAAACAAACAAAAGGCAGCAGCAATGTAGTATACATAGGGATAGGCAGACATACAACATCATACAGCTCTCCCTGCTATCAACCAAGAAATGGATTTGTTTCTTCATGGTAGACTATTGCAATTGAGATTATGAAGGTACATAATTATGTTTTTTACTTTGATTATCATGTTGAATTGGTTGCACGAGTATGTTCTTTTGGCTATTTTGTAGGCGATGCAAAAATCAATGTGTGAAACAGGATCTGTGCAAAGTGTCATGATAAAAATCTAACCTTCACGGATTGCTTAGCGATCACGTTCTTATCTTATTCTCGCAGGTACACTTGATACGAAAATCGTGCAGGCTTTTCGAGGAAAAGAAGGATAAAAGCACGACGGGTGGTGCTTTTGGGGATCATTCACAGATCTCCTCTTTTGCGAGTGCGAGTGCGATTGTGAGTGCGAGTGCGAGTGAGACGCTGCATGCAAGCGGATTGAAGCTCGGGGGTGGTCGGGAGGTTCGAGCTCCGTACAACGGAGTGCGCCCATATATTTTATTGCTCCTCTGTTGTATCAAAACTCTACAAAAATCCATCAATACAAAGATCTCTTTCTCTATCTTTTGTTGCCTATCTCTATTATTCTGTTCCTGTGACACGTTCCAACGCCAGCGCGAATGCGCATACCGACGCCCCTTTTGTTGGTTGTTCCGATGCTTATACCGATAGCTGTACCGTCGGTACCTACAAAAACCAAAACCTCCAGCTTTCTCTGTGCATTTCTACTAATTCTTGCGCCACATCTCAAGCTCTCCTCTTCACCCTCTCTCATAGATCTGCTGCAATACACGCTGTCAGAGGTGCTAATCTTGATTGTGGGTTAGTGCATAACACTAAGGTAAGATTATTTTCATGTTTTCTTGTAGATTTAGAGTTTAGGGTTTAGCTTTGTGTTTGTGTTTGTGTGTGCGTTTTTGCATGCTCTACGACTTAGGCGGCATATTTCATTGCTCAAACAGGACTAATGTGAGCGCTAAAACCTTTAAATGCATGTTAAGTTTATTTAAACTACTTTGTATATTAACAAAAGAAAATTTCATGCTTTAAACTTTCAATGCTCTAAAAGAAAGTAGGATTTGTTACGTGAACTTTCATTTTAAATTATGAAAAAAATTATGCCATAAAGCTTGCCCACAAGACGTATGCATTGTGAGCAAGCTCTATGGCTTGCCACATTGCCAACAGCTCACCATGGTGTTGTCTATATGTCTACGAGCGGTTTTCAGGCCATAAAATCGCTTCGCAACTCTAAAAACAACACAATGGTGAGCCGTTTGCCAAATCGACAAGCCATAGAGCTTGCCCACATCACATATGCATTGTGAGCAAGATCTATGGCTTGTCGTTTTGCTAAACGCCTCACCATTGTATTGTTTTTATGTTAGGTTTATGTTATATGTTAGGTTAAGTTAGAGCTATCGACGGCATAATAGTCGAGAAAATACAAACGGACTTCGAATATGACGCGTGTACTTCAAAAAACGCAATCCGACTTCGAAGTGACTTGTGTACTTCTAAAAACGCAAACGGACTTCGGCTAGGTTAGGTTATAGGCTAGGTAGATGTTATAAAATAGGTTACAATAAGTTAGGTTAGGTATAGGTTTTACGTTATGTTAGATTATATTATAGGTTAGGCATAATGATTATAGGTTAGGTTAGAGCTAGCGTCAAATTAATAGTAGTAAAAACGCAATCGAACTTCGAGGATGACTCGTGTACTTCTAAAAATGCAAAGGGACTTCGGTTAGATAAGATTATAAGGTTAGGTAGATGTTATATGTTAGGTTATTTACATTAAGTTAAGTTAGGTAAATGTTTTACGTTAAGTTAGATTATAGGTTAGGCATGATGATTATAGGTTATATTAGAGCTATCGTCAAATTAATAGTAGAAAAAACGCAATCGAACTTCGAAGATGACTCGTGTACTTCTAAAAACGTAAACGGACTTCGGTTAGGCTAGGCTATAAGTTAGGTTTAGGTTATAAGTTAGGTTACATTAAGTTAGGTTAGGGTTATGTTATAGGTTAGGTTAGAGCTAGCGGCAAATTAATAGTAGAAAAAATGTAATCAAACTTTGAAGATGACTCGTGTACTTCGAAAAATTCAAACGGACTTCGGTTAGGTTATGTTATAGGTTAGGTTTAGGTTATACGTTAGGTTACATTAAGTAAGGTTAGGGTTATGTTATAGGTTAGGTTAGATTATAGGTTAGGTTAGAGCTAGCTTCAAATTAATAGTAGAAAAAACGCAATCGGACTTCAAAAGTGCACACAGACTGAAAGAACCTTAATATATAGTCATTAACCAATAAAGACGAGATTATTACCATGTGGTCCGAATCTCCGTGCACCACTAGACCGAGGTGTGCGAGGATCCGGCCTGGCTAGAGAATGTGAGGTTGTTAGAGCTAGCAGAAAATAGTTGAAAAAATACAATCCAACTTCAAAAGTGCACACGGACCTCAAGAACTTTAATATATAGTCATTGATCAATAAAGACGAGATTATTACCCTGTGGTCCTAATCTCCGTGCACCTCTAGACCGAGGTGTGTGGGGATTGGGCCTGGCTAGAGAATGTGAGGTTGTTAAAGCTTGTAGCTATAACAAGTAGTGTTTTTATTATTTGTTGCATCATTGGTAGATAAAGTAAGGACGATAGGATGGTGTGTCCTTGTGCACATTGCAAGCATCAGATCTTTCAAAAACGAGAAATCTGCGACCAACACATGTACACAATCACGGTCTCTTTCCAATAGAGCAAGTACAAGACTTGCATTATTGATCTCATGGTCTAGAGATGTCACAGGAACAGAATAATAGAAATAGACAGCAAAAGATAGAGAAAGAGATCTTTGTATTGATGGATTTTGCTGTGTTTTGATACAACAGAGGAGCAATAAAATATATGGACGCACTCTGTTGTACGGAGGTCGAACCTCCCGACCACCCCCGAGCTTCAGTTCGCTTGCATGCGGCGTCTCACTCGCACTCTCACTCGCACTCGCAGAAGAAGAGATCGGTGAATGATCCCCAAAACGCACCACCCGTCCTTCTATTCTGATTTTTCCTCCAAAAGCATGCGACCTCTCCAAATAGCCGCTTTTCTATTTTTGGCGTTTGGTCGACTCGACTTGCGCACCAGGTATACCTGCGAGAATAAGGTAAGAACGTGATCGCGAAGCGATCCGTAAAGGTTAGATTTTTTAAAAAAATCAGTTGTCTTCAACTGAAGATAACTCCCAAACGGAGCCAAAACAGCCCAAGTCTGTCTCACACAATCTTGTTGCCCTCGTTGCGCTCTTCGACGGCTATGTGATGGAAAGTTTCCATAGCCTGCTATGATTTGCTGAAAATTAACCTACAAAACAGCATTTTCTACAAAAACGATGCAAAAACAGCAAATCCCACTTTTTTCTTAATCTTTGGCCCTCAACGAGCGTCAAAACATCAAAATCTCTAAAGACTCAGAGAACCAAAGTTGTTCCTTATAACACAGGCTTCAATCGCTTCATACAACACTTTTCCAAAATCCCACGTTAACATCTTAAAAAATGCCCCAGAAAGTGCTTGCCGGATCAAAAATTTTTATTGAACGAAAACAACCCACATCCTTCTACACAGTGGACTAACTTTAAAACGACCAAAACTTCCTAGAAAAACAAAATTTATTGCTAAAACACCTCAAAATCAAGTCAAAGTACGCAAGTAGATATTGCTCCAACTCCATGCCAGAGAAGACGATTTTCAAACGAGCAGCCATCGACTGAGTCCTCCCAACCAATACCTGAAGTGGCATTTCAAGAAGTAGAGATGGAGCAGATGCTGGACGCGTTCTTTGCCATGGATTCCAACATAGAAGGCGACACCATTGAACGCAGTATTGTGGACCAAACTCAGCCATCCCGCTCATATCGACGGCATGATAGCAACGATGAGGAGGGCGAGATGATGCAAAGTCTTGCATGCATGCCGCTCTACACTGGTGCAAAAATCTGAGTTCTCCATACCGCATTGACAATGCTTAATTTGGAGTCTGTCTACGGCTGGTCTGATGCCTCAGTCAACCCAGAGCTTTTCAGATAAACATATTTATCCTAAGCATGGTAAAGTGCAAATTACAGTTCATATAAAGTGATCAAAGGGCTGACTTGTTTATGTAACGTCAGGTTGCTGAATGAGCAAATCTTACCAGAAGGGAATCACATGTCCCCTACCCGTTCAGCCCCTAAAAAGCTTCTTATCAATTTGGGCTTGGATTATCAAAAAATACATGTATGTCCTAATGATTGTATACTTTTTCTCAATGAGTATGCAAACCTGGAACAGTGTCCCAATTGTGGATCAAATAGGTACAGGGAGGACACACACGGAAAATTTATCCCAGCAAAGGTCCTTCGACACTTTCCTATCATTCCAAGAATAAAGAGCATATTCAGGTGAAAGTCCATAGCTGCTTTGATGACATAGCACTCAAATACTAGATTGACAGATGATGTTATGCGGGTAACTGCTGACTCTCGTGTATGGAAGCACATAGAGGAAAGTTGGCCTACATTTAAGAACGAGCCACAATGTATCCGCTTTGGTCTGGCAATGGACGGAGTAAACCCATTTGGATTACGGAGTTCATCATGGAGAACATGGCCTATTTGTCTGGTTAATTATAATCTTCCACCATGGCTCGCTATCAAGAAGGGCCATCTGTTGTTGTCATTGATCATCCCAGCAAAGAACATGGACATCTATCTGGAACCACTTATAGAAGAGCTCCAAATCTTGTGGACAGGAATTGATGTGGCTGATATGTCCCAATCAATCGGATGACAAAATGTACATGTGCAAGGCATTCTCATGTGGACCATACACGATTGGCCAGGGTTCGGTGAGTGCTCAGGTAAGTACCTTTACAACCCTCACATGCATGTGATTCAGGCTTGAGTTACTCGGGCAATCATGCATGTCCGAAATGTGGTCCTCGACTTGGCTTCCTCTGCTCTGAGCATTTGAGCAAGACAGTTTACGAGGAGCATGGTAGATTTTTTCCTGAAGGACATAGCTACATGGACCAAACATATGCAAACATGATATGCATCCACTGAAAGCGAGCAATTGAAAAAACATGTGGCTGGAGAGGGGAGATTGGATGCCACCTGGAATGAAAAGACTTTCTACTTTCCATGATCTCCCATATTGGAGTGACCTGCTGATTAATGATTTGCTCGACCCAATACGCATCTTCAAGAATGTGGGGGAGATCATCTCGAAGACCATCACTAGAAAAAGGGAGAGCAAGGACCAAAGAGATGACCTGCAGGGTGTGGGTGAAATGCCAGAGATGTGGCCTCGACTTAAAACCAATGGAAAGTGGTGAAGAAAACTATATCCTCATTCAAGACTCCCACAGGGTGCATGCGATGTTTGAAAATGGCTGCTACGAGAGATGAAAATCTCATTGGTCTTAAGTCCCATGATTGGCACAAATTTTTACAGTTCATCTTACCAATTTCCATAAAGGATTGTTTTACAGATGACATTAGAAGAACAATCTACAAAATCAGTGAGTTGGTATGCTAGATCAGTTTAAAAGAGATAAGAGAAGACAACATCGATGCAGCACGCTTGAATTCTATTGAAGCAGTGTGCATGGTGGAGAAGTACGTTCCAACAAACATTCTTACCATCCAAATGCATGTACTTGTGCATGTGGTAGATGAAGTTGCAGTTACTGGGGTGGTCCATAGCAGGTGGATGTTCTTCTTGGAGAGATTTATGAAGACTTTAAAGGGGTTTGTTCATCAAAGGGTGAGCCCCGAGGGTAGCATGGCCAAAGGATAGCTTGTACAAGAGTCTCTTGTCCTCATCAGTGAATTTTTGGTCTCAATTGATCCAGACATGCCCCGAATGTGCATTATTGAGGTCAACGTGAAGGTGACAGGGGACGAGCCGTAGGGACAAGACATCGTTAGGAAGATGGACATCAGAATGCGAGAAAAGGTTATGAGATTTTGCCTCCTCAACTCAGACATCATGCAAAAGTGACTAGAGAGGTACGAAGTGGAAAGGAAACAACGTTTGACAGATCGCCTTCAATTCAAGCACAACCGTGCAACTAGAAACCTTCCTTTTCTAGACCATCTTCAGAAATTGCTTGACTTTCCAACTGGGTGGTGGTTAGATGTGACACTCTCAGAGGCAAAGAGGAGTGGAGTGTTGATTACTGAAGAGGAAGAGGAGATGTCAAGGGGTTGCGATTGGCATGTACATTTCACAACTTCCTTTTTGAGCTGTACATGAAAATTAGTTTGATTTAATAACTTTTAGTATGTTTCAAATTTGTGGCTGCAGTATCACAAATATGGAGCTTTGTGGTCGCATGGGAAGCACTTCAAAGTGCAACGGATCGATGAACAAAGGGTCACTTTCGACAGTGGTGTTAGGGCAAGCTTTGTCCAAGAAAGCAGGAGTAGTGCTAGGGATGAGAATACAGAGATTGGCTAGCTTGAATACTTTCGCTATATCCAAGACATCTTGAAGATTAGCTTTAGAAAGTTTGATATGTTTATCTTTGATTTCAAGTGGTTCAAAGTTATTACCAGCGGCCCTAATGAACTATGCGCAAAGACAAGAGTGGATTGATTCAAGTGAACTCTAGGTGGGTGTGGACAGATGTGCGGCATACATTCGTACTTCCACAGCATTGTGAACAATTTGTGTTCATACACGATCCACTACGGACAAAAGCTGATGAGAATGATCTGTCTAAACCCTACTGGCTCTCTGTCGTTCAAGTTGCTCCACGTAGCAAGCAAGTGTTTAAAGGATTGGATGTTGAGCTCAAAGAGGTGATTCATGAACAAAGCGCAGGACCGACTCCAACTTTAAGTTTAGATCTTGAGGTGGATGTCAGCATTGAGTAATTGTCTGAACCTAGAGATGAGGTGTCAAATAGTGAAGCTGATGCGGAGAGCGACGAAGAAGTAGAGTTCAACGATGAAGATGTAGAAGTACAGATTGATATAGAAATCTTTGGTGCATGAGATCTCATAGAGGATGACAGATTAACTAATGACTTTTGCTAGGAAACCTTTTGTATGGCTCTTTTTATTACTCTACAATACACTTTAGATTTTGGTCATTTATGTAGCAGTTTCATTGATTTGTTTTATTTGTGTAGAAGTTTCGTTGATTTGTTGTTTGTATTGATTAAGCATTTCTTACGTAAATTAACGTATTGTGTGGGTTTTGTTTGTGTATGATTAGCCATGGCTGATGACGATGAGCCCTACTCTCCTAGTTTTAGTTTTCCAATCACTTCGACCGCCATGTCACTCGAGCAGATGGGCTCGTTTTTGTCTCAGTTCACACATGAGAAGATCGCTATGGCACAACACCTTTGGGGTGCAGGTGCAGGTCCCTCTAGACCTACTACGATCGACCCTACGCCTGGGACTAGTGTGGTCCATACACCGAGCGGCCCCACAGCTCAGTCTAGTGTGCCCCCTACCCCTAGGACTCATATGGCCTCTACATAGACGGGTGGTTCATCCTCGAGACGACGTCACCGTCGTTCTGGAGGTGGTGGTTGTTGTGGTAGCGGTTGTACCGAAGCATCCACATCATCAAAAGAGCGCCCATCACTCTCTTCAGTAGATAGTTCACCGATGGGCACACAACGTACACCTTGGGGATCACACGAGCATGATCCTAGCAAGGTGTACAGGAGCAGGGATGAGGCTGTTGTGGCAAATAGGGTGGGAAAGGAAATGCAATAGAGGATTTGACAGCTCTTTACGATTTAGTTTGGTCATACAGTGATGTAGATTTGGGAAAATTTCGATCTTGAGAGAAAGAATTACATTGTCGACACCATTTAGAGAGAGTACAGTCCGGCAGAGGGGTACGACAAGGTCTCGAACGCCTAGATTTTGAGAGTGGCGAGGTCCACAATGTCACACCGTCGGTCAGAGGCTAGAGACAGATTCAACAACTGCGATCCCAAGCCGGCATGGTTGGGCGTAGAGGAGTGGATTGGGATTGCACGATGTTGGGGTATAAAGCCCAATGTGGTCGCCCAGGTAAGTGGGCGGGCCGCCAGGTATGTACACATATTCTTTTGTAAAAACCTAATAAGAACTCACTATGCTCTACACATTACAATAGAGTGAGTTCACCATATCGTCGTGCTCTTCTTCTCGCACTCTCTCTCGCGTCGCACTTCCGCTCGTACTCCTTCAACTGGTATTAGAGCTCAGATCGAGGCTCGAGGCAGCACTTCAGGAGGCTAGAGTCACCAGCTCAGATTGGAGTGAAATTCGACAGGCGAAGACACGGGCGCATCTACACGCAGACTGTAGGCGACATCCACTAGTTCATCAGGTAGCTTGTGTTTGCTGCTTGATATTCCAGATGTCATCTTGACATTGCAAGTACTTCCACATGGGATGTATTGTCAGAGATGATGTATGTCTGTTGAGGGTTTGCTGGCTGTGAGTCACGCAGCAAACAACCGCCGCAGCAGTTACAGCATACAATGGGAAATTTGTGGATGTATGACTTTGTGGGAAGTCTATGTACTGTCAGATTTACTGGAGCCTTTGTTGAGGGTCGAGTGAGGTTTTATTGAGCTGGGGGATTCTCGAATGTTGAGATCCTTTCGGTGATACAGGTCTTGGAGCGATCCCTCGAGCACCCTTACATAGGCAGCTAGGATGTATTGACTGTGAGTTAGACAGTTGGGATTGCATCTTTGCTTTACTGCCGTTGAGGCATTGTCATAGTCTATGCTTACACGACAGTGATAGGACAGTGAGAGACAGTACAGGTGCAGGACAGGTTTACCCGCAGCTTACAGTGTGAGAGAGATAGTGTTTTTGAGTTGTTTTTTGGACTGTTTTTTGAGTACACCAGAGCCATTTTACAAAGGAGACTCTACTGAAATTTATGCAGAATCTGAAGCTTTCTTGGTTCATTTGACAGGTTGATATTGGTTCAGAGGTCAGTTTACAGGGGAAACTCTGCCAAATTTTTCCTAGGAAAGTAAACTACTGTGAAGCGTAGCTATGGCTGGATCACAGGACACTGCTCTTTACAATATCAAGAAGCTGGATGGAACCAATTTCCCATTGTGGAAGAAGCAGATTTGGCACGTGTTGGTACAAAAGAAGCAGATAAAACCAATAAATTTAAAGCTCAAGGGGATAAAACCAGAAGATATGGACGAAGATGAATGAAGCGAAATGGATGAATTGGCACTTTCTACCATTAGGCTGACTTTGGCAGAAAGCGTTTACTTCAATGTAGCAGACGAGATGTCGGCTTATCAAGCATGGTTAAAGCTGAGTGATCTTTATGAGAAGCAGAGTGCAGCTCCACAGGTATACTGGCTTAAGAAGCTTGTTGACTTGAAGATGAAAGAAGGGACACCTATGTCCAATCATCTGAATGAATTCAACACAATCTATAGTCAGTTGTCAGCTCAAGGTGTCAAGTTTGATGAACCTGTTAGAGCTATGTTCCTATTGATCACATTGCCAGAAAGTTGGGACACTTTTCGCACAGCTTTGAGTAATTCTGCACCTCCAGATGGTTTGAACATAGCAGGTGTAGAAGGAAGTCTGCTTACTGAAGAAACCAATAGAAATACAATGGACAAAGGCAAAGGAACAGCCTTAGTTGTCAGGGGAAGGACCAAAGAAAAGTACAAAGGTGGAAAGAGGAATCAGTCTCGTAGCAAGTCCTGCAGTGCTAAAGGCAAGAGTGACATAGAATGCTACCATTGTGCCAAGAAGGGTCACATGAAAAGAGACTGCAGAGAATGGAAAGCAGAAAAAGGCAAAGAGAAAGCTGAAGACCATGGTGAGAAGAACAAGTCCTCAGTGAAGATTCAAGAAATAAATGTGACAAACACTGTTACAGAGGATGACAGTCTAGTGTCAGGAGACATCTACTTCTTGAAGAATACAATGGACTCAGCTCTTCTTACAACATCTGATAGAAATGCACTGAGTGACTGGATTATAGACTCAGGGGCATCACTTCATGTGTCTCCAAACAAGGAGTGGTTTACCTCTTATGTGACCACTAAAGATCATGTTCGGTTAGGCAATGGGCAGACATGTGAGATCTTAGGTGTTGGAGATGTTCAATTGAAGTTTCAGAATGGCTCTTCTTTCACGCTGAAGAATGTGAGACATGTTCCCGCAATTACAAAGAGCTTGATCAGCACAGGTTTACTTGATGATGTTGGCTACGTCACCACTTTTGGACAGAACATGTGGAAGATATCCAAGGGTTCTATGACAGTAGCACATGGAGTAAAGTCTGGAGGACTTTACATGATTTATGTATCAAATGTATCTAAAAATGTAATCAATGTAACGGAGCAGCCGAACGTTTCTTTGTGGCATAGCTTGTTAGGACATATGTCCAAGAAGGGAATGGAAATCTTGTCTCGTTCTGGTTATTTGCCTCGCTTTTCATTTAATGATTTTGAATTCTATGAACATTGTCCGTATGGTAAGCAAACACAGCAACCACATAAGCATAGAAGCAGTAGAAGAGATACACAGTTGGCACTTGTTCATAGTGATTTGTGTGGACCTATGCCTAACCTATCTCTAGGGGGAGCTTCTTACTTATGACATTTATAGATGATTACTCGAGGAAAGTATGGGTTTACTTTCTCAAGCACAAGGATGAAGCGTTTAGTGTTTTCAAAACGTTTGTGACACTTGTGGAGAATCAGAGTGGCAAGAATCTTAAATGCTTACGCACTGACAATGGTGGAGAGTATGTTTCAAAGGCCTTTCAGGACTTTTGTGAGTCAAAAGGTATAAAACGTGAACTTACTGCTCCTTACAATCCTCCTCAAAATGGTGTTGCTGAGAGGATGAATAGGACCATACAAGAGAAGTTCAGAAGTATGTTGTCTATGTTGAGAGAGAAGGAGAGAACACAGAAGTAGAACCCCAAAGTGTGTAGAATACACACATGAGATGATGTATATATAGAGGGGACCTGGGTGCCATATATAGAGAAGCCATATATTGAGTAGCTTCACATATAAGCTCAACACCCCCGCTCAAATAAGGGTCCCTAACTGTGGATGAAAAAACCCTTGGGGGATCAAGGGAAAAACCCACAGCTCTATATACACCCACCGTTATATTATAAAAATCATTAAATATACAAATGTTTACGAGGAGCTACATCACTCCTTTTACAATGAATGTTTTATGAGGAGTTACATTACTCCTATCCTATCAAATACAATAATGAATACAAAGGTTCAATAAAGAGGTATAAAAGCTATCGATTAGCTTGTAATCAAAAGTGTCTCCGTGAATCTGCTGTGTAGCTTGTCATCAATATCGCATCACCAAACATGTCTTCATGTTGTCATCAATATGGCATCACCAAACATATCTTCATAAATCTTTTATTGTCACCAAGTTTGTCTTCATAAAATCAATTCTTTGATCAATCCTGCATAGATCATAGACTCCAAAAAGAACATGTCATGAAAATTATTAGCATCGTTAATGAAATAATTACGTTCACAATGCCATAAGAGATGGTTCGCGACGCCACTCTTTTGACGACATATATACGCACGACAACATATGGTACATAAAGTATAAACGTAAAAGTACAAAATGTGTGATTACGTGATACAAATGATATGTGTATATACTACATAAAACAACATTTATCAATGTAGTGATCAATGAATACCATCAAAGTATTAACAAAATATCATCATTATATCAATAAAAATGAATAAATCACCATGGTATCAACGAAAAGCATCATGATATCACCGAGAATAATCATTGTATCAACGAAACAACATTATGGCATCACCGAGAATAACCATGGTATCAACGAAACATCATCATGGCATCACCGAGAATAACCATGGTATCAACGAAACAACATCATGGTATCACCGAGAATAACCATGGTATCAACAAAACATCATCATGGTATCAACAAAAATCACCATGGAATCAACGAAACATCATCATGGCATCACCGAGAATAACCATGGTAGCAAAAAGTAAAATTTTGATTTTCAAACATATTCGCAATCCCAGACGATAACCCAAAATTGGTGCAGAATTTAGAGAAACTTCCTTCTGCAAAGTTATAGACCACATCGATTCCGGTCTCCCATAACGGGTAGTTTTTTCTGCAAAGTTGTAGAACACATCGATTCCGGTCTCTCACGCGGGTAGTTTCTGCAAAATCGTTTCTAATAAGCAAAAAAATCAAAAAACAAAAAGCGGAAGTTGCTTTTCAGGTATGTACGCAATCCGCGAATGATAACTGAAAATCGGTGCAGAATTTGAAAACACTTCCTTCTCCAAAGTTGTAGACCACATCGATTCCGGTCCCATGCGGGTAGTTTCTGCAAAATCATTTCTAATTAGCAGAAAAATAAAAAACAAAAATCGGAAGCTGCTTTTTAGGTATGTACGCAGTCCGCGAACGATAACTCAAAATCGCTGCAGAATTTGAAAACACTTCCTTCTGCAAAGTTGTAGAACACATCCATTGCGGTCTCCATCGCGGGTAGTTTCTGCAAAATCATTTCCAATTAGTAGAAAAATCAAAAACAAAAAGCGGAAGTTGCTTTTCAGGTATGTACGCAGTCCGCGAATGATAACTGAAAATCGGTGCAGAATTTGAAAACACTTCCTTCTCCAAAGTTGTAGACCACATCGATTCCGGTCCTATTCAGGTAGTTTCTGCAAAATCATTTCTAATTAGCAGAAAAATAAAAAACAAAAATCGGAAGCTGCTTTTTAGGTATGTACGCAGTCCGCGAACGATAACTCAAAATCGCTGCAGAATTTGAAAACACTTCCTTCTCCAAAGTTTTAGACCACATCGATTCCGGTCCTATGCAGGTAGTTTCTGCAAAATCATTTCTAATTAGCAGAAAAATAAAAAACAAAAATCGGAAGCTGCTTTTTAGGTATGTACGCAGTCCGCGAACGATAACTCAAAATCGCTGCAGAATTTGAAAACACTTCCTTCTGCAAAGTTGTAGAACACATCCATTGCGGTCTCCTTCGCGGGTAGTTTCTGCAAAATCATTTCCAATTAGCAGAAAAATCAGAAACAAAAAGCGGAAGTTGCTTTTTAGGTATGTACGCAGTCCGCGAACGATAACTCAAAATCGGTGCAGAATTTGAAAACACTTCCTTCTGCAAAGTTGTAGAGGACATCCATTGCGGTCTCCTGCGCGGGTAGTTTCTGCAAAATCGTTTCTAATTAGCAGAAAAATCAAAAACACAAAGCGGAAGTTGCTTTTCAGGTATGTACGCAGTCCGAGAATGATAACTCAAAATCGGTGCCGAATTTAAAAACACTTCCTTCTGCAAAGTTGTAGACCACATCGATTCCGGTCTTTCCTGCAGGTAGTTTCAGCAAACTCGTTTTCAATTAGCAAAACAATCAAAAACAAAAAGCAGAAGTTGCTTTTCAGGTATGTACGCAGTCCCCGAATGATAACTCAAAATCGGTGCAGAATTTGAAAACACTTCCTTCTCCAAAGTTGTAGACCACATCGATTCCGGTCTCCTAGGCGGGTAGTTTCTGCAAAATCGTTTCCAATTAGCAGAAAAATCAAAAACAAAAAGCGGAAGTTGCTTTTTAAGTATGTACGCAGTCCGCGAACGATAACTCACAATCGGTGCAGAATTTTAAAACACTTCCTTATGCAAAGTTGTAGACCACATCGATTGCGGTCTCTTACGCGGGTAGTTTCTGCAAAATCGTTTTCAATTAGCAAAACAATCAAAAACAAAAAGCAGACGTTGCTTTTCAAGTATGTACGCAGTCCGCGAATGATAACTCAAAATCGGTGCAGAATTTGAAAACACTTCCTTCTCCAAAGTTGTAGACCACATCGATTCCAGTCTCCCTAGCGGGTGGTTTCTGTAAAATCATTTCCAATTAGCAGAAAAATCAAAAACAAAAATCGGAAGCTGCTTTTTAGGTATGTACGCAGTCCGCGAACGATAACTCAAAATCGCTGCAGAATTTGAAAACACTTCCTTCTGCAAAGTTGTAGAACACATCCATTGCGGTCTCCCTCACGGGTAGTTTCTGCAAAATCGTTTTCAATTAGCAAAAAAATCAAAAACAAAAAGCGGAAGTTGCTTTTCAGGTATGTACGCAGTCCGCGAATGATAACTGAAAATCGGTGCAGAATTTGAAAACACTTCCTTCTCCAAAGATGTAGACCACATCGATTCCGGTCTCCTAGGCGGGTAGTTTTTGCAAAATCATTTCCAATTAGCAGAAAAATCAAAAACAAGAAGCGGAAGTTGCTTTTTAGGTATGTACGCAGTCCGCGAACGATAACTCAAAATCGGTGCAGAATTTGAAAACACTTCCTTTTGCAAACTTGTAGACGACATCCATTGCGGTCTCCCTATCGAGTAGTTTCTGCAAAATCGTTTTCAATTAGCAGAAAAATCAAAAACAAAAAGCGGAAGTTTCTTTTCAGGTATGTACGCAGTCCGCGAATGATAACTCAAAATCGGTGCAGAATTTGAAAACGCTTCCTTTTCCAAAGTTGTAGACCACATTGATTCCGGTCTCCCACGCGGGTAGTTTCTGCAAAATCGTTTCTATTTAGCAGAAAAATCAAAAACAAAACGCGGAAGCTGTTTTTCAGGTATGTACGCAGTCCGTGAACGATAACTCAAAATCGGTGCAGAATTTGAAAACACTTCTTTCTGCAAAGTTGTAGACCACATCCATTGCGGTCTTCCCCGCGAGTAGTTTCTGCAAAATCGTTTTCAATTAGCAGAAAAATCAAAAACAAAAAGCGAAAGTTGCTTTTCAGGTATGTATGCAGTCCGCGAACGATAACTCAAAATCGGTGCAGAATTTGAAAACACTTCCTTCTGCAAAGTTGTAGACGACATCCATTGCGGTCTCCTCGGCGGGTAGTTTTTGCAAAATCATTTCCAATTAGCAGAAAAATCAAAAACAAGAAGCGGAAGTTGCTTTTTAGGGATGTACGCAGTCCGCGAACGATAACTCAAAATCGGTGCAGAATTTGAAAACACTTCCTTCTGCAAAGTTGTAGACCACATCCATTGCGGTCTCTCATGCGAGTAGTTTCTGCAAAATCGTTTTCAATTAGCAAAAAAATCAAAAACAAACAGCGGAAGTTGCTTTTTAGGTATGTACGCAGTCCGCGAACGATAACTCAAAATCGGTGCAGAATTTGAAAAAACTTCCTTTTGTAAAGTTGTAGACCACATCGATTCCGGTCTCTTTCGTGGGTAGTTTCTGCAAAATCGTTTCTAATTAGCAGAAAAATCAAAAACAAAACGTGGAAGCTGTTTTCAGGTATGTACGCAGTCCGTGAACGATAACTCAAAATTGGTGCAGAATTTGAAGAAACTTGCTCCTGGAAAGTTGTAGATCACATCGATTCCAATCCCTCTAGCGGGTAGTTTCTGCAAAATCGATTTTGATCAGGAGAAAAATCGAAAATTAAAACGTACTACTCTGATACCATGTTGAGAGAGAAGGAGAGAACACAGAAGTAGAACCCCAAAGTGTGTAGAATACACACATGAGATGATGTATATATAGAGGGGACCTGGGTGCCATATATAGAGAAGCCATATATTGAGTAGCTTCACATATAAGCTCAACAGTATAATGCACAACTGCCAAATGGGTTTTGGGCTGAAGCTGTATCAACAACTGTTCATCTTGTAAATAGATCTCCTAGCAAGGTTTTGCAGAAGGATTCAGTGCCAGAGATGGTATGGTCAAGCAAAATGCCCTCATACAAGCATGTCAGAGTCTTTGGCTGTGAGGCATATACTCACGTTCCAAAGGAATTTAGGAACAAACTTGAGCCAAAGAGTAGAAAGTGCATCTTTCTAGGCTATGGTAATTCTGGTGAGATGGGGTACAGACTTTGGGATCCCGAATCCAGAAAGGTTGTCCGCAGCAATGATGTTCACTTTAATGAATCCAAATATCATTCTAAACCAGAGAGGGTTGAGGAGATTAGAAGAGTTGTCTTCCAAGAAGATGGACCTGCACGTGCAAGACAAAATGTCAGGGCTCAAGAGGAGCAAGGACAGGATAGATTGGAACCACAGGTTGTGGCTGAGCCTGAGCCACCTATTGTGCGTAGATCTGGACGTGTTACGTGACCTCTTGATAGGTTTGTTCCATCTATGAATTATGTCATGTTGACCGATTGCAATGAGCCTTCATGTTACAAGGAAGCAGTGCAAATGAAGGACTCCGGGAATTGGGAATTGGCCATGCAGTCAGAGATGACAGCTTTGCATAAAAACCAGACATGGAAGCTAGTTAAATTACCACGGGGCAAAAAGGCTCTACCCTGTAAATGGGTTTACAGGTATAAGATCACCGCTCATGATAGTCAACCAAAGTACAAAGCAAGGCTTGTTGCCAAGGGCTTTAAGCAAGAACAAGGCATTGACTTTGATGAAGTCTTCTCTCCGGTGGTCAAGATGACTACATTGAGATGCTTTCTTGCATTGGTTTCCATATTAGATTTGGTGTTGCACCAAATGGATGTCAAGACAGCGTTCTTGCATGGTGATTTAGATGTGGAAATTTACATGCAGCAGCCAGAAGGGTTTGTTGAGAAAGTCAAGGAAGATTGGGTATGCCAGTTGTTAAAGAGTCTTTATGGCTTAAACAAATCACTGAGGGCATGGTACCATAAATTCCACAAGTTTATGCTTTCTCAAGGCTACAAATGTAGTGAGTTCGATCACTGTCTATATACAAAGAAGGCTAAGGATGGCAGTTGGCTGATCCTTATTTTGTATGCGGATGACATGTTGATTGCTGGCAAGCACTTGGAAGAAATTTCAGCTTTGAAGTCAAAGATGGCAAAATCGTTTGACATGAAAGACATGGGTGAGGCAAGTCATATACTTGGTATGCGCATTGAGAGAGACAGATCAAAGAAGTTGATTTGGTTATCTCAAACAGAGTATATTGACAAGGTTTTGCAACATTTCAATATGGAGAAGGGAAAGGCATTGAGTGTTCCATTGCCACCATATGTGAAACTTAGCAAACAAGATTGTCATGTGTCTGAGGAAGAACAGGTTGAAATGGATAAGATTCCATATGCGTCTGCAGTGGGTAGTTTGATGTATGCAATGATTGCTACTCGCCCAGACATTGCATTTGCAGTGGGAGTAGTAAGTCGATACATGTCAAACCCAGGCAAGAAACATTGGGAGGCAGTGAAAGGAATATTGAGATACCTGAAAGCTACAAAGAGTATGCGTATATGCTATGGGAGTCAGGAGCTAAGTGTAAAGGGTTTTATAGACTCAGATTATGCAGGTGACTTAGACAACCAAAAGTCTACGTCAGGGTATGTCTTTACATTGGCTGGTGGAGCAGTATCATGGCGTTCTAGATTACAAGATTATGTTACTCAGTCTACTACAGAGGCTGAATATGTTGCAGCATCAGAGGCATGCAAAGAATCAATTTGGCTTAATCGACTAGTAACAGATTTGGGAATCAAAGAAGAGATGCCTGTGTTATATTGTGATAGTCAAAGTGCTATACAATTGGCTCGCAATCCAGTTTATCACTCAAAGACAAAGCATGTGGATGTGAAGTATCATTTCATCAGGGAAATGCTTGAGGATAACCAACTTCAGCTTGTCAAAGTTCACACCACAGAAAATCCTGCTGATCTACTTACAAAAGGACTTCACTTAGAGAGCTTTACGCATTTTCGCAAGAAGTTAGGTGTAGGGTAGTACATCACTTCTCTACATCTGTTGTATATTAGCTTGTATAGTAGCTTCTCTCACACTTAAAGTACCACATTGGACTTTAAGTAGGAGGTTGTTGGGGTATAAAGCCCAATGTGGTCGCCCAGGTAAGTGGGCGGGCCGCCAGGTATGTACACATATTCTTTTGTAAAAACCTAATAAGAACTCACTATGCTCTACACATTACAGTAGAGCGAGTTCACCATATCGTCGTGCTCTTCTTCTCGCACTCTCTCTCGCGTCGCACTTCCGCTCATACTCCTTCACACGAGAGACACAAGACAATCCCAATAGATTTCAGCAGTAGAGAGATACAGCTAGAGCACGTTTGGAGTCTGCTGGAGCGACACATCTTGGGAGTAGAGGCTACGATACGCTTCGACATGAGTTTGGAAGTATTATACGTATGCTTTAAATTATTGATAGTATATATGTTATTTGAAGATTTATCTAATGATTACAGAAAGTTGTCGTGAAGCGCCTTCTGACACGCCAAGAGGAGAAGTATGGGTACAAGCATGGACTTGTGGCCCTTTTGACCCAGCTGGAGGAGGAGGGAGAGGACGTCGATCGGAAGGCATTACCATGAGGGCTTCTCACTCAGTGACCTCTTGCATATGTACAGTTTTGTAGTACTTATATTTATGGTTTATGGTTATGTTTATAATATGGTTAAGGTTTGACAGCCAACTTCTGTTTATGGTTTATGGTTATGGTTATGGTTGTGCAAGGTTATGGTTATGGTTATGGTTTTGGCAATCGTACTATGGTTATGGTTATGGTTGTGCAAGGTTATGGTTATGGTTATGGTTGTGCAAGGTTGTGGTTATGATGGTTTTGGTTCAGGTGATGGTTATGGTTATGAAGACATGTTTGGTGATGCCATATTGATGACAAGCTACACAGCAGATTCACGGAGACACTTCTAATTACGAGTTAATCGATAGCCTTTGCACCTCTTTATTAAACCTTTGTATTCATTATTGTATTTGATAGGAGTATGTGTATATGATTCACATGTAAGATTTAAAATTGCTACAAATTTTATTTTTAAGGGTTGATTCTTGTTAACTGTGGTCGTTTTGTTTTGATAAGAATATGATTAATATTTTGTGTGGTATTTATTGATAATCAATATATGGTGAATCATTGATTATGTTTTCTTGTTCATTTGTCTTTTGACACCATGACGTTCGTCTCAATTTTTGAGGGTCTTCTACTCAAAATTTGGAGAAACGAAAAGTGCAATGAAGCACAGCTTAATAACACTTTTCATCCAAAACTTGTTCGTCTCCTCGAGCTCTTCAATTTGGGTTCTAAGTTTGCGTCAATCAGAGTTTGCAGAAGAAAGTTATGTTGTTTTTACTGCAATTGAGCTTCACGCAGCTTTCGTCCTCGTTCGTCTTCGTGAAGCGTCTACGATCATTTTTCTAATTTTGGCATCAACTTTTTTGAGCAAATTTAGCTTTTTGTTGTTCATATTGTGGACGTCAATCTTGCATCTTACGTCACTCTATTTTGAGGACTCTTTTATTAATAACATCTTCTTTTTTCTGCTTTTTGGGGTGACGTCCCTCACATCTTTGGACGTTTATTGAGCATGCTTCTTGCGTTTTATCTTGGACAGAACACAGTTGTCATATTTCTCTCATTCTCAATTGCAGCCTTCACCATATATGGTGTGAAGATTCTGCGATCTTATCTTATACCTCTTCTTGCAACTAGATATTGCTATGACTATTCTCTCAATGGCTTTCCTTGTTCTATTCCTCCTTTCGAAGGACAAGGATTTCCAGGCTGGAAAGCAAATATGTTGATAATTCTTGAAGGCGATGAACTCTCTGATGTTGTCCTAGAAAATCGTGTTTATCCGCCTCAGCCTGTTGTTGATACAGATCATGACACCGTGCTTATCACTGAAGGACCTATATTTGAAGATTGGAATGTTGCGTATACGGATTGGCAGCGACATGATAAAGCAGCGTGTTGGTATATTATTTCTGCTCTTACTTATTCCCTTTTGCTTGTTATGTATGAATTGCCTACTTTCTACGACATATGAAAGTACCTTATTGCAAACTTTCAGAAGAAATCTGTTACAAAAATACTTTATCTGAGAGGGTTGCATAACAAGTTATAATATGAAGTTAGTACTTCCATGACGAGATATATTGAGTCTTTCAAATATATTATTAATTAACTTGGTGTTGCTGGTGATCCTGTTTCACAAAAACAACTCATTACACTACTCCTTGACTCTCAATCTAAATCTTGTGCACAATCTCAATCTCTATCACTCTCTGGCTCTCAATCTCAATCACAATCACACTCTCAATCTTGATCTCTTGATGGCAACAATGATCATAATCGAAATCGCAATTACACGATCACAATCCCAATATCATGATACCTTGCACAGATCGTGTTTCAGACATTGGTTTCTACATCGTCTACAAAATAGCCAAAAGAACATACTTGTGCAACCAAGTCAACATGATAATCAATTTCAAAACATCATTTTATACCATCATAAAAGAGTATAATCACTTCTTGGTTGAATCAAACAAAAGAGATATTACCTGTGTATATCAGTTTGTAAGCTAACATGTTTTTGTTGCTTGTAGGTTACCCTCGTGGTGCTGGCAATTTGTTTCTGTCATAACTTGATCAAACGAACTCAGAACATAGACTTCCGGGCACTCAAAACGACGGGAGCAGATCTAGTCTACAAGGTAGCGTAAACAAAACTGCAAAAAACATCTTTCTTTGGTTGAAATCACAACTTTTAGGTCGCGACTCATAAAAACCCTATTTTTGGGTCTCCACTGCTCTTTCAACTTATTTTAAGCCTACCCATGAATTTTAACCTAAAACACATAAATATAAAACATTGATATTAATAAAAACCTCAATTTTAACTACGTGTTTCCTTTACATTCTACAACCAAATGATCTTTTATTCAATAATTATTACTAAATACATCTTTAATGTATTGTGAATAGAATATATTTTCACCCTCAATATCTCAAACTCATTTGTATTCGAGTAATACTCTCTATGTAATAAACTATTCAATAATCTTTTAAACCATATCTAACAAAAGATCTAACCTATAACATTATTTTTTACTTTAAGAACTTGGAAAATTAGTCCTATTACAAATTTCTTCCAAAAATTGGAGTGCTTCTTACAGATGTATATCATTCAAGCGATGGATAGGTGTTTTGGGCTTACTTATAGAAGAAAACAAAAGGTTGGCACTCTAAGTTTAAGTCCTTAGGTATAGCTACCTTCCACATGCATATTTTATTCCAAAACTAGAGTTTTTCTTCATGAAAGATGGAGCATTTTGTGAACTATCTATGGTTAACATAAAGGGATCCCCAAAACTTCTTAACTCCACAATTTAATGGATGTTGTAGTGTGCCAATCATCTTTTTGACAAAAGTAGCCCTTCTAGCACTTTAAAGGCATACACATGTAATCCCATGATATACAACCAATTTGGTATCTTTGACACATCTCAACAAGAATTTAAGCATGAATGATTTGAATAGGAGTTATAATTTGAGTAGCTTGTCAAGTCAACGAATAATATATACGAGATAAGATATAGGAATAACTCGTATAACTCTTAAATAGACATGGAGTATCTATTCCTCATCTTACCAAGAAGCAATATTTTGATAGACTGTCAAAAGAATCCACTTTTGTAACTCAATTTGTGTTCCATGTATTCTTATAGGATACCCCAAGTGTATCATGAAAGGCAAAATATGATTTCATGTATAACTATAATGGAGATTGGTCCTGAAAAACATTTACTTATTACAAATAATAGCTAGCAACATAGGGTTTCCTTATCCACTATGCAACAATAACCCAAGTTAATGGATATTTTATTAATGAAGAACTCTCTATGATCAATGGTCATTTTATGTCCAAGGAGACACTTGTAATCATTTTGAGCATTGCAATCTTCCCTATTGCAAGAGCAAAATTCTCAGTCTTGTACGGGGGAGATTTTACCTAATGACTTGTGTCTATAATCTTCTACTCTCTTCTCTCTCACAACGATATGTGTGCCACTCTAATCTTGGAGGTTCATAGATCACACTTGGTCTTGTTGTGTCTCTCTTACTCTCTAATCATTAATCTTGAGGAGCAACATATAGAGTGCTATGATATTTTATGGATTTTAGGGTCACCTATTTGTTGTGTTGTAGTTGTATCAAAGCAATGGCTGTGTTGTTGATGATGTGAAAAATTAAGTATGGAGAGCTCAATCAAGGAAAATAAATATTATAGACCAACTAATAGTATGGAGAATTTCCTTTTTCTTGCTTGCGTTTATGACGTATACGTAGAGTAATAATGGTGGAAAATCTTCATAATAGTAGCAGACCTCACGGATGCTATTAGGATAAGAAATATCTATAGATGCTTGATTGATCAATGGGAACATTCATTATTGTACTTGTAATAGTTTGATGAGACCGATGGGTTGGCTTTGATTGATGTTTGGTCTAAGTACCACTTATTTTCACTCATGAAAATGCTGATGGGTTTTTTCTCTTTAGCTTCTAAAGTCTTTAAGGATCGACATGGTTTCTCTGTTTCTTTTATGTTCATGATGGTTTCTTTGCCACGATGTTACTTTGCATAGACACAATATTGTATTTATGGTGCCATGGGATTTCTAATCTTTTAGATAAAAAAACCTTGGTAAATTGGATGGTGAGAGAAGTTTGAACTCTTGGATAAAGCAAAAGGTTACATTGTAAGTCGAGTTCATGATCATGGAATAATAGTTTGAGAATGTAGGTTTGGAAACTTCAAGCTTAAAAAGAATGGGAAACACTTGAGATTTTTTCATACTTGTATACTTCAAGAGGTATTTAGGACAATAGATAGTCTAATCATTTTTATGTATAGTATGCCATGTATAACAATTGATAAGTTCTTTGACAACCTTCCTAATGTCTTAAGCATGTTTTCCTTTGAAGAAAATGTTCTTTTGTGTATAAGTAGTATCTTAGTACAACAACATACACATCCTAAACACAGACACTTCCTAGGAAAATGGGTTGGTGGAGATGTTGGCTTTAAACTACTGTATTGTTTATGGTGGCTCACAGGCCCATTGTCAGTGATAAATCCCTTCTCTTTGATAGGTGCTAGGTGGTATGGACACTAGCCTCAGATCAGGGTTCATATTCATAGCCTTCTGAGTCATTTGACTTGACTGATTGTAGTAGATAAGAGCAATTGATCAAAATTCCTCTTGCCAGACTTTGTATCTAATATTGAATTTTCATGCTCACATAAAGACTTTGAAGAAATCGCATACTCTTCTCAAATGGATCACAAAGCCTTTAAATTTCTACCAGAGTACAATGTTCAGAGAGACATCATCGGTCAGTATCAAGACTATCAAGCATGATTATGCTGGTCTTTTTTCTTTGATTTTTAATATAACAACTTGATTGGCTTCACACTTGAATTTTTTACCCTCATGGACTTTATGAGGTAGTAGGAAAAACTCAATGGGCCTATTGTTTCAACATTGAGTATGATGTCAGGGTAAGGGTGGATGCACACAAACACACTCACTCAATCTCTCTCTCTCTCTCTCTCTCTCTCTCTCTCTCTGTGTGTGTGTGTGTGTGTGTGTGTGTGTGTGTGTGTGTCACACACACACACACACACACACACACACACCTCGGGGATTCACCGTTTAGTAACCCCCTATATAGCGTGCATTTGCGGAGTATTAGAAAAATCCCCTCTTTTAACATGTCTGAATGAATAAAATGAGCCCTTATTTTAGGGGTTTTTCCAAAATTGAATATAAAACCCCCTTATTTTAATGTATCTCTGTTAAATTGCCTAATGTTTTTGCATTTTAAAACCCCTCCTTTTGAACTCACGTTATAAATTAACATCATTGCATAGTGCATCCCCTGAGACACACACACATACACACATTTTTTTTTCTTACTCTGAAGTGATTGCTATTGGAGCTATATATGGCTCACTCTACTCAACTTGGTCTCACCTATATATTTCTATCTCGTCCTCAATATGATTCAGTCTTTGGGAGCGTACATGGTGTGTCTCTTGTCTCGTCTCTCTCTTTCTCTCTACATCTCAACATGGTATCAAAGCGGTAACGATCACGCAGCGATTCAACTCATGGTGACAAAACAGTATGTGTATGCAATTCCCATGTAATATTTTGAGGATTGATTCTTGTTAAGTGTGGTTGTTTTGTGTTAATAAGAATATGATTAGTGTTATGTGTGGAGTTTATTGATGATCAGGATGGTGAATCATTGATTAAGTTTCCTTGTTGATTTGTCTTTTGACATCCTGACCTTCGTCTCAATCTTTTAGGATCTTTTGCTCAAAATTTGGAGAGACGGAAACAGCGCAATGGAGCACAATGCAATGACACTTTTCATCCAAAACTTGTTCGTCTCCTTGAGCTCTTCGATTTGACTTCTAGGTTTACGTCAATCGGAGTTTGCAGCAGAAATTTATGTTGTTTTTACTATAATTGAGCTTGACACAGCTTTCATCCTCGTGCGTCTTTGTGAAGCGTCCGCCATGGTTTTTCTATTTTTGGGGTCAAATTTTTCGAGCAAATTTAGCTTCTGCTATTCATATTGTGGCCGTCAATCTTGCATATAACGTCACTCTATTTTGAGGACACTTTTATTAATAACGTCTCCTTTTCCCTTTTTTTTTGAGTGATGTCCCTCACATATCTGGAGGTTTATTGAGCATGCTTTTTGCATTTTATCGTTGACAGAACACAGTCGTCATATTTCTCTCGTTCTCAATTGAATCCTTCACCATATATGGTGTGCAAATTCTACGATCTTATCTTATACGTCTTCTCGCAACCAGATATGGCTATGACTATTCTCGTCAACGACTTTCCTTGTTCTGTTCCTCCTTTCAAAGGCCAAGGATTTCCAGGCTGGAAAGAAAAGATGTTGCTAATTCTTGAAGGCAATGAACTCTTTGATGTTGTCCTTGGAAATCGTGTTTGTCCGCCTCAGCCTGCTGATACGAATCATGACAACGTGCTTATCACTGAGTGGAATGTTGCATATACGGATTGGCAACTATGTGATAAAGCAGCGTGTCGGTATATTCTTTTTGCTCTTACTAATTCTCTTTTGCTTGATATGTATGAACTGCTTACTTTCCACGACGTATAGAAAGTACCTTATTGCAAACTTTCAAAAGAAATTTGTTACGAGATATATTGAGATATATTGAGTCTTTCAAATCTATTATGAATCAACTTGGTGCTGTTGGTGATCCTGTTTCACAAAAACAATTGATTACACTTCTCCTTGAAACGGTGAAGGACTCTTCTTATAATAGCATTGTCTTATAATACTCAGACCAAATCCACAGTCAATCATTTTGTAGGTAGGATCATAATCATCTCCCTCATTTGTCAAATAATTAATTTATGTCCCTCAAAATAATCATACAACGGCATTAAAATATAAAACATTAATATGTATATTTGCGACTCTGGAAAACAAAAAATTGATGCACATTTGATGACCATATATAACATTTAGGTATCACAAGGTCATGATATTCTTCAATATCTAATCAATCATAAGAATAATTATCATTTTTTGTAAACAAAACATGCTAATTGATTGTGGTTAGCAGAGCTCCCAACTTACGGCTAGCACAAGTGTTAATGCCAAGATGGATTTTAGCCATATCAAGAGGTGCTATCATCTACATGTGGTAGTGATGTGTCTGAACACACTTAGTACCGTCGGGGCATTTTTTCTCCCCCTAGGAGGGTTTCCCCCCCCTGTACATTCTATATACACCCATCACTCTAGGTCTATCTTATGTTTCCATTGCATACTAAGTAATACAGTCTCCGTTGTGTGCCTTAGGCTTCCTTCATCTCCAAGCTGTGTGTGTTTTCCTGTAATCCTAATTCCAATAATTGGTAATAGACCAGGTTGTGTTCTCTTAGGCTTAGTCACCAACAGCTCCAGCACACGCCTGCTCACTTCCTCTCATTTTTGTGAGCGTTGGCGAGCGTCAGTGGGTCTACTCAGATTTTTGATTCGGGCTCATTTCGCCCTCTTTTTTCACTACAGGGAGTACTATACATGCTATTTTGTCATTTTGTCCAAAATTTCTACCCATTTTTTGCATAGAAGGTCCCTTACATTTTTCTACAGTTGGTGCTATATAGCCCGTTTTTTTCCCTCTTTGGTTCTCCTCTTTTTGGGAAGTTTTCGTATCAGGTGCAACATTTATCATGGCTGACAACAATATAGATGTGCTCAAGATGTTTGCTGCTGTTGAGGATAGATTGGATGGGGACAATTCACCCTATGTGAGCTTATATGACGCAACATGTTTTTGTGTCAAAGGGCGTTTGGAATATTGTGCATGGCATTGATGTATGTCCCAGGTTTAAGGATGTAGGCAATGTTGAGAATGTTTTGAGTTTTGGTTGTAGGATTGCTGCTACCAAAGCTCTTTGGATGGGTGGCAGGATTTCTGCTACCAAAGCTGTTTTGCCTATGGTTGAGCAAGCTCGTTGGGATGTAAAAGATAAGCAAGTTCATGCTTTGATTGCATTGTCTATGAAGCACACTATTACTCCTCATATTTGTTCAATAAAATCTAAAAAATAGTCTTGGGAGATTCTGGCTGGTCTTTATTCAAGTCACAAATGAGGCTAAAACTGCAATGCTTTGTAAAGAAATGGAGAAAAAGATTATGCACGAGGAAGCTGAAATGGACATTTTCCTTGCTGGTATCAAGGATATAAATGAGCAACATAGTGAAGTCATATTTGACAGTTCCCTTGCAGACTGTTCATGATGCTTTTTCAAATTCAACTAGACTTTTGCTAGTACTTGGAGACTTATGACCCAAGGAAATCTTGAAGTTTTCAACTTTGATGCATTATGCACATTGCTGTTGCAAGAGTCACTTTACAAAAAACAGGGCTAAACAATGTGCAATTGAATAGACTTTTATTATTGCTCAAAGAGAATTTGGTAACAACAATGTAACGATTTCTCGTGGTTCTTTTGCGAGTGAAAAATCTTATTTTCCTAATGCTTCTATTGGTAGCACTTCGTCTTGGAATTCTCGTGATAAGGACAAAAAGAAGATGACTAGCCATTATTATAAAGCTAATGATCACTTCATCAAACAATGTCCAAAGTTGAAGGCAAAAGAGACTAAGAAGAAAGAGGTTGGATCAACTATATCGTTCAATACAAGTACATCTATTGTAGAGTCTTTGTGAAAAAATAGAGAGAGATAATTTTCACAATGAGATATTATAGAGTACACACACACACACACACACACACACACACACACACACACACACACACACACACACACACAGAGCATGATATATGTGGTTCACCCAATGTGGGCTTTGTTCACGAGAAAGCAGCCTCTCAATGGCTTTAGTACTTCAAACAAGAAAGGAGACCACTTAACTTGGATGCTCAATTGACTCATGTGCCAACATAGTCATGCCCTTGTATTTGTGGCAATATTACTTTCCTTGAAGGAGGGCTTTTGTCCCTAAAAACATTGATCAATGAAACAACTCTCCATAATAATGTAACGTACAGTTACAAGGAGAATGAACCTAAGAATAGCTTGCCTTCACAAGTGATAGGAAGCTCCTTATATTGACCATAGGAGAGAGTACAACTGACTACCAAGCATCTCGGGACATTCACACTACACCTTGGGCGGGCTCACGCCCTACACACCACACCTCCCCCTTAGGGAGAAAAATATGGACATCTTTTTAGAATTCTGGTTGAGAAAGAACTGGACACAAAGGGATCAACTCCGACGCCTCTTCCGGGGAGTGATCATACACCGGCTTAAGGACTAGGGGCTAAACTTTGGGGCTAGATTCGTCATCAAGGCATGAAATTTGTACATCTCAATTATGCAAACATTAGATCACTATCACAATGTAATGGACAAGACGAGGAAAGACAGACTGAGGACTCGGCAAGAAAATCTCTCAACATAGGCAACGCACTAGGTCGCTATCCCAATGCGAATGGCTAGACGAGGAATGACTACGACATGCAATATTCAATCCACTTCAGAGTTTGGTGTGGGTGTGGTGCTACTTATTGAAAAAGAACTACATGCTTGATTAAGAGAGATAGAGAGAGACTAGACCAAACTGAGGACCAAACTAGCTTCAAGGTGATTTGAGGCATAAATATGAGCACTCTAGAGGACATTAATTGTAGATTATCAAGAAACCATCATGAACAGGGGCCTCGCTACCATCAGTATGGCCAAGTAAGGCCTGGATGGAGTTCGGATGCGAAGGCTACGTACATGATTGCCTTCTTGCAAGCTTCTTGATGGCATCCTTTGTCTTCTGAGCATCTTCTTGACTAGCCTCTTCTTCGCCTTCGTCTACTGAGCACCATAATTCCATAAGGTCAACCAGTTCTTGGTGTCTGTCCCCTCCTCTGGGGTCTGGTCAAAACTACAATGCCACGCGGACAGGGCACTTGATAGCTCCATCTGAGTACGCGTCCACCTGAGAGCTCCACAAAGCTGGTCAAGAGACGAAGTGCTGAAGGTGACGAAGCTGATGGTTGCGATTGACTGATCTTGGAATGCCTGAGCGAGGAGCTTTGCTTCCGTGCGTAAGAAGAACACGAGCGTCACTGTGAGCGTATGCGGATGGAATCCGTGTTGGCTAATACTCATGCACGAAGATGAATTCCATTGCTACCTTGTATCAAGCAGGAACGCCATAGCTGTAGGAGCACAAATAAAAGTGAAGAACCAAGAAGCGTTTCCTAACTGCCTATGTCCGCCGCCTCCACCAATGTATTGTACAGTTATAAGAAGAATGAACCTAAGAATAGCTTGCCTTCAGAAGTGATAGGAAGCTCCTTATATTGACCATAGGAGAGAGTACAACTGACTACCAAGCATCTCGGGACATTCACACTACACCTTGGGCGGGCTCACGCCCTACACACCACAATAATATTAATGCTCTCCTCTCTAAACTTCCATCACATCAAATACTATCCCACGCAGTACTTACCATTACATCTTGCACTCATATGTGGAATTATGTGCTTCTAGCAAAAATGAAATTGAATGATTGCAGTCAATATTTTCTCAAGAGATTGTCCCTTTGACCAAGAGAAACCTCTATCTTCACTACTTAGATCTCAAACTAAGAGTAGAAAAACTCTTGAGAAAAACTATTGACTAATAGTAGAACCTATCCTACGCAAAACGCTCTAACTGAAAAAACCCAATTTCTCTCTTCTCAGCAAATAGTAGAGTATCTCAAGCAAGATGTTCTAACTGAGCAAAAGTTAACTCTTTCTCTCATCAAGCAATTTCTTCCAAAACTTGGAGTGCTTCTTATAGATTTATATCATTCAAGCTATTGATAGGTGTTTTGGGCTTACTTATAGACAAAAACAAAAGGTTGGCACTCTAAGTTTAAGTCCTCAGGTACATTTACCTTCCACATGCATATTTTATTCCAAAACTAGAGTTGTTCTTCATGAAAGATGGAGCATTTTGCGAACTATCTATGGTTAACATAGAGGGATCCCCAAAACTTCTTAAACTCCACAATTTGATGGATGTTGTAGTGTGCCAATCATCTTTTTGACAAAAGTAGCCCTTCTAGCACTTTAAAGGCATACACATGTAATCCCATGATATACAACCAAATTTGGTATCTTTGACACATCTCAACAAGACTTTAAGCATTAGAGATTTGAATAGAATTAATAATTTGTGTGACTTGTCAAGTCAAAAAATAATATACACGAGATAAGATACAGGAATAACTCGTATAATTCTTAAATAGACATGAAGTGTCTACTCCTCATCTTACCAAGAAGCAATATTTTGATAGATTCTCAAACGAATCCACTTTTGTAACTCAACTTGTGCTCCATGTATTCTTATAGGATACCCCAAGTGTATCATGAAAGGCGAAATATGATTTCATATAAAACTATAATGGAGATTGATCCTAAAAAACATTTACTTATTACAAAAAATAGGTAGCAACATAGGGTTGTCCTATAGACTATGCAACAAAAAACCAAGTTAACAGATATTTTATTAATGAAGAAACCTTTATGATGAATGGTTATTTTATGTCCAAGTAGACATTTGTAATCATTTTGAGCATTGCAATCTTCCCTATTGCAAGAGCAAAAATCTCACTCTTGTACAAGGGAGATTGTACCTAGTGACTTGTGTCTATAATCTCCTACTCTCTTCTCCTCTTCTCTCTCACAACGATATGTGTGCCACTCCAATGTTGGAGGTTCATATAGAACGCTTGGTCTTGCTCTATCTCTCTTACTCTATAATCATTAATCTTGATGAGCAACATATAGAAAAAATTATTGAGGTATGCTTGTATAATTATGATATGAGTGCTATGATATTCTATGGATTTTAGGGTCCGAGATCACAATATCTCTATTTCATTACTTTCATTGATGATTTCTCATGCTATACGATTGTATTTTTACTTAGTCAAACATCTGAGGCCTTATCTGTTTTCAAACAATTCCACAAGGCTGCGGAACTTTAAACAGGTCGCCTTAAGAAGCTTCATAGTGACAATGGAGGCAAACATGTTTCTCGAGAGTTTGTGAGTTACTCTGCTGACACTGTAATGCAGAGACTAGGATTTGAACATAGAATTCCTACTTGTGTTCGATTGTTGGGTTTGAGAGCTATATCCAAGGTATTGGTTAATGAAAGATTATATCCCGGTATTAAGGTGGGAAGATGTGTTAGGTAGGGATGTCCTCTTAGCCCGTTGTTAATTGCTAAAAAAACACATCCCCTCTTCTTCTTTCTCCATGCTCACGCAACAAATCGTAACTTGAAAGGGTTGTAGGTAGGCTCTCATCATGTTCTTGATTTGGGGTTTTAAGATGACACTATTATTTTCTCAGATACTCAGAATGCTAATAATGGTGAATATATGTCATACTTGAATTTTTATTTGCTTGTAGCTGCTTTAGATTTGAATATGGGGAAGTCTTTGTTGATAGATGTATCTGTAGAGATAATTTTCATAGCTAGATTTGGCAAGAAAAGAGAAGTCTTAGGGGAACTATTTTCAAGAACCTTGGTGATCCTCTAGGAGTTAATGTATCTGCAAACTAGTTGACACAATGGGTTGAGGATAAAATCCAAACCAAAATGGCTTCGTGGCATTGTACTAAATGGTCAATTCATGTTAGGTTAAGGATTGTACAGTCTATTTTGATTTCCTCTATATGTTATATTTTCTTCCCTTTGATCCTTGACCAGTTGCAAAACTTACATCAAAATTACTGATATTTTATGGGGATCTTCTGTTGTAGCCTGGCTCGCCTGGAAGCATTTGGCATTGCCTATTCACTTGGGAGGATTGGGTATCCTTCATTTGCAAATGCACATGCTGGCTAGTAGGGAAACCTTACTAAAAGAAATTGATGGATAATTCTGTTGTGTACTTTCATGGTGTTTGAATATGTTTGCATAGGACAAATTGTTTTGTGCTACTCATGTTCAATTGTGTGGGAAGACTACTAATATGCTGGTTAAGTCTTGAAAAAGTCTATGTGCTTTGTTGATTTGGGATGGTAGAGTTAGATATACAGGTAATCCCTTAGGGTATGAGTCTTGTTGTTGGAGCTTTGGGTTTAAAAAACCACCCGCTGCTTACTTGGGAAAAAAATCATAAGAGGGTTAAGCCCAATCAATCAAATTGTTACTCTAACAGAAATATTATTGCCTTTATGGTGGCTAAGAGAAGATTCAGACTAGGAAATGGGCTCAAAATTACTTGGGGACAGTTGTGTACACATGTCAGCAATTTGAAAGTTTCTTGTTGCAATGAAGATTTAATCAAAGATTCTGCGATTGAGCATTGTCAGAGACTTCAACAAATTGATGAACCTCACCAACCAAAAGTTTCTATCTAAGCTTGATCCTTTAGCCTTAGATAGAGAACAGATGCAACAAGATTTGCAAGTTCAATCTAGATCAAAGCTGGTGGTTGAAGAAGCTATCTGATGTATGGTGAAATATCCTGACAGGGGCTCTACCCATAGGTGAATTGTTAGTCAGAAAGAGAATGTGTGATGGAAAATGCCCCAAATGTGGTCATCTTGAGACAACGAAGCACATATTTTGGAACTTCCCTACATTATATGCTTGATGGATATGTTTGCATGATATTTGTATGATGCATTGGAAGACTAAGTTTCCAAATATAGACTGCTTTTTGGAACAATTCAAACGGGTTCTACACATTTAGACTTATGTATTGCTTTTCTCAGACTTTGGGTGTTATCCTTTTTGTGGAATGCTAGAAACTCATCTTTGTTTGATACACACAACTTTCACAGTTTCACACTGCCTTGGTCTATGATTCGAGATAAATTGTTAGAGGACTGTGTAGCACTTCAAATCCTCAACAAAATAAGACGATGGAATTCCTCACCATGATGTAAACATGTAACAAAATGTATTATAGTACCTAAGTTATAGAGAGAGAGAGAGAGAGATTTTCACAATTATATAGGCAAATGAAATTTCCACTCTGAACCAATAATAGGATCGATAAGAAAGGATGGGGAACATAGTTCTTCTCTGTCGACTGATGAACTACAGCGATGGAAGCATTTCATCATGGACAATGGGTACCTACTCCATAAGGGGAGAGTTTGTGTACCGACGGACACAGACATTCCGCGCCAAATTCTTTATGAATGTCATGATAGTCCAAGTGCAGGGCACCCGAGTATAAGAAAGATTTATGCTCTCGTACAACGATAATTTTACTGGCCAGGTTTACATGGCTTTGTTCAAGATTATGTCTTGCATTGCCAAAAATGTCAGGTTAACAAAGCAGAGCGCCTGAAAGCAAGAGGACTCTTACATCCTTTGGAGATCCCCAATGGTAAGTGGGAAAGTATATCTATGGATTTTATTGTGGGTTTACCAACCCACTGTACGAGGTCATGACTCAGTATGGGTGGTCGTAGACCGGTTGACTAAACTATGTAAGTTTATTCCAACCAAATCAACGATTAAACCTCCAGAATTAGCTAAGTTATTTGTGGACAACCTATATAAGTTGTATGGTTTGCCAAGTAACATTGTCAGTAATCGTGATCCCAAGTTTAATAGTCATTTTTGGAGGGTTGTGTTTAAACGATTGGGTACACAACTAAACCTCAGTACAACCGATTATCCAGAAACGGATGGTCAAACTGAACGAGTTAACTAAGTGCTAGAGGATATGCTACGCGCATACGTTAGCAAGAAACAGTCAAATTAGGAAGAATATTTACCTATTCTTCTCGAGTTTGCTTACAATAGTGCTAAGCATGTCACGACTGAATTTAGTCCTTTCATGGTCATGTATGGTTTTTCAACCTAGGTCACCTGTTACGGTGGGATTGGCAACCGAAAAACTCCAACAGGTTAAGGATTTTCTCCAAGACCACATGGATATGCTGAAACTCGCTTGTCACATTATCCGACAAGCGCAGGATCGGTATAAGAAGTACCCTGATGAGAAACCTCGGCAAGTTACCTTTGAGGAAGGGGAGGAAGTATTTTTTACGTGTGCCAGAGCATTCAAAAAGTCTGAAAACTGGGCCAACACATAAATTATCTCCACGATATTATGGGCCTTTCAAAATACTCAAGCGAGTGGATGATCGTGCCTACAAATTATCGCTACCTACACATGCTCGTGTTCATCCGGTGTTTACTGTAACCCGTTTACGTAAGAGATTAAATGGGGATGACAATGCCATTGACCAAAAGATTTTGGTCGATTTCGTTGAACCTCTTACTCTACCGCATGAACCTGAACGAATTCTCGACTATCATGATTTACGTATACATCATCATGTGCGTCGACAAGATTTAATCAAGTGGAAAGATCGACCTGAGGAAGGTGCCACTTGGGAAAACATTAGTGTTCTTAAGAAGAAGTTTCCCACTTTTGTTTTCAAGGACTAAAACTCTTCCTTAAGGGGGGAGTAATGTCAGGACAAGGGCAAGGCCAGAGAGTCTTGGACTGGACCAAGGCCGGACTAGGCAATGTTTAAAAAGAATCCAGCTAGGGAAGAGGGGCTATAGTGGGAGGTTGGAAGGTGTATTCCAGGCTCTAGTCTCCCCTAGTCTTTACAATACTTTTCATAGATTGATTTGGCTAGCAAAGAGAATGCTTAGGGAAACTGTATTCAGGAACCTTGGTTATCCGCTAGGAGTTGATGTATCTGCAAAATAGTTGACACAATGGGTGGAGGATAAAATCCAAACCAAAATGGCTTCGTGGCATTGTACTAAATGGTCAATTCATGTTAGGTTAAGGATTGTGCAGGCTATTTGGATTTCCTCTATATGTTTTGTTTTCTTCCCCTTGATACTTGGCCAGTTGCGAGATTTACATCAAAAATACTGAGATTTTATGGGGATCTTCTGTTGTAGCTTGGCTTCCCAGGAAGCATTTGGCCTTGCCTATTCACTTGGGAGGATTGGGTATCCTTCATTTGCAAATGCACATGCTTGCTAGTAGGGAAACCTTACTGAAACAAATTGATGGATAATTTTGTTATGTACTTTCATGGTGTTTGGGATATGTTTGCATGCGACAAATTGTTTTGTGCTACTCATGTTCAATTGTGTGGAAATACTACTATTATGATGGTTAAGCCTTGAAAAAATCTATGGGCTTTGTTGATTTGGGATGGTAGAGTCAGATATACAGGTAATCCCTTAGGGTATGAGTCTTGTTGTTGGAGCTTTGGGTTTAAAAAACCACCCGCTGTTTACTTGGGAAAAAAAGCATAAGAGGGTTAAGCCCAATCAATCAAATTGTTACTCTAGCATAAATATTATTGCCTTTATGGTGGCTAAGAGAAGATTCAGACTAGGAAATGGGCTCAAAATTACTTGGGGACAGTTGTGTACACATGTCAGCAACTTGAAAGTTTCTTGTTGCAATCAAGATTTAATCAAAGATTCAGAGATTGAGCATTGCCAGAGACTTCAACAAATTGATGCACCTCCCCAACCAAAAGTTTCTATCTACACTTGATCTCTTAGCCTAAGATAGAGAACATATGCAACAAGATTTGTGAGTTCAATCTAGATCAATGTTGGTGGTTAAAGAAGCTATTTGATGTATGGTGAATTGTTAGCCAAAAAGAGAATGTCTGATGGAAAATGCCCCCTTGAGACAACGAAGCACATATTTTGGAACTTCCCTACAATATATGCTTGGTGGATATGTTTGTATGGTATTTGTATGATGCATTGGAAGACTAAGTTTTGAATATAGACTGCTTTATGGAACAATTCAAACGGGTTCTACACGTTTAGACTTATGTATTGCTTATCTGAGACTTTGGGTGTTATTCTTTTTGTGAAATGCTAGAAACTCGGCTTTGTTTGATACACACACCTTTCACAGTTTCCAACTGACTTGGTCTATGATTCGAGATAAATTGATAGAGGATTGTGTAGCACTGCCAGTTCCTTAACAGAATAACACGATGGAATTCCTCATCATGATGTAAACATGTAACAAAATGTAATATAGTACTTAAGTTAGAGAGAGAGAGAGAGAGAGAGAGAGAGAGAGAGAGAGAGAGAGAGTTTCACAATTACGTAGGCAAATGAAATTTCCACTCTGGACCAATAATAGCACCGATAAGAAAGAATGGGGAAAATGCAATGTCCGTTCAAGGATCAGAATGAGGTATGTTGATGGAGCAGGTCGTCCGGCCAATCTATGATCAAAGGTAGGGGTTGGCGAAGGCGACATTGACGAGGGAGAGCGGAAGAGTGCCAGCGCAGGGGTAGGTCCGGCCGTAGCGGAGGCCGGAGGAAGCGGGTTGGACTTTGACGTTGGGGAGGAGAGTGCAGTGGCCGAAGGTGGGCACGTCCACCTCCATGGCGAAGCGGCTGTTGATCTTCTGGTTCCAGCGCCGGTCCTGGCAGGCTGCAATGATGTTGAAGGCCTTACAGGGGCAGTTGTTCACAAGCTCCCACTCGCACAGCCTGGTGGCCACGGGAGTGTTGGTCAGCACGAGGTCGTGCAGCCTGCACTTGCGGGGCGTAGCTGCTTACACAACGGAGGTCCCCTCCATGATATTTAGCAGCAGCGCCGCCACCATCGCCACTGCGGTCGCCAGAAAAGGAGATCAATAATATTACGACATATGATATGACTATAGCACACAGACGTGCGTTTTTGTATACTTGTAGAATATTAACGACAGGAAGCCATATTCTTATACCTGTGCAGAGTGCCACCCTCCCCATTGCCATTGTTGATGATGAAGATGGGTTCTAGCCCTAAACGCTGCTCGATGTGCTCACTGCTGGCTACAGTTTTGCGGACACCACTATTCCAGCCTTCACAGCACCCGCTTTATATACTCCCAATTACGTCCTCGTAATCCGACCTGCCAAACCTGAAAAGCCAAATCAAATACTTGTTCCTCATTTGTGTGTGTTTGAGTTCCTTGGCTATTAATGTATTCCCATGATAACTTCTAACCTTCTACGGGTAATTATAGTGCCATTTATGTTAGTAAAAGGTCACATTTACAATAGGAAAAGGAAACATCCATATTGCATGACAGCTAGTTGAATTGACTTGGGGAGTAGTTCGAATGGACCTATTCCCTCTCGAAGTTGATACCTTGGTGGAGCTTGTTGAGTTTCATTTTTTGCCAACATTTTTAGTTGAGAACTTTGAGGGCCAAGGACTAACACATGCCTTTGTCCACCCAACCATACTCCTCCTACAGACCTCGTAGCCTACCTTTTCTTGGCCTACCTTGAGGAGACCACTTAACTTGGATGATCAATTGACTCATGTGCCAACATAGTCCTGCCCTTGTCTTTGTGGAAATATTACTCCCCCTTGAAGGAGAGTTTTTGTCCTTAAAAACATTGATCAATGAAATAACTCTCCATAGGAATATTAATGCTCTCCTCTCTAAACTTGCATCACGTCAAATGCTATCCCACGCATTACGTACCATTACATCTGGCACTCATATGTGGAATTATGTGCTTGTAGAAAAAATCAAATTGAATGATTGAAGTCAATATTTTCTCAGGAGATTGTCCCTTTGACCAAGAGAAACCTCTACTTTCTCTACTTAGATCTCAAATTAAGAGTAAAGCCTACCTCACGTGAGATGGTCTAACTGAGCAAACTTATTTTTTTCACTACTTAACTACTAGTAGAACCTATCTTCAGAAAAACTCTTGACTAATAGTAGAACCTATCCCAGGCAAAACACTTTAACTTAGAAAAGCCTATTTATCTCAAGGAAAATGCTCTAAGTGAGAAAAACCTTCTAGCAAGATGTTATAGCTGAGCAAAAGTTAGCTCTTTATCTCCTCAAGAAATTTCTTCCAAAAATTGGAGTGCTTCTTACAGATGTATATCATTCAAGCGATGGATAGGTGTTTTCGGCTTACTTATAGAAGAAACAAAAAGGTTGGCACTCTAAGTCCTTAGGTACATTTACCTTCCACATGCAGATTCTATTCCCAAACTAGAGTTGTTCTTCATGAAAGATGGAGCATTTTGTGAACTATCTATGGTTAACATAGAGGGATCCCCAGAACTTCTTAAACTCCACAATTTGATGGATGTTGTTGTGTGCCAATCATCTTTTGACAAAAGTAGCCCTTCTAGCACTTTAAAGGCATACACATGTAATCCCATGATATACTATCAAATTTGGTATCTTTGACACATCTCAACAAGAATTTAAGCATGAGAGATTTGAATAGGAGTAATAATTTGTGTGACCTGTCAAGTCAACGAAAAATATACATAAGATAAGATATAGGAATAACTCGTATAATTCTTAAATAGACATGGATGTCTACTCCTCATTTTACCACGAAGCAATATTCTGATAGACTCTCAAAAGAATCCACTTTTGTAACTCAACTTGTGTTCCATGTATTCCTATAGGATACCCCAAGTGTATCATGAAAGGCGAACTATGATTTCATGTACAACAATAATGGAGATTGATCCTAAAAAACATTTACTTATTACAAATAATAGGTAGCAACATAGGGTTGCCCTATAGAATATGCAACAAAAAACCAATTTAATGGATATTTTATTAATGAAGAACCCTTTATGACCAATGGTCCTTTGATGTCCAAGTAGACATTTGTAATCATTTTGAGCATTGCAATCTTTCCTATTGCAAGAGCAAAAATCTCACTCTTGTACGGGGGAGATTGTACATAGTGACTTGTGTCTCTAATCTTCTACTTTCTTCTCCTCTTCCCTCTCACAACGATATGTGTGCCACTCCAATTTGGAGGTTCATATAGCACGCTTGGTCTCGCTCTGTCTCTCTTACTCTCTAATCATTAATCTTGATGAGTAACATATACAAAAACTTATGGAGGTATGCTTGTATAATTCTTATATGAGTGATGATATTTTATGGATTTTAGGGTCACCGCATATTTGTTGTGTTGTAGTTGTATCAGATCAATGGCTGTGTTGTTCGTGATGTGCATAATTAAGTATGAAGAGCTCAATCAAGGAAAATCAATATTATAGAACAACTAATTCTTCTTTCTCTTCTATATGGGTTTCCTTTTTCTTGCTTGCTACTATGACCTATACGTAGAGTAAAAATAGTGGAAGAATTTCATAATAGTAGCAGATCTCACGGATGCTATAAGAATAAGAAATATCTATAGATGCTTGATTGATCAATGGGGAACATTCATTATTGTACTTGTAATAGTTTGATGAGGCCGATGGGTTGGCTTTGATTGATGTTTGGTCTAACTACCACTTATTTTCACTCATGAAAATGTTGATGGATTTTCGCTCTTTAGCTTCTATAGTCTTTTAGGATCAACATGGTTTCTCTATTGCTTTTATGGTCGTGATGGTTTCTTTGCCATGATGTTACTTTGCATAGACAAAATATTATAATTATGGTACCATGGAATTTCTAATCTTTTAGATAAAAAAACCTTGGTAAACGGGATGGTGAGAGAAATTCGATAGGTTCTTTTGTCATAAAATCTAATATCTAATATCTAACCAACCCAAATGATTTTCTCATATTAAAGTGATCACTTAATGTGGGAGAATAAACGGGAGCAAGTGTTAAGATATAGACATGTGCTTATAGATCTATCTCAACACGGGGCCAATGGTAAAGGGGCCCAAATGAGATATGGTCTATCAAAGAGAAAGGCTAACAAATGGAGCATAAGACCTTAGAGTTAGCTTCATTTAAGACCTCCAATAATGTGTGTAAAAGGTCTTTGACCTTAGGTAAGCTAGGGCTGAGCTTGAGGCACGGGAACCCGACCCAACTCGAGGTGCTTGTCCTCCTTGTCATGCTTGATGACTAAGGTGCTTGAGGTGCTTGATGATTGAGGTGCTTGAGATGCTTGAGGTGCTTATTTATTGAGATGCTTGAGGTGCTTGACATGCTTGAGATGCTAGGGTTGCACTTGAGGTGAGAACCCAACCCAAGCTTAAAGTGCTTATGAGCCAAGCTTGTGGTGGGAACTGGGCCTATGCATGAGGGGCTTGAGATGTCAAAAATTCAAAGATTCAATCCCTACAAGGAGGGGGCGAGCCCTACATGAGGGGGGATGAGAGAGAACACCCACACACTCACACAAGGTATGCATGGTACAAAGAAAGCAAAAGGGACACTTGTCAAGTTCCTCCTCATGTTGCCCTCATGGTGTGCCTGAAGCCTATTGGTTGGACACCCAAGGGATCCAATAATAATTTAGGAGATTTAATTAATTGATTTAGCATCTTTCTAGCCCTCTCTCTCAAAGGGGAAAGGGGGACACTTGTCTCAAAGATACCCTTGCTGCTTGTAATGCCTCCTGCTTGTGATTGGCTAGGCCTGGAGGGGTCCAATGAGCTTCAAGCATGAGCTACAAGGGGGGGTCAACCCAAGCAAGCTAGGGGGTTGCTTAGGGGGTATACTCACCCACACACACTCTCATTGTGTGCTATGCAAAGTGCAAGAGCTCCCTCTCCTTCTTCAAGCAAGTAGAGGTTGAGAGCCTACACCAACACTCTTGGATATGGAGTGCAAATCCAACCAAGAGCCATGCTTCAATGCTTAAGCTTGCCATCTCCTTATTCTTCATTACTATGCTATTATGTATGGTAGCAACAAGAGTTATGATAAGTGAGGAACTAATTCTTTCTCCTACGAAATGTTTCTTCTTCCTCTTCCCTACCCTCATTCCCTGCTAGGTCTCTCCACCTCGAAGGTGTTTGAGGTCTTGGGACTGAGGCTTGGGATAGTTAAATCTTTCTTCAAGTTTATGTTATGTTTGTGATGCATGAAGCTTTCCATCTTCATTGCATCACCTAGGTCACAAGGAACACAAAGATTGTATTGTAACAAGTCTCTCTTAATGGGAGAAATCATAATACAAATGCCTATTGGAGGGGGAACCAGCTCCACATAAATCCGGACCTCAACTGTTGTCATGTTCTCTAAATTCTCTCTCTTGCAAAAGTATTGTTCACGCCAAGTTAACTAATTTCTATGATTATGTTGCTATCTTCACTTATGTTCACCCGCTATGCTCACAAAGTCATTTATCAAAAGTACTCTCATTAATTTCCGCTACTCTCAAATTAAGTAGGCCAATTTCATTACATCTTTGATCACCTTACTAATGTCTTAATCAAGTTTACCTTTGAAAAAAATGTTCTTTTGTGTATAAGTAGTATCTTAGTACAACAACATACACATCCTAAACACAGACACTTCCTAGGCAAATGGGTTGGTGGGGATGTTGGCTTTAAACTATTGCTACAACCGGAAGCATGGCTGCCCTGCAACATACTGGAAAATAGCGGATAACAAGACATAAACGACTAAATCTACGTACGTGCCGACCCGCATAGCACATAACCACGACGTATGAAAACAGAGAGAGATAGAGAGCGAGATAGAGTGAACGAGAACGTGCAAGCGCACCTCCTAGAGCGGAGTGCTACGCCGGCACGGCGAGAGAGAAGAGAGGAGAGGTGAGAAGAGCAACGCAGACACTGGGTGCAATCTCCCCCCGTGCAAGAGTGACCATTTCCCTCTTGCACGTATTTAATTTATAGATTCTTGAATGGTCAAGGTGAGTACAAACTGGCCGGCCGGACATAATTGGCCAAAGCTCACAAAGAGCACTTGAATAATCAAATATACATAAAATGTAACATCTTTCTGCATAATCCATTATCTGCTGATGCTCTTGCCATCTATCAGCTGCAATAGATAATAAAATATCAATTCTATAACATACCTCTCCGTTGGAAAGCAACTGTCCTCAGTTGCGAAGATAAAAATCTGCAAACAATACTTGTTAAAAACAATGATGAGTATGTTGTGTCAAAAACATCACATAATAAAAGAAAAATTTATGAAACTTAACAACCTTAGCTTATCCCTGCCGTCATCCACATACTACCTATTCTAGTGTCTCATACCACTAGAATACGTACTATATGTCATACCCTGATGAATCAGGATATCATTGGTCACACTCATCATCAATCTCATAATGTCAAGTCGCATCACATAAACACTGCCATAATAGTCACCAGATACCAAATCCCAAACCAATTCCAATTCCACAATATAAGTCCAAATCCAAATCACTTTCATTATGTACCCGGGTAACAAAATCATACCAATTACAGTGGCGGCCAGCCACTGCAGCATGATTTTGTGATCGATGTTGCCTCGACTGGCGAATCTACACCAAGAAGACGTGCTACCTAGATCGGCGAATCTGCACTAATGCTGCCTATATCGGCGGATCTGCATTTACCATTGTGAATAGATCTGCAAATTGCTAATGTGCTGCCTAAATCGGCGGATCGGCATAGATAATTGGTGTTGCCTAAATCGGTGAATCTACACCAAGATGAGCATTTACACATTGCCTAAATCGGCAGATCTGTGTGCATGTGACCAATGGACAAGGCAAGGCCTAAAAACATAAAAAAATATACTACCTGTTTTATACCACATTGGAGTAAATTTGAGTAACAAAGTACTGACAAATTGGTATTTAACGGAAAGCACCGTGACTCATGTGAGTAGCTGCATATCTCAATGTGAAATGATTGCAATAGCAATTTCGTTTAATACAAGTATTGGCACAATGTTAGAGAATGCAGGTAATTAAAAGAGCCATGCCTTCTTTCAAGAAATAAATGGTAATCAAGCTGATAAGTAAGCTAAATGTGTTGAATTTATGTAACGTTGTTGTTCTCTGTGTAATGGTATTAAGAAATATGTGTAGGACTATGAGTATCTGAGAGAGTGATATCAATGTATAATTACTTGTGTTTTTGAGAAGATTTTTCAAAACCCAGAATGAAAATGTGGAGAGAACTTACCTGTTTGCTCTCTGTAAATCATTAGACTCTGGATGATGTACTGCATCTGAAATATGTACCAGTCTGTGCGTGGGAGGAGAGAACTGTAATTGGCCAAAGCCATTTACAATGATGAGCCTCGGATTAATCGACAAGTGAGATGGAATCAATATATTGTAGATTGTTTTTGTTTGAATAAATGGAGTTGTCCCCTTGATATCGCAAGTTGTTGTCTCTAACGTTCTTAACATTGTGAAATTTATTATTTATAATTGTTAGAGGGCATTGACTAGTTAAATAGTAGATTGGTCCATGAATAGGGAAAACAACGTAAAATTGATTTGACCTTAGTTGCTCTTTCGGACATTGCCAATCAGGCATCAAAATATGTAAAAGAATATGCATCAAGAAAATGTCTGCAACTTATACAAATTACCTATAAGAGCAAACTAATACAGTCCTTATGGGTCTAATACAATGTCTATATAGAAAAATTAAACTAAAATCAACGTCATCGTCGTCAAGTCCCGTGGATGCCCCGCATTAGGCGTCGTCGCTAAAAGTATTGCATTAGTCACGGAAGAGTTTTGTGGATGTCTGCTTCTACAAGTAGTCTCAGTTGTGTGTGTGTGGGGGGGGGGGGGGGGGGGGGCACTGGTGTAGAGGTTTCAGATGTAGCAAAAAGGCGAGAAATAAAATGAAATAAAATGTTACATTAAATGTCGTTGAATTACATTTGGAGTCAAAATTGATACAATTAGTGTGAATCTAATCCAATGTTTGGGTACTAAAATAAAATAGTGTAAAGTGAAAGACTAAAATTAAAAACCCTGAAAGCATCATTCTAAAAATCGTCAACAGCATTGTCGCTTTTCGTGGTTGCCCGACAGTAGGTGTTTATCTGAGAAAGCTTCCTCAATGTTTGCCGAAGATTTTCCTCAATGTTCATCGTGATTAGAAATCATATTGGGAGGCCGACGAGAGATAAAGAAATGAAATGAAATTTCGTATTAAACATCTTCAAAAGGCCAAAATTATAGATAGGCCAAATTGATACAATCCATGTAAATTTAACAATCTAATCCAATGCTTGGGTAGAGATGAAAATGAAGTAATAAAAATTAAGAAAAAGGTGTCGTGAGCATCGTCAAATACCGCCTCTGTAAGTAGGCGTACTGGGAGGGGGGAGAAAGAGAGAGAAAGAAATGAAATGAAATGTTATTTTAACAGTCTTCAAAATGCTAAAATTTCCTATGAAAACAATCAGATACAATCCTTGGGGATCTACTCCAATGCCGGGGTACAAAATAAAATAAAAGATTGACGAATTAAAAGCCAACATCATAAGCGACAATGCCTAACAACGCGTTGTTGGAGAAAGTATTACACTGATTACTGAAAACTTCATCAACATCCGGCTCTGTAAGCAGTGGGGGGGATGCCATAGGTGTGTCTGCATCCAAAGCAGTAGACGAGGGGGAGGAGAAGAGGGAGTAATAAAACATTTTCTTATGGGACCTACCTCATACAATCCTTAGGGTTGTAATACTATGTCTCGGTATAAAATAAAATGAAGTAAGTAAAAAGACTTGAAACAAATCATCCTCATCGCCGTCAGAGCTGCAGCGGCGGTGTCACAGAAAATAGTGCAGCGGCGGTCGCGAAAGAGCTTCGTCAATGTTGGAGGAAGTTGCAAAGGGAGGTGTTGGCTGGGCGTTTCCGACAGGATGGCGTTGCTCTCGGGCCTGGGGTTGAAAGGGAAAACGCAGGGCCGAGCCAAGGGCTGGCCACGAGCAAAGCAGGTTGCTTTTCAGTGAGCCCTCACGAGCCCTCACAAGCTACACCTCATGGAACTCCACAGAACTAGGCCATGGATACGAGCACCTGCTATACAGCGAGCTTCGTCAAGATCAGCCATGCAAGAACTTTTTCAGTTTTTGTCACCGTAGAGCTCTATCAATGTCTGCCGCTGCAGGCGGAGTGGAGAGAGAGAGAGAGAGAGAGAGAGAGAGAGAGAGAGAGAGAGAGAGAGAGAGAGAGAGAGAGAGAGAGAGAGAGAGAGAGAGAGAGAGAGAGAGAGAGAGAGAGAGAGAGAGAGAGAGACACCGGATGAGAGAGATGGATGACGATTGAACTAAGGTAGGGAGAGAGAGTTCCATTTTCTTTGGTAAATGAGACTCAAGATAACTAATAGAGAGTGAGAAAGAGAGAAAGAGGTGGCCACTTGCGGCTGCATGGGAAGTTAGGTGGTGGGTGAGTGGAGAGGGTTCAGAGGTGGTGGTTGTCAAGTTGGAGGAGAAAGTGAGAGAGAATTGGACTGCGCCTGTATTGTGTGTACGAAAAAAGAGGGACGGTTGCTGCTCATTAACGGACCACAGTCGCATGCTGCATGGCAACTAGCCAAGGAGAAGTGGGGAGGGAGGGAGAGAGAGAGAGAGAGAGAGAGAGAGAGAGAGAGAGAGAGAGAGAGAGAGAGAGAGAGAGAGAGAGAGAGAGAGAGAGAGAGAGAGAGAGAGAGAGAGAGAGAGACGGTTGTGCTTGTCGCAAAGATTGCATGCGGTCAAGGTTGACTGGCCTCCAACAGTTGGAGCCAAAAATGATTGTGTTGTAGACATGTAGTAGTGTTAGTGTGTATACGCGCTTCACCACGGGCACTTTTCTCCCACTGGGTTTTTCCCCCTGGACATCCGGTGTGAAAGGACACCTTATCTCTTAGGGTTTCATATAAGCTTTGTAGCTCTGAGTTTGTATATATTATTATTCCAATACAGAGAGACAGACTACAGAGATCTCGTACACAAGCTCTGTGTCTTCTCCTTCTCCATCTTCTTCCTACTCTGAGTTGCTGTCTTCCTTCTGTTTCCTATTTCATCATCTTCAACAATTAGGTCTACTTGCGCTCGCGTTCAGCGCACATCGCAGCGCAATGCAGTGGGTGTTTGGGGTTTGCTCAAGTGGGAGCAGAAGCAGAGATTGGATGGGGTTTTAACTTTCGGCGTTCGAGCTAAATTTTGTTCTGGGTTGGAAGTTACTTTTCGGAGGCAATCAAGGGGTTTGACAGATTTTCTTCAGGTAAACAGTTTTTTTGGGAAGCAGCTTGTCTTAGCTTTGTGCTGAGATTTTGTGTAGAGTTTTGCTTGGATTGGAGAGGAGATTTGTGAATCTCTTGGAGGTTCGTTTGCTCTCTTGTGTGCATCTACAGTATGGCTCAATCTACGGAGAAAGAGATTTTTGGTGCGTTTACATCCGAAGACAAATTGGATGGTACCAACTATTCTCTTTGGTCTTTTATGGCCAAAAATGTTTTGGTTGGTAAAGGATTGTGGGATTATGTATCTGGAGATGAAGTTCGTCCAGGTAGCATTGCACCTGCCACGCCTGGTCGTGGTGCAGCTATTGGTGCAGGACCCTCACAAGTCACTCCAGAGCAAAAGAGATGGGATACTAAAGATGCACAGGCTATGGCTGTGATTGCCTTAACCATAAAGAGGACAATCACACCACATATCAGATCTTGCAGAACTTCTGAGTATGCTTGGAACACTCTGCAAGCTATGTTTGGAGGAAGAAATGCTGCCAGAATAGAGTTTTTGAAGAAACAACTTGACAAAATACAGATGGACGAAAGTGACGATATTGTCGAGCATCTTACAAAAATCAGGGATCTTAAAGAGCAATTGCTTAGCATTGATGAAGTGATTCCAGAGAAGGACTTGGTTTCCAAAACACTCAATTCACTACCACCATCTTATTTGACTTTTCAGACTTCTTTGACTCTGTCTTTGCGAGCTAATCCTGACCCTCTTCATTTTGAAGAGTTAGTGGCTTTGCTATTGCAGGAGGATCAATCACGTAAGAACAAGTCTTTATAGGTGGATGGTATGGATCATGCTCTTGTTGTACAGAACAAAAACAGGGGTAAAGAGAGTGCTCATCACTCCAAGTCTAGTGCAGGACAATCTTCAGAGAAGTCTAAAGGTGAGTCCGACAAGTCCAAGAAGAAAGGTAAATGTCACTACTGCAAGAAACCTGGTCACTACATTAGTGAGTGTAAAAAGCGAATTGATAAAGAAAAGAAGAAAGAGTCAAGTTTGGTTGTTTCAGCTTCTGGTGATTCTTCTACAGCTAAAGAAGAGTCTGCAAACTTTGTGCAGGATTCTTATGCTTTTGTAGTATGTTCAGATTTTTCTGCTTACAGTGTTGACAAGACACAAATGATTTGGTACTTTGATAGTGGTGCATCCAGGCATATTACTTCAAGGAAGGATTTGTTTTGTTCATTGGATGCAGCTCCAGCAGGAAAGAAGGTGACATGTGCAAATAATTCTTCTTATCCAATCAAAGGCGTTGGTAAGATTTTGATTACCATTTCAGATGGTTCAGATTTATGCTTGCCAGATGTCTTATATGTTCCAGGGATCAAGAAGAATTTGTTGTCTGTATCCTCTCTTGCAAAAAATGGTCTTCGGGTCATTTTTGACGATGACAGATGTGTTGTACGAGATCGAGAGAATGGTTATTCTCTTATCACTACAGGTACGCTGGAAAATGGACTATTTGTGCTAGATCGTTATGAAAAGCAGATTCAGGTATGTATTGCAGAAACAAAGACTCAGGCCATGCAGGATGTTGAGTTGTGGCATGCTAGATTTGGGCATGTTGGTTATGGCAGTTTGATGACTTTACAACGTCATAATATGGTGCATGATTTGTCTTTATTGGAGATGCCACCAAGACATGTATGTGAAGGTTGCGTTCTTGGAAAGATGCACAGATTTGCATTTTCGCAGGATGGTTCAGTTAGAGGGACACGAAAGTTGCAGCTTGTACACAGTGATGTATGTGGTCCTATGAGGACACCATCTTTGGGAAACAGCCTTTATTTTGTGACCTTCATTGATGACTTTTCCAGGTTTTGTTGGGTGCATCCACTCAAAGCAAAGTCAGATGTGTTTGCAGTTTTTCAACATTATGTCGCCATGGTTGAAAATGAAACAGGTTGCAAAGTACAGACTCTTCGTACCGATCGAGGAGGTGAATACATGTCAGGTGCATTTAAGGATTTTTTGGGAAAGAAAGGCATTAAACACCAATGCACTATGCCATACACACCACAACAGAATGGTGTTGCAGAAAGGAAGAACGGGTCTTTAATGGAGACGGCTAGATGTATGCTCAAGGCTAAGAGTTTGCCTCATAAGCTATGGATGGAGGCAGTTGCTTGTGCAGCACATGTTTTGAACAGGTGTCCTACTCGTGCCTTGAAGACCATTACTGCATATGAAGCTTGGTATGACAAAAAACCTTTAGTTAGTTATCTTCGTGTTTTTGGTTGTATTGCTTATGCTCACATCCCTCAGCAGTTACGTGGGAAGCTTGATGATAAGGCAATCAAATGTATATTTGTGGGGTACAGTAGTGGAAGTAAAGGTTATAGACTTTACAATCCTGCTACAAACAAGATTTTTGAAAGTCGTGATGTAATTTTTGCAGAAACTACTGCTCAACCTATGGTTGCTTTTGATGTACCTCATATGCAGACACATGATGTATTTGAAGGTTTGCTTCCTTCTTTTGTGGAGAATCAAGAATCACAACAGGTTGATAATCTTGATCAATCTTTTGATCAGCATGTGACACCTCATGATGTAGAGGAAATTGTGCGTGAAGAGCAAGAAGTTCTCAGGGAAGAAAGAACCTTGCCTAAATGGGTTCAGAAAACTTTGCAAGATAGCAAGTTGGATGCACCGTTGCCACGAAAAACACGTGTTGGTACTACTTTTGGCAGAGAGCAAGTAGATTTGGCTTGCTTTAGCACTCTTTGTGATGCAGATGAGCCTGATTCATTTGAACAAGCTTTAGAGTGTGTTCAGTGGAAAGATGCTATGCAGCAAGAAATTGATTCTATTCATAAGAATCATACATGGGATCTAGTGGACTTGCCTACAGGTAAAAAGCCTATTGGTACAAAGCGGGTTTTTAAGGTAAAAAGGAAACAAGATGGTACTGTTGACAGGTACAAAGCAAGGCTTGTGGCAAAAGGCTATGCGCAACAGAAAGGCATAGATTATGATGAAACCTTTGCTCCTACTTCTCGTGCGTCCACAGTTAGATCACTAGTTGCAATTGCTGCTCATCATGGTTGGAAAATGCATCATTTGCAGGAAGAAGTTTATGTAATTCAACCAAGTGGTTTTGTTGTAAAAGGTCAAGAGCAAAAGGTATGTAGATTGCGTAAAGCTTTGTATGGTCTCAAACAGGCTCCAAGAGCATGGTATGAGAAGATACATACTTATTTGATTGGCCAGGGATTTCAGAATAGTCCAACAGAAAGTACTTTGTATGTCAAAAAGAGAGATGGAGTTCTCATTATGCTAACACTTTATGTGGATGATATGCTTCTTACAGGCAATAATGCAAATGAAATTGAAGCGTTTAAAGATGCTTTGAGAAAAACCTTTGAGATGTCTGATCTTGGTTTGCTACATTATTACTTGGGTATTCAGTTTGTGCAATCAGAGGATGGCATATACATGTTGCAGGCAAAATATTTGCATAAAATTTTGGACAAGTTTGGTATGCAAAATTGTAAGCCAATCTCTACACCCGTAGAAACTGGATCAAAGTTGAGCATGCACGATGCTGGAGAACCTTTTGATGTACATACTTATGCAGCAGCCGTTGGTTGCTTGATATATTTGGCAGGCAACACTCATCCAGACATTCAATTTGGGGTTTCACAAGCAAGCAGATTTATGCACAGCCCAGGTATGCATCATTGGCAGGCTGTGAAGCGCATACTTCGTTACCTTTCAGGTACCCCTAATCTTGCCATGTTCTTTCCAAGGGGGGATATGTATGGAAAGCACAATTCTATGCAGCTTCTTGGTTACAGCGATTCAGATTGGGCTGGTGATTTTGACACACGACATTCCACAAGTGGCAATTGTTTTTTCTTGGGAAATGCATGTATATCTTGGCTAAGCAAGAAGCAACCCACAGTGGCTACATCAACTTGTGAAGCTGAGTACAGGGAAACTTTCACGGCAACAGTTGATTGTGTATGGATACGCAGGTTATTGGCAGATCTTTGTGAGTGTCAACAAGCACCCACTACCATTTTCACTGATAGTCAGAGTGCTATGGCAGTTGCAAGGAATCCAGTATTTCATGCAAGAACAAAGCACATAGAGGTTCACTACCACTATGTCAGGGAAAGGCTACATGCAGGGGAGATCACACTAACTTACTGTCCTACACAGGATAACATTGCAGATCTATTTACGAAGGCGTTATCACGAGAAAAGTTTGAAGCTTTTCGAAAAGCTTTGGGCTTACTCTCATACACATGATGATCTGCTACCTTGTACGGATTCACACTATCACTACAGGGGGGATTTGTAGACATGTAGTAGTGTTAGTGTGTATACGCGCTTCACCAGGGGCACTTTTCTCCCACTGGGTTTTTCCCCTTGGACATCCGGTGTGAAAGGACACCTTATCTCTTAGGGTTTCATATAAGCTTTGTAGCTCTGAGTTTGTATATATTATTATTCCAATACAGAGAGACAGACTACAGAGATCTCGTACACAAGCTCTGTGTCTTCTCCTTCTCCATCTTCTTCCTACTCTGAGTTACTGTCTTCCTTCTGTTTCCTGTTTCATCATCTTCAACATGTGTGGTTTAGGGTATGCGCCTCCATTCAGGCACACGCAGTTCTGAGTGGGTGGTTTGGGCGTCACAAGATGAGAGAAAAGCAGAGATTGGATGGGCTGGCGACTAACTGTTGGGTTGGCACGCCATGCAGGCAACTGAGAGAGTATGAGATTATTGAGGTTGAGATTTGAGCTGGCACCAGAAAGCAACGGCTCACGTGCTCCGGGATGGTCAGTTTTGGTGGCCACTCGAGTTGATTTTCCTGTAGGGTATCTGATAACGATATAAGCGGCCTGCTGGTTCAATAACAGATAGTAACTGGTGGTTGATTGCGTACTGCGGGCGATAAGGAACAACTTAGAGCCGAAAATAGTGGCGCTCCACACAAGGGGTTGGTGAGTGTCAAATGCGTTAGCTGTAATGAAATTGCATGGCGGCTCGAAGGTGAGTGACTGGGAATGATAGCATGCATGGGGGTGGAGGTTTTAATGGTGGTTGTAAGCAAGAGTCAAGAGAACTGTCTGTGTGGTGTGCCGCCAATTGGCGAGAGAGAGAGAGAGAAAGAGAGTTGCGAGACTCTGCTGTGGTTGGTAGCAAACGGTAGTTGCACCTATGTAGCCAATGAGGGGTAAAGAGAGAAAAAGAGTGAGGGGCTGGCTGCAGGCGGCCGAGAACTGAGAGAGAGACAAGGGCCACCATTATTGATGGAGAGAAAAGAAGAGGGGAGAACTCCTATCACAGGAACAGAATAATAGAGATAGACAGCAAAAACAGAGGAAGAAATCTTTGTATTGATAGTGTTTGATACAACAGAGGAGAAAAATATATGGGCGCACTCCGTTGTACGGAGCTCGAACCTCCCGACCATCCCCGAGCTTCAATTCGCTTGCATGCAGCGTCTCACTCGCACTCGCAACAGATAGAGAAAGAGATCTTTGTATTGATGGATTTTTGCAGAGTTTTGATACAACAGAGGAGCAATAAAATATATGGGCGCACTCCGTTGTACGGAGCTCGAACCTCCCGACCATCCCCGAGCTTCAGTCCGCTTGCATGCAGCGTCTCACTCTCACTCGCACTCGCACTCACACTCTCACTCGCACTCGCACTCGCAGAAGAGGAGATCTGTGAATGATCCCTAAAACGCACCACCCGTCGTGCTTTTATCCTTCTTTTCCTCGAAAAGCCTGCACGATTTTCGCACCAAGTATACCTGCGAGAATAATATAAGAACGTGATCGCTAAGCGATCCGTGAAGGTTAGATTTTTATCATGACACTTTGCACAGATCCTATTTCACACATTGATTTCTGCATCGCCTACAAAATAGCCAAAAGAACATACTCGTGCAACCAATTCAACATGATAATCAAAGTAAACAAAAATAATTGTGTACCTTCATAATCTCAATTGCAATAGTCTACCACGAAGAAACAAATCCACTTCTTGGTTGATAGCAGGGAGAGTTGTATGTTGTTGTATGTCAGTCTGTCCCTGTGTTTACTACACTGCTGCTGCCTTCTGTTTGTCTTCATCATAACTTTTACAAACAAACTCAGAACAGAGCAATCCAGGTACTCAAAACAATGGGAATAGATCTGGTCTACAAGGCAACGTGGACAGAATTGCGAAAAACGTCTTTCTTTGGCTGAAAACGCAACTTTTAGGTCACGACTCATAAAAGCTCTATTTTTGGGTCTCCACTACTTTTACAACTTATTTTAAGCCTACCCATGCATTTTAAGCTAAAACACATAAATATAAAACATTGATATTAATAAAAATCTCAATTTTAATGTTCATAGACAGACTATCTGTTATTCATTAATCTTTAGATGACGGAACATTGACTGTAGAACCAGAATTAGTGCTAGATAGGCGTGTCAAACATCTGAGAAATAGAGACATTGTGAAAGTTTTGGTTAAGTAGCAGAACTATCCAGTAGAGGATGTATCATGGGTTGATCTTAGTGTTTTGCAAAGAGAATTTCCCTCTCTTACCAACTCTGAGAACAGAGTTAATTTTGATAAGGGGAGAATGTAATAGGACTAATTTTTGAATTCCTCAAAAGTCGAAAAGAATGAAGTAAGGCATATCTTTTGTTTAGCACGATTGTTGAATAGTCTATTAAATAGAGCTTATATGAATGAGTTTGAGATATTAAGAGAGAACATATATTCTTTTTTTTAAATAATAGACTAGAGACGTATTTGATAAAGATTAATGAATAACAGATAGTCTGTCTATGAACAGTAAAATTGAGATTTTTGTTAATATCAATATTTTATATTTATGTGTTTTAGCTTAAAATGCATGGGTAGGCTTAAAATAAGTTGAAAAAGTAGTGGAGACCCAAAAATAGAGGTTTTATGGGTTGCGACCTAAAAGTTGCGTTTTCAGCCAAAGAAAGACGTTTTTTGCAATTCTGTCCACGATGCCTTGTAGAGCAGACTCATTCCCGTCGTTTTGAATACCTGGATCGCTCCGTTTTGAGTTCGTTTGTAAAAGTTATGATGAAAAAACACAGCAGACAGCAGCAGTGTAGTATACACAGGGACAGACAGACATACAACAACATACAACTCTCCCTGCTATCAACCAAGAAGTGGATTTGTTTCTTCATGGTAGACTATTGCAATTGAGATTATGAAGGTACATAATTATGTTTGTTTACTTTGATTATCATGTTGAATTGGTTGCACGAGTATGTTCTTTTGGCTATTTTGTAGGCGATGCAGAAATCAATGTGTGAAACAGGATCTGTGCAAAGTGTCATGATAAAAATCTAACCTTCATGGATCGCTTAGCGATCACGTTCTTATATTATTCTCGCAGGTATACTTGGTGCGAAAATCGTACAGGATTTTCGAGGAAAAGAAGGATAAAAGCACGACGGGTGGTGCGTTCGGGGATCATTCACAGATCTCCTCTTCTGCGAGTGCGAGTGCGAGTGAGAGTGAGACGCTGCATGGAAGCGGACTGAAGCTCGGGGATGGTCGGGAGGTTCGAGCTCCGTACAACGGAGTGCGCCCATATATTTTATTGCTCCTCTGTTGTATCAAAACTCTGCAAAAATCCATCAATACAAAGATCTCTTTCTCTATCTGTTGCTGTAGATCTCTATTATTCGGCTCCTGTGACAAGTGGGTGCAGGGGCTACCAATTTTCTGGATGCTATTGCGAAAGTCAAAAATTATGAGAAGAAGGTGAAGTATGAGAGCCGCAACCCTACTCCAAGAAAAATTATACCTACCGGGAATAGAACGCAGAATAGGCCTTTCCAGACAAACACTGAGTTTTCCCAAAGGAATTTTACAAATAATCAGAGAAGACCACCCAATAATTTTTCAAATCAGAATCAGAATTTCAATCGAAATCAGAGTGCAAGTCAGAATGCTGTAAACAACCGCAATCAAAATTTGGGTCAGAATGATGCAAATTAGAACCAAAGAAGACGACAACCGCTGCGGTGGCAACATGATCCTGCTTTTCTAGAACGAGCAAGGAGATTTGGGTTATGTTTCCGTTGCGGTGAGCAAGGTCACAAGACGTTCGAATGCCCAAATAAGGAGATCGATCTGGCAGTTCTTGCACGAATGGAAGCCAATATGAATGCGATGGACACCACGATTGAGGAAGCGAGCGAGGAAGGTAAGTGCTCTGAAATTCCTATGAAATGTATGACAACGTCTGTTAATCATTTAAGGGCATCCGTTATAAGAATTCGGGGTAAGATAGGAACAAGCTTGCGCAGACTTTGAAATTGAATTCTAATTTCCACATTAGGAGACCTGTAGAATTGGCCAATGGGAAGAAACATTATACACAAGGTCATATTCAAAACTTACCTTTTTTGCTAAACAAAGAGAAACATTCAGGAGAATTTTATGTTATTGGCATGGGTGAACGGGATGTAATTTTGGGAATGGATTGGTTGGCTGCGAATCATGCATTGATTGATTGTGAGAGGGGTGAGTTGGTTTTTAAAAATAGAGATGGTCATCCGATTAAAGCTGAGGAGAGGAATACTAAATCACTTCTGATTTGTGCCATGAAACTTTTGAGGGGGGTGAGACAAGGGTGTGAGACGTTTCTTGTGTTTGCTAACGAGATTAAAGAGGATTCTGGGAATAAACAGAAAGAGGCAAATCCAGAATTTGTAGAGGATCTTTTACATGAATTTAAGGATGTGTTTCCGGACGATCTTCCTGGTATGCCTCCGCCTAGAGCGGTAGACCATGCCATAGATCTATATCCAAGAGCAACACCTTATTCAAGGGCTCCATACAGGTTCAATATTGATGAGCTTAAAGAGCTCAAGATACAACTTGGTGATCTTTTGACAAAGGCTTTCATTAAACCTAGTGTATCTCCTTGGGGTAGTCCTGTGTTATTCCAAAAGAAAAAGGATGATACATATAGGTTATGCATTGACTACATGGGATTAAACAAACAGACCATTAAGAACAAATATCCTCTTCCTCACATAGATGAACTGCTTAGTCATTTGAGTGGTGCCACAATATTTTCAAAGGTCGACATTCGTTCTGGCTACCATCAAATCCGCATTAAGGTCGACGACATTCCAAAGACTGCTTTTCGTACACGTTATGGGCATTATGAATTTACAGTTCTTGCTTTTGGTTTGACTAATGCACCAGCAACCTTCATGTGCTTAATGAATAATATTTTTCACCCGTATCTTGATGACTTCATTCTGGTATTCTTGGATGATATTTTTGTGTATTCTAAGAATGAAGGATATCATGCATTGCACTTAAAGAAAACATTTGAGGTTTTGCGTGAACATAAATTGTATGCCAAAGCAAGTAAGTGTTCTTTTGCAAAGGATCAGATTCTGTATTTGGGAAGAGTGATTTCTAAAGAGGGGATTCACATTGACCTTGACAAAGTTAAGACTATTGTGGAGTGGCCAACACCAAAGTCATTAAGGGATGTGAGAAGCTTTATGGGTCTAGCACAATATGAGAGAGCACACATAAAAGATTTCTCTAAGATAGCGAGTCCTTTGACGGAATTGACCAAGAAAGACAAGGGTTTTGTGTGGACTTCTACCTGTGAGACTGCTTTTGAGACCTTGAAGGCTAAAATAACAGAAAATTGTGTTTTGAAAGTTCCTGAGATGGGCAAACCATTTGTTGTGTCAGGTGATGCTAGTGGTGAACAACTAGGGTGTGTTTTGACACAAGAAGGAAGAGTGGCTGCATATGAGTCTAGAAAATTAAGACGACATGAATTGAACTATGCAACCCATGATCTAGAATTTCTTGCTTATGTTCATGCATTGAAACATTGGCGTCATCTTTTGCTTGGTGTCAAATTTGAATTGCATACTGATCATCAAAGTTTGAAGTATATTTTCACTCAACCATTGTTAAACAATAGACAAAGGAGATGGATTGAATTGCTGGCTGAGTATGATTTTGACTTGAAGTATTTGTGTGGGAAAGAAAATAAAGTTGCAGATGCATTGAGTCGTAGGCCCATGTGTAATTTGTTGACTGTTGTGCGATCCAATTTGATTGATGAGATACATGCCGAAGTTGAAATTGATTCTTTTTACATGCCTATTTTGAAATTCTTGCGTGAGAATATTGGTGAGATGTATGAGAACAGGTATCACTTGTATAAGGGAAATCTGTATTATTATGACCGCTTGTGTATTCCTGCAGATTCTTCTTTTAAGAGTCAAATTCTGGATGAGTGTCATAACTCACCTTTTTCTGGTCATCCTGGATTGAATAAGACATATGAAAAGATTAAAAGTTCATTCTTTTGGCCACGTATGAAATTGGATGTTAAGAATTATGTGCGTGAATGCTTTCAATGTCAACAAGTTAAAATTGAACATAAGAGGATGCCTGGTGACCTTCAACCCTTAGACATTCCTTTACAGAAGTAGGAGTCTATCTTCATGGACTTTATCATTAGACTTCCTACTACTCTCGGAGGGTATGACTCGATCTTTGTGGTGGTAGATAGACTCACAAAACAGGCTCACTTCTTTCCCGTGAAAATAACTGATACTGCTTTGACCATTGTACGCTTGTTTGTGAAATAACTGATACTGTTTTGACCACTTTGATTGATACACCAAGTGCAAGACCTTCTTTGATTAGAGTTGATCTTCCAAGGATAGCGTACAAGAATGGCTAGTCTTCCTCTAGGAGAAAGTGTAGGCTTGGGCTTATGTTAATGGCTAGGTACAATTAGGCATTACTACTCACTCCCTCAAGAATTCCTCTCATCAATGGCTTGAATGCTTGAGTTCCTTTTCAAGGAAGAAGAGGTCCCCTTTTATAGGTGAAGGGAACCCCCAAGGGTTTACACAAGAAGAGAGGAGCCAATGTGAATAGGAATTGGAAAAGTTGGAAATGAGCTGTCCCTGCATGATGTGGGCAGACTGGGGTCCAGTATTTTGATCATATCTCCTCAACTGTGGCTCCAAATAAAAAAGTAAAAATATGGGCAGAAACTTCAGCTCATTAGCTACGATTTTCATTTTAAAATCATTTTCCAATTCGGATTGGCACCTTGTGTAAAAAATTCATCAAAATAGGGTCCATTTCTCGTAGCAAAAGTCTTCCAATGGTCCCCTTAGCCTAGACTTTCATTTAATTCCAAAGGACACCTCATGCCATATGAAAGCATGACATTGCTCCTTGACAAAGTTTTGTAATCATGCTTGCAATAATGCATTAAAATAAGTGTATCTTTGAAATCATGCCACCTAGTGTCCCACTAGGATTTGATTCCCTCCTAGTAGCTATTTAAAAAGAAATATAAGAAAAGTATAAAAAATACATAGAATATATATATATTGGAGTTTACCCTAGATATAGGATCTAGCTAGGGTGTGAGATGATAATGAGATAGTAGAAATAAAGAATCAATGATTTTTTCCCCAAGTTAAAGAGGCGGAGCTATTGAGCTTTTCCCATAGTATTTTTTGATGGTAAGGTAAGGATAGGTTACCCTTGAGAAAAATAAATGGATGAGATAGAAGGCTTATTATTATACTTAAATATGCATATGTACATTATAGGAAAGATACTTATGTATTTAAAAAATTACAAGATAACTCTTGTAGGATGCGTTCCCACTATGTACGTGTCACAACACGACATCCACCCCCTCTAAACCTGCACATCCTCTGGCATGTGCCAACCTCATGGTAGCTTGTGAAAGCAACTGTATCCCTTGTCATCCCATGACCTCCTCCAGGATCATATGGGTAACTCAAAAACTTGTATTGTACTAAGCATTGAGATTCTCCGCATCTTTTAATTCCTCTCGGATCAGAAGGAATTGTTATATACATCTGTCTCCAAAACATCTGTAACAAATCTCCATTATGCGCAAAATCTTCACGACGTATAGATATAAGTTCCTTATCCTCCTCTTTAGAAAACACTTCCACGCTTCCTATAATATACTTGAAAGATTTTTGAAACTGCACTTTAACCTTCTCACCAACCTCTAAATCCATATGTACCTCTTTCGCATAGAAGTCTGAATCTGCATCTTCATTCTCAAAAGAATCCTCTAGATAGCCTTTCTCAACATCGAGAGACACCTCAGAAATATGCATGGTAAACCTCTCATCAATTCTCTCACCTTTTACCAAATACCTCTTCAGCTTTACATCATGAAACTTTGCATACCTCTCAAATATGGTGTTTAATTCCCTCTCCAAATCATCCTGGTAGGTATGCTCCCGGTCACTTGTAACCGACTGCTCAAAAACCTCCTTGGAGTTAGTCTCTGACACAATATCTTCACCCCTTCTTCCTTTTTGACCCAGCGCTAAATTATCTTCAACTGAATCATGTCTCCACTTATATAGGGAGAACACTTCTTCATTACATGACTCTGGTGTCAACATAGAGCTAGCATCCTCTTCTTGCTTCAAGGAATCACCATGTATACCCTTCCTATCCATAGCAGATAGATGCTCACAAACTTGCTTGCAATTTATACCCTGTGACACAAGACCTAAATCCCTTTTATGCCTCAGATATTGTTTGCATACCTGCAGGCAACCCTGTATAGTAGGCACTTTATGGAAAGCATCTTTAATTGCATCTTCACACAGATAAGAAATATCACCCCAATCACAGACCATATCCCAAGAGGTTTCTTGCTCTTCTACTCTATCCTCTGATGTCACTTCAACCTGTATAGCATAACCAAACACTTCTCTATCTTTGATTTGTGAATCTTGAAGATTCATAGCTTCATCCGCAGAACCCCAATCCTCATGCAGAGAATCTACATCTGTCATTCCTTCCTCTACTATGGAATTTTGAAAGCTTGTTGCATCTAGCTCTAAATAAGGCACAATTTCATGAGTCATCTGCATCACATCTGCTACCCCATATATACAAGACATACATATTACTCTGTCAATGCACTCCTCTTCTTCCACCTCGTCTAGCTGAGGTACTTCACAATCCGCAATGCTACTAGCAGAGCTATACTCACAAAGGAAGATATTTTTAGTCACCCCCTCTAAATTAGAACTTTCGCAGCTAGGCATATCCATTTGGGTAGTACCACATGCATCAAACTCACATAGGAAAGCATTGATAATGACTTCTTCATCCTGGTATATGTCTTTAGCATAGGCATTCGGCTCTTCTAAACTTGGTAAAAGTTCCTAGATCTGCTCAAAAGTAGATTGTAGCACATCACTAATATAGACGTCTTCCACCTGTTTTCCCTTCACATCCTCTGTCAACCATAGCATCCTCATCATTGTATATACACTCATGTGCATATTCAAACGAATCAAAAGGAGCTTTTTGAATCCGGTCTTCTTCTTCAATCCATTTGCATCTGTCTGCAAGCTCTTTCATTTCAGCATATAGCCGCTCCACTTTGCTAGCCATCTTTATGTACTCTCACCCTGGCTTGTTCAAGTCGGGTTCACCAAAAATATGTCGAGAAATTAGCGGTCTTGCCGGGAAAGCACCGGGCTTATGGAAAGAAGTGCAATCAAAGAAGACCCACTCTTTCACTCTTGCACTCACACACACAAAGAAAGAACACAAAAGAGAATGTCAAAACAACACAAAGATGAAAACATCAAGGCTATGGTCATATCGTATCATGGGTAGTATGAAAGGGTTAATAGATGAGTTAATGGCATTCAATCTTGGCTGACCAAATAGGCTACGAATTGTTCTTTGGAATTGTAGCTTTGTGCTTACCGTAGTATATATATTTTGTCTAGTGATTGGGATTAATTGTGTGTACAAATCCTCTTGGTTCATAGCAAGATAACTACGCTTACATCAAAAGAAAAATTATAGTCTATGAGAGGTAGTATGATGGGATCCGGTGATAGAAGTATTTCATTGAGCCTTTCTGGGCCAAAGAGAAACACTATACGTTGCTGAAAGTGTATTTTACGGCTAATCCATACGTTAATTCTAATAGATTCTACAGAGTGAAAGCGATAGAAATTATCATCATGTGGGTTATTCATCTAGGATAGTATGTGAGAAATGTAGATGTGAGAGAAGTGAAGAGATGAGAAGTTTCCCTCCCAAGCCCTATTCTTGCCCGTAGGCAATAAGGATACTGCGGGGAGAGATGTACCTGTAGCAAAGAGAACCTAAAATTTGTAGAGAGGATGAATTACTAAGAGTGAGAGAGATAGATTTGGTTAAGGAGATAATATTAGATATATATATATATGTTGGATTAGAGATTAAAAAAAAAACAACAAGAAATCAAGAAAACATCAATGTAGAACACATCTTACTTGACAAACCCTTTGGCACCATTATCGATGGAGAGAAAAGAAGAGGGGAGAACTCCACTTAGATTGATACGCCAAGTGCAAGACCTTCTTTGATTAGAGTTGATCTTCCAAGGATAGTGTACAAGAATGGCTAGTCTTCCTCTAGGAGAAAGTGTAGGCTTGGGCTTATGTTAATGGCTAAGTACAATTAGGCATTACTACTCACTCCCTCAAGAATTCCTCTCATCAATGGCTTGAATGCTTGAGTTCCTTTTCAAGGAAGAAGAGGTCCCATTTTATAGGTGAAGGGAACCCCCAAGGGTTTACACAAGAAGAGAGGAGCCAGTGTGAATAGGAATTGGAAAAGTTGGAAATGAGCTGTCCCTGCATGATGTGGGCAGATTGGGGTCCAGTATTTTGATCATATCTCCTCAACCGTGGCTCTAAATAAAAAAATAAAAATATGGGCAGAAACTTCAGCTCATTAGCTACGATTTTGATTTTAAAATCATTTTCCAATTCGGATTGGCACCTTGTGTAAAAAATTCATCAAAATAGGGTCCATTTCTGGCAGCAAAAGTCTTCCCGTGGTCCCCTTAGCATAGACTTTCATTTAATTCCAAAGGACACCTCATGCCATATTGAAGCATGACATTGCTCCTTGACAAAGTTTTGTAATCATGCTTGCAATAATGCATTAAAATAAGTGTATCTTTGAAATCATGCCACCTAGTGTCCCACTAGGATTTGATTCCCTCCTAGTAGCTATTTAAAAAGAAATATAAGAAAAGTATAAAAAATACATAGAATATATATATATTGGAGTTTACCCTAGATATAGGATCTAGCTAGGGTGTGAGATGATAATGAGATAGTAGAAATAAAGAATCAATGATTTTTTCCCCAAGTTAAAGAGGCGGAGCTATTGAGCTTTTCCCATAGTATTTTTTGATGGTAAGGTAAGGATAGGTTACCCTTGAGAAAAATAAATGGATGAGATAGAAGGCTTATTATTATACTTAAATATGCATATGTACATTATAGGAAAGATAATTATGTATTTAAAAAATTACAAGATAACTCTTGTAGGATGCGCTCCCACTATGTACGTGTCACAACACACAACGTTAGGTTACATTAAGTTAGGTTAGGGTTATGTTATAGGCCAGGTTAGATTATAGGTTAGGTTAGAGCTAGCGTCAAATTAATAGTAGAAAAAATGCAATCGGACTTCAAAAGTGCACACAGACTGAAAGAACCTTAATATATAGTCATCAACCAATAAAGACGAGATTATTACCATGTGGTCCTAATCTCCGTGCACCACTAGACCGAGGTGTGCGGGGATCGGGCTTGGCTAGAGAATGTGAGGTTGTTAGAGCTAGCAGAAAATAATTGAAAAAATACAATCGGACTTCAAAAGTGCACACAGACCTCAAGAACTTTAATATATATTCATTGACCAATAAAGACGAGATTATTATCCTGTGGTCCTAATCTCCGTGCACCTCTAGACCGAGGTGTGTGGGGATCGGGCCTGGCTAGAGAATGTGAGGTTGTTAAACCTTGTAGTTATAACAACTAGTGTTAAAATTATTTGTTGCATCATTGGTAGATAAAGTATGGACGATAGGATGGTGTGTCCTTGTGCACATTGCAAGCATCAGATCTTTCCAAAATGAAAAATCTGTGACCAACACATACGCAATCACGGTCTCTTTCCAATAGAGCAAGTACAAGACCTGGATTATTGATCTCATGGTCTAGAGATTGAAGGTCAAAGTACGCAAGTAGATATTACTCCAACTTCATCCCAGAGAAGACGATTTTCAAACGAGCAGCCATCGACTGAGTCCTCCCAACCAATACCTGAAGCGGCATTTCAAGAAGTAGAGATGGAGTAAATGTGGGACGCGTTCTTTGACATGGATTCCAACATAGAAGGCAACAACATTGAACGCAGTATTGTGGACCAAAATCAGCCATCCCGTTCATATCGACGGCATGATAGCAACGATGAGGAGGGCGAGATGATGCAAAGTCTTGCACGCATGTCGCTCTACACTGGTGCAAAAATCTCAGTTCTTCGTACCGCATTGGCAATGCTTAATTTGCAGTCTGTCTACGGTTGGTCTGATGCCTCAGTCAACACAGAGCTTTTCAGATAAACATATTTATCCTAAGCATGGTAAAGTGCAAATTACAGTTCATATGAAGTGATCAAAGGGCTGACTTGTTCATGTAACGTCAGGTTGCTGAATAAGAAAATCTTACCAGAAGGGAATCACATGTCCCCTACCCGTCCAGTCGCTAAAAAGCTTCTTACCAATTTATTATCAGAAAATACATGCATGTCCTAATGATTGTATACTTTTTCGCAATGAGTATGCAAACTTGGAACAGTGTCCCAATTGTGGATCAAATAGGTACAGGGAGGATAAACAGGGAAAATTTATCCCAGCAAAGGTCCTTCGACACTTTCCTATCATTCCAAGAATAAAGAGCATGTTCAGGTGAAAGTCCATAGCCGCTTTGATGACATGGCACTCGAATACTAGATTGACAGATGATGTTATGCGGGTAACTGCTAACTCTCATGCATGGAAGCACATAGAGGAAAGTTGGCCTACATTTAAGAACGAGCCACAATGTATCCGCTTTGGTATGGCAATGGACGGAGTAAACCCATTTGGATTATGGAGTTCGTCATGGAGCACATGGCCTATTTGTCTGGTTAATTATAATCTTCCACAATGGCTCGCTATCCATAAGGACCATTTGTTGTTGTCATTGATCATCCCAGGAAAGTACAAAGCAAAGAACATGGACGTCTATCTGGAACCACTTATAGAAGAGCTCCAAGTCTTGTGGACAGGAATCGATGTGGCTGATATGTTCCAATCAATCGGACGACGGAATGTACATGTGCAAGGCATTCTCATGTGGACCATACACGATTGGCCAGGGTCCGGTGAGTGCTCAGGTAAGTGCCTTTAAAACCCTCACATGCATGTGATTCATGGCTATGTCAATGCTTTTAAATATTAATATGTGATGTTTCAGGCTTGAGTTACTCCGGCAATCATGCATGTCCAAAATGTGGTCCTCGACTTGGCTTCCTCCGCTCTGATCATTTGAGCAAGACAGTTTACGAGGAGCATGGTAGATTTTTGCCTGAAGGACATAGCTACATGGACCAAACATATGCAAACATGATATGCATCCACTGAAAGCGAGCAATTGAAAAAATATGTGGCTGGAGAGGGGAGATTGGATGCCACCTGGAATGAAAAGACTTTCTACTTTCCATGATCTCCCGTATTGGAGTGACCTGCTGATTAATGATTTGCTCGACCCAATACACATCTTCAAGAATGTGGGGGAGATCATCTGGAAGACCATCACTGGAAAAAGGGAGCGCAAGGACCAAAGAGATGACCTGCAGGCTGTGGGTCAAATGCCATAGATGTGGCTTCGACTTAAACCCAATGGAAAGCGGTGAAGAAAACTATATCCTCATTCAAGACTCCCACAGGGTGCATGCGATGTTTGAAAATGGCTGTTACGAGAGATGACAATCTCATTGGTCTTAAGTCCCATGATTGGCACAAACTTTTACAGTTCATCTTACCAATTTCCATAAAGGATTGTTTTACAGATGACATTAGAAGAACAATCTACAAAATCAGTGAGTTGGTACGCTAGATCAGTTTAAAAGAGATAAGATAAGAGAACATCGATGCAGCACGCTTGAATGCTATTGAACCAATGTGCATGGTGGAGAAGTACGTTCCAACAAACATTCTTACCATCCAAATTAGTTTGATTTAATAACTTTTAGTCTATTTCAAATTTGTGGATGCAGTATCACAAATATGGAGCTTTGTGGTCGCATGGGAAGCACTTCAGAGTGCAACGGATCGATGAACAAAGGGTCACTTTCGACAATGGTGTTAGGGCAAGCTTTGTCCAAGAAAGTAGTAGTGCTAGGGATGAGAATACAGAGATTGGCCAGCTTGAATACTTTGGCTACATCCAAGACATCTTGAAGATTATCTTTAGAAAGTTTGATATGTTTATCTTTGATGTCAAGTGGTTCAAAGTTATTACCAGCGGCCCTAATGCAACTATGTGCAAAGACAAGAGTGGATTGATTCAAGTGAACTCTAGGCAGGTGTGGACAGATGTGTGGGATACATTCGTACTTCCGCAGCATTGTGAACAAGTTGTGTTCATACACGATCCACTATGGACAGAAGTTGATGAGAATGATCTCTCTAAACCCTGCTAGCTCTATGTTGTTCAAGTTGCTCCACGTAGCAAGCAAGTGTTTAAAGGATTGGATGTTGAGCTCAAAGAGGTGATTCATGAACAAAGCGTAGGACTGACTCCAACTTTAAGTTTAGATCTTGAGGTGGATGTCAGCATTGAGCAATTGTCTGAACCTAGAGATGAGGTGTCAAATAGTGAAGTTGATGCGGAGAGCGACGAAGAAGTAGATTTCCACGACGAAGATGTAGAAGTACAGATTGAGATAGACATCTTTGGTGCATCAGATTTCATAGAGGATGAGAGATTAACTAATGACTTTTTCTAGGAAACCTTTTGTATGGCTCTTTTTATTACTCTACAATACACTTTAGATTTTGGTCATTTATGTAGCAGTTTCATTGATTTGTTTCATTTGTGTAGCAGTTTCGTTGATTTGTTGTTTGTATTGATTAAGCATTTCTTACGTAAATTAACGTATTTTGTCGGTTTTGTTTGTGTATGATTAGCCATGGCAGATGACGATGAGCCCTACTCTCCTAGTTTTAGTTTTCCAATCACTCTGACCGGCATGTCACCCGAGCAGATGGGCTCGTTTTTGTCTCAGTTCACACATGAGCACATCGCCATGGCACAACACCTTTCGGGTGCAGGTGCAAGTACCTCTAGACCTACTACGATCGACCCTACGCCCGGGACTAGTGTGGTCCATACACCGAGCGGCCCCACACCTCAGTCTAGTGTGCCCCCTACCCCTAGGACTCGTATTCCCTCTACACCGATGGGTGGTTCATCCTCGAGATGACGTCGCCGTCAATCTGGAGGTGGTGGTTGCTGTGGTAGCGGTTCTACTAAAGCATCCCCATCATCAACAGAGCGCCCACCACTCTCTTCAGTAGATAGTTCATCGATGGGGACACAACGTACACCTTGGGGATCACACGAGCATGATCCTAACAAGGTGTACAGGAGCAGGGATGGGGCTGTTGTGGCAGATAGGGTGGGAAAGGAAATGCAACAGAGGATTTGACAGCTCTGTACGATTCAGTTTGGTCATACAGTGATGTAGATTTGGGAAAATCTTGATCTTGAGAGAAATAATTACATTGTGGACACCATTCAAAGAGAGTATAGGACGGTAGAGGGGTACGACAAGGTCTCGAACGCCTGGATTTTGAGCGTGGTGAAGTCCACAATGTCACACTGTCGGTCAAAGGCCAGAGACAGATTCAACAACGGCGATCCTAAGCCGGCATGGTTGGACGCAGAGGAGTGGATTGGGATTGCACGAGAGACACAAGACAATCCCAATAGATTTCAGCAGTAGAGAGATACAGCCAGAGCATGTTTGGAGTTTGCTAGAGCATCACATCTTAGGAGTAGAGGCTACGATACGCTTAGACATGAGTTTGGAAGTATTATACGTATGCTTTAAATTATTGATAGTATATATGTTATTTGAAGATTTATCTAATGATTAAACCATAATTTTACAGAAAGTTTCCATGAAGCGCCTTCTGACACAGCAAGAGGAGAAGTATGGGTACAAGCATGGACTTGTGGCCCTTTTGACCCAGCTGGAGGAGGAGGGAGAGGACCTCGATTGGGAGGCATTACCATGAGGGCTTCTCACTCAGTGACCTCTTGCATATGTACAGTTTTGTAGTACTTATATTTATGGTTTATGGTTATGTTTATGGTATGGTTAAGGTTTGACAATCAACTTATGTTTATGGTTTATGGTTATGGTTGTGCAAGGTTATGGTTATGGTTATGGTTTTGGCAATCGTGCTATGGTTATGGTTATGGTTGTGCAAGGTTTTGGTTATGGTTATGGTTGTGCAAGGTTGTGGTTATGGTTTTGGTTTTGGTTCAGGTGATGGTTATGGTTTTGGTTCAAGTGATGGTTATGGTTTTGCTATGATGGTATAGCAATCTAGCTATGGTTATGATTGTGCAAGGTTATGGTTATGGTTTTGGTTCAGGTGATGGTTATGGTTTTGCTATGATGGTATAGCAATTAATCGTGTGATGGTTATGGTTATGGCTATGGTATGGCACACAGGTTATGTTTATGGTTTTACATTTTCCGACTCAAGTAATAGTATTCTAACAATTTTTCTAATTGCCATACACTCGCTCTTTAGCGTCAGCTTGTAGGTGGAGTGCGGTTGCTTGTGCACTCTTCCTTTGGGCAGAGGGGGCTGTTTTCTTTTGCTGCAGTACATGCAGCATTAGTTCCCAGCCCTCTCTGCTCAAATTGTTTTTGCAGGTTTTGGTCGTTGGTACAGGTTACGGTATGACCATCGGTATGGGTCACGGAATAGGCGTCGAAATATAATTTATTAATACCAAGGTTTATACCGTTGGTTATTTCGATGCTTGTTTATAGGCCTATTCCAACGCCTGCAACACCGATAGTTATACCGACGCTACGATATCGACGCCTCTTCCCAACCTTATTTCAACGCTTTTAAGTTTAAAATTTAGCGCTATTTCCTCGGTACCTGCGCCGAATTCTGCGCGACCTCTTGTAGTGCTCCTTTTGAACTTACGTTATAAATTAACATGATTACATAGTGCATCCCCCAAGACACACATTTTGTTTGCTTACTGTCAAGTGATTGCTATTGGAGCTATATATGGCTCACTCTACTCAACTTGGTCTCACCTATATATTTGTATCTTGTCCTCAATATGAATCAGTTTTTGGGAGCGTACATGATGTGTCTCTTCTCTCGTCTCTCCTCTCTCTCTCCCTCTCTCTCTCTCTCTCTCTCTCTACATCTCAACATGGTATCATAGCGGTAACGATCACGCGCCGAGTCAAATTATGGTGAAAAAACAGTATGTGTATGTGATTCACATGTAAGATTTAGAATTGCTACAAATTTTATTTTTCAGGATTGATTCTTGTTAACTATGGTTGTTTTGTGTTAATAAGAATATGATTAGTACTTTGTGTGGTGTTTATTGATAATCAATATGGTGAATCATTGATTACATTTTCTTGTTGATTTTTATTTTGACACCCTGACCTTCGTCTAAATTTTTGAGGGTCTTCTACTCAAAATTTAGAGAAACGGAAAAAGCGCAATGAACCACAACTGAATGAAAATTTCCATCTAAAACTTGTTCGTCTCCTTGAGCTCTTTGATTTGAGTTATAGGTTTGCGTCAACCGGAGTTTGCAGCAGAAAGTTATGTTGTTTTTACTGCTTTCGTCCTCGTGCGTCTTCGTGAAGTGTCTGTGATCATTTTTCTAATTTTGGCATCAACTTTTTTGAGCAAATTTATCTTTTTGCTATTCATATTGTGGCCGTCAATCTTGCATCTCACATCACTCAATTTTGAGGACTCTCTTATTAATAATGTCTCCTTTTTTCTGCTTTTTTGGGTGACGTTGGTGCAACCAAAGTTGGTCGCAGCTGGGAGATGGTATATGCTAGGTAGAGGTAGCAGTCGAGTGCAGTGTAGAAGGATAGGGTAGGTGCCAAGGCCCTTGGCATCCAAAGGGTAGCGGTAATGTATGCTTAAAGCGGCTTTTTAGGCCAAAAGTGATGCGGGATGGTTTAGATGGGATGGAAAATCAAGATGTCCGAAATGCCAAGTCTGTGTCCTAGAATGTAGTGTTTATTGTGCTCTAGAAGCCGGTCTAGACGGCTCGTCAAACGAAGCCCCGATGTGCAAGTTACTGAAGTTTAAAGATAAAGTGTGTAGCAGATTGTCGATGGATAGGGCAGCTGAGGACAGGTGGCCCAGGCTGATGTTAGTATATACATGTGTAGTGCTCGAGTTACGGAGCATGCCTGTTTTTTAGAAATACAAATTGGAGCTCTGGATAGCAAGTTACGACCATCAGAAGATTTTCAGGGGGCCGGTTTTGAGCCCACTTGACTGCATGGGAGGATGTGCCATCTGGCACCATTTCGGCCTCGCCAAGATTCTTGATGGTAGTGTGTATCATGTGGAGCTAGCACAAATCAATAGTTCGTCAAACGGACACTTGGTCAGCAGGATACGGCAAGATCAAATTAGGGGCATTTGGCGGGGGAGTGCATGCGGATGATTTTCTCAATTTTGATGGCCTCAAAAAGCCAGCTCAGAAGGATTGGAGTGCGGGGATATTTTCCCATTCTCGGGACCGACACGGTAAAGGTTCGGCATGGCTTGGTGGCCCAAGGTTCTGACCATCGAGCGATACATGGGATCACGGGGAAGGTGTTCCCAAAAAAGCATTGTATGAAGGTGTTATTTTTGAATATTTTCAAGGCATGGAGGCTCAGTGGCCGAAGGAGTGCCACGTGGCTCAGCAGATAATCCCATATGCGGGATGGGATGCCGGCCGGGGAGTGTATACAGGCCAAGAGGCCACCCATTTGAGGGTATGCTGTTGAGAGGGAGCTGTCCCTGCAGGCGAGCGATAGCCGATGGAAGTTGGCCTTGTGCCAGCGGCGCTCTGGGCACGTCATGGCGATTTTAGCTAGTGGCGGGCGACGCTGTGGCACGGACCCGCATGTGAGGGAAGATCGGTTCTCGGCATGCTGACGCGGTGAAGCGCCCAACGGGGCTGGGTTCACACACCGCCAAGGGTTTTTGAAAGAAGAGGCAAGGAACCATTAGGAATATTGCTAATGGTCCCGTGCATAGGGAGGAGGTTTCCCGCGGTAGGGAGCATAGAAAGAGAGAGAATGAGCTCAAGGGCGACCGGGAGATCTAAAGCCAAGGTGGGTGTCCCGTGGTGTTCGAGTGGAGGGCCGCCATGTGCATAAGGTAAAAAGAAAACCAAGGCAAGGGAAAAAATGAAGGCCAAGGCCAAATAGGAGTAAATAGAGAGAGGAAAAAAAAAAGGGGGCAAAGGAGAAGTCAGATAGAGAGAGAGGGAGAGTCAAAATCAAGTCAATAGAGTAGTGCAAGCTTGAGGCCCCAAAGCGGGTAAAAAAATGAAGGTAAAAGAAAATAAAAAAAATGCCTATGGGGCAATAGCGACATCACTGATACCCCCCTCAAGTGCAAAGAGAGAAGAAAGAGCAGATAGAGCAAGGTCGTGCCCCCTTCTCAAAAATACCAAAAATGGGTGCCAAGTGGACCACTTAAATTGTAAATTCCCAAATTGAAGGCCCCCCCTATAAAAGTAAAAAATTAATCAAATAAGTAGCGTTTTTCTTGGCCTTTTGGATGCTGTTTGAAGCCTGCAAAGTGGAGTTCTCTAGCAAGCTAGCCCCTTTGTAGATTTTGCTTGAAAATGGCCATGGTGATGGCAGTGCAAGCCGGTGTACATGTTTTTTGAAGTGCAATCAAGCCACAATTGCCTCCCGTGCTGTTGTTTCCCCTTCCCCCCTTCTCTTTCTCCTGCTTTCATGTTTCTCCTCGGTGCCGACTGTGTGGAAGTGTGTGCCCTCCTGGACCGACGGTGTTTTGAGTGAGAGAGTGAGATTGAGTAGCTGTGTGTGTGTGTAAGGGTGGAGACAGGAAGTGGTAGTAGGTTTACCTTGTGTGATGAATTTGTGGAGTGTGTGAGTAGTGGAAATTGAGCAGGTGGTGGTCTGCTAGTGTAAAGTGTTTATTTGAAGGTGTTTTTTGAGAGGATATGGGTGTTGTGGATACCCTGAGTTATAGAGAGGCCCTTGTGTTTGTGCCGGGCGTGTTCCCCCATTCCCCCTCTCCATCTTCTGGTGCCCCCATGGAGGAGCACATTGATTGCTCCCAGTTAATCGAAAAGAAGCAATTTTTTGTGTTGGAAGTCATGGCAACTAGAAGCTATGGACCGATTTTCACAGGAGAAGAGAGCCCTGATGAGTGGATTCAGATTTTGAGCTCTATATTCTATCATTGCGTATGCCGAACGAGGATAGCAAAATGTAGACTTTTCCTTTGGTCATGCATGGTAGAGCTAAAGCATGGTACGAAGCGTTGGAAGGTGAGCCGAAGCAAGCATGGACGGCTCTACGGGCGAGGTTTCTTCACGACTTTTGCAAGGATACTTCCCCAGTCGAGATGGATGCAAAGCTGAAGGTGTTTAAGCAAGATGTAAGTGAAGAATTCAATTTGTTTTTGGGTCATTTTGATGAGTGTTGGGCAGAATTAGCGGCAGCCATGCAATTGGCTAATGGGGACTACTTCAAGCTAGACAAGTTCATGGCATGTCTACACCCCAAGGTTAGAGAGAAGGTTGATTTTGAGAGCCCAGAGAATTACAATGGTGCGTTAGCCATTGCATGGTCGAAGAGCAGAAAGATAAAGAAGAAGATAGAGCAGGGCGTGTCAAGCTACGAGACGATGGCCCATGTTCAACCGCAGGTATGAGGGAAGCTACACACGAAGAAAATCATGGAAACCGACGTGTAGCTGTTGTGCCGCAAAATTGGGTGCGCACTGTCCAAGATTTTTTTGAGAAAATGCAGAAGTTGCGACTCAGTGTCATGGATAGAGGAAAGACAAGAGGAGCAAGGGACAGGGCAAGGCCACTACCTGGTAGGTGTTATAATTGTGGAGAAGAAGGGAATCATGCACCTGATTGTCCTCAACCATAGAGAGAGAGAGAGGAGGTATGTACCCGCTTTTTGGTAGAGGTCGAGGTCAAGGGCAATACAATGGTCCAAGAGAGCAAGCGGTGGAGAATCTTGTGCAGCCAGCTACGCAAAGTTCATGTAGCTGAGCATCCAAAGTAGGTGCCAAAGCAGATTCATCCGCTAGAGCCACCTTTGCTGACAGCACTTAGCAGCTAGCTCCGCAAAATGGAGGTGAGGTCCCAAGAGTAAACATCATAGGGGTGGATAAGGAGGATGTCGAAGTTTTGGCCAATAAGAGAGCAAGAGTTGAGAGGGAGACATAGATAGAAGGGAAAATAGAGCTCACAAAGGCAAAGAGAAGGTGTGCGAAGGTAGAGAGCAGCCTGAGCCTAGCAAAAGAAGGAGGCATCGCAAAATCACGCAAGCAGATTTCCAGCTAGGGCGTGGCTATACAGAGTACAATATGGTGAGTGACGTTCAGAATCAAAAGGCAAATATTACTTTTGGTCAGCTGTTAGCTTTAAATCCAAAGTTAAGTAGGCAGTGGTCTACAAGTGTTAGCACCAGGCTGCCAAGAGCTAAGGGAAATGTGCAAGCAGTGCAAAACATGGCTTTGAGGGTAGGTAGCCCCACTGACGTTCTTCTGTTGGTGGATGCAATTATAGAGAAGAGAATGCAGGTACAAGCCTACATAGACGGTGGAGCACAGGTTCGTGTCATGACGGAAGCAACCACGAAAGAGACGGGAGTCAAGGAAGTAGTCAAGTCAAATGTGCGCATGAGGATGGCCAACCATATCAAAGCCAGGTGTCTGGGTGTGGCACAGGATTTGAAGGTCAAGGTGATGGGCATAGAGTGCTTGATATATAGCCTTTTTCATGATGAAGGCAGGGGAAAATGCTTATCCAATCATTTTGGGTAGGCCATGGCTTTGGCGATAGGAGCTAAGCAGGATAGGGAGAGAAAAGTGTTCACTTTGCTTGACAAAGAGAGAGGCAGACAAATTATGCTTGATTTGAAGACCAAGGAGAGCAGTTCTCGTCCTATGGTAGTTAAAGATGAGGAGACACGATGAGCTATGAGTACGAGACACAGACAGGCTATGATAAAGGCTATACTAGCACAGAGGAAGAGGAGAGTGAAGACGGCATGTTAAAGACAGATGGAGACTTATTCGGAGTCACCATAGACGACTCCCCGCCTAAAGAAGAAGGTATGCAGCCTCAAGCTCATGGTTTAAGCATAGAGGAGGTTTCAAGCATGTTAAGTGAAGACTTAACCAAGGGTGAAAAGGAAGGCTATGTTCAACTGTGTGAGTCCTATCCAAATTTATTTGCGACAGAGGACAAGCATTTGCGGGGTGCAAAAGGGGTGGAGCACAAGATTGTTCTTAAGGATGGACATAAGCCTAGAGCACAGAAGATGAGAAGATTAGGGGAAATCCAAAAGGAGGCCCTTTGGCAGGAGATCAATAAGCTACTGGATTCAGGCATCATATATCTTGTGAAAGAGTCAAAGTGGGTCTCCGAGTGGTCATAACCCCTAAGAAGAATGGGAAATGGAGAGCATTTGTCGACTACAAGCCATTGAATGCTGCGACCAAGAGGAATCACTATCCTTTACCATTTCAAGATGAAATCCTAAACCAGGTGGCTAGGCATGAAAGATACTCAAATGAGGTGGGATCCTTCCCTAAACATTCATGCACTAACTATCCTTGATCCTTGAGTTGATGATTAGTGGTAGCATGGAAAAATTGTACATTCTTTACCTCTCTCTCTCTCTCTCTCTCTCTCTCTCTCTCTCTCTCTCTCTCTCTCTCTCTCTCTCTCTCTCTCTCTCTCTCTCTCTCTCTCTCTCAGTGTTAGAAAAAAACCGGGGTCTAGTGTATTTCAACTGGTTCAAATTATAAAATCCCGATTAGATTTTGAGCTTGCCTTTAAGAAGCTTCAAATCTTGACCTAAAAACCAGGAGAATTTCAAGTTTCCCCTTATTTTGTTCGGTTAGGAAAAATGTATGTTTCTAGCCCTTCTGTGTGTGTGTGTGTGTGTGTGTGTGTGTGTGTGTGTGTGTGTGTGTGTGTGTGTGTGTATGCCTCAATCGCACTATCTACCCTCTGTTTTCTGACGTGACTCACCGACTTGGTTTCTTCTCCCCCTTGCGTACTGACATAGCATCGCAATGAACCTATTATATCCATTGACCTGTGATGTACCGACTGACTTGCTGTTTAATACGCCGATTGACTTGCCATCTTGGAAACTCCCTGGATTACACTACTATCACCATTCCAATCTTTAGAGGGATTCGCCACTTCTTCTCTCATACTAGTCCTTACAAGAAGTTTTGGACAAATTCTCACAATAATTCCCACATTGTAACTTACCTCAACATCATGAGCTCCTGTGAGAGAGGCACCACACACCTAGCTAGGTGCGATTGGGGGTAGGGGACCCCACCGGGCCGGTGGGGGGGCCGGTGCTCCCCTGCCCCAAATCATACCTAACTAGGTATGCGGTGCCTCTCGAAGAGAAGCTCATGATGTTATGCATTGTATGAAAAACACTGGGAAAGACTCCGTTTTCCTACATGAGAAAAATTCTAAATCTTCTTATGTTAGGATGCTCTTACTAATCATGCCATTGTTCAATAGCATTGTGTCCCTTCTAACTTAGTATTTTTTTTGTTGATTTATTGGTTTTCTACCAATTGAATAGTAGATGGTAGTGAGCTAGCTATGAAATAAAGAGGTGGTAGCTGCTGCTAGCTACCACGCCAAGACCAAACCTTTCATATATATAAAGGTGAGGGATTCCTATCCCTCACTTAGTCTTGGGATGCTTGTTGATTTTTATTCATTTTTTCAAGCTAGAAAGAGTGAGTATGAGAGTGTGAGCTTTGTGGCGGTGTTATGTTATACCGATCATTGATAATTATAGAGTTTACTCCGCCTTGTAACCCTTGGGAATTGTTTCAGGGTGCATCAATTTCACAGGCTCATTAGTATTTCTCTAAACTTTACTTGGATGTCATTATGTTTCTCATCACCTTGTGAAGGTTTCCTGATAGTGATACCCCTATTTCAATAAAAGGACCTTGCTAGGCTTGGTTCACCTTTGCTAGAATTGTTGATTGGAAGTGTTCACCTCTTGGTGATTGGATTTTCATATCTTGTCTTTTTTAATGTTTCTTTGCCTTGACATTCATTGAAAGCAATGTTTTTAAGGATAATTTACATAATGACGAGTGGGTCGCCGTACTTCAGACTTAGATGCTCCTTTAAGGAGTTGGCTCGCGAAGAAAACCCATAAATAGTTGATTCTTCACATACTAATTTTGATATGGATGCTTCAATACTGTTATGAATTTTTGCTCATTCTCTATCTAGCTACAGCCTTAGGTTGTGAGAAATCACTTGTGATGATCTTGTAACTATCGAAATTCTCTCTTACCACCCTACTCTACTAGACTCTTTGACCTTACCTCCACTTGTGAACTTTGAAGTATTGCTAATTGTTGGCTGCATTGTTTGAATATTACAACACTTGGATTGATTTGTGTCTTTGTTCTTGATATAAAAACAAAGGAAAGTCAATGGTTGACATTTCATCTAGAAAATATGAATGGCTAGCTATTTTTTGGTATATTATAGGGAGTACTTGATCTTTTTTTGAGTTAAAAATTTGGTTTGAGAACAACATGATAATAAAAATGATCATTAGCTTCCTAGTTGAATTTTGGCTATTCCTTTGTAGCTTGAAGATTCTCCTTGTCCTATAAGAATTAGCCTACCACATAAACTTTGGATCTCCAAAACTATTGATATGTCTAACTAGTAGGAAAGTTTTGTTTTTGTAGTAGCCTAGGCATGCATTTATGTTCACAAAAGAAGATGGGGAGGCTTGTATCCTTGCTATTGCAGATCTATGTCCTCATTTGATTTGAATGACTAGCTAGTTGTTAAACCTCGCATAAAATAGCAGATATTCTCCACTAAAACTTTCTTGGGTTTGCTTCAATCTTTTACATACTAATATTTTTGCTCACTTTATAGTGCACAATGGGTTTGAGAAAAACGTGATGATTATGCTGATCATTACATTGGTCTTCAAATGCTTAAACTGATTTTTTAACTCTTAGCCCAAAACATTTGGTTTAGACCAAGTTTGTCTTTAGTTCTATAGCTGACTGGTGAGGGTACTCGTGTGCAAGAAGTCAGCTAAAAGATTGGATGCTTGTATTTTCAATCTTGATTTGTTAACCTCCTCCTTGTTAACTGATCCTATGGATAATTGAACAAAGCATTGCTTGTTGTGGCTCCTATGCCAAATTAGGTTGATTTTTGACAAAGAGATGATAGATAGAAAGGTCCTAATACTTACATACTCCTGGAATAGGCTCTCTCTTGGTGTGATTGACTTTTATCCTTCGAGTTTCTTGCTCTTATCTTGGGTTGTTTCAACTTGCTCAGAATATTACCTTTTTGTTTTGAAATATTTCTCATTTGCTACACTAGATTGAAAAAATTATAATGATTTTAAAATTGTAGTACCGTTATGGATTCAAGTGACTTTTTCAATGGACTCCGATTTTGAGAAAACTCTAACCTTAAAGAATATTTTGATGTATCCTCCTCAAGCTCCTAGTCTGAAAATACTAACACTTGTTATGATTGATGGATGTTCCTAGCTTAAGATAGGTCTTATTGGATTGATTAGATCTCGCATATAACTCTAGACTATGTAGTGTAAATGGATCTGGTTTTGAGAAGATCTTAAAATTGTAGTACCCTTTATGGATTCTTCAGAATTTTTAGATGAACTCTAACCTTAGACTCTAACCTTTAAGGATATTTTGATCTATCTTCAAGCTCCTAATCTAAAAAGACTAACATTCATTCTTATTGGTGTATATTCCTAGCTTAAGATAAGTCTTATTTGCGTGATGAGATCTGGTTGCATATAAATTTAGAGTAAGTAGGGCTAATGGATCTAATTTTGAGAAGATTCTTGCTAATGTTAATTCTTTACATAAGGTTGTAAGTTGGTTGTGATTTGGATTTAAAACATCAAGAACGTGTGTAATTTAAATCTAAGACACTTGGACTCTATCATGAGTTCCATAAATAAGCTTTATGCTTCTTTCAATGGCTTGCCCCTAGCTATTCTTTGTTGAAGTAAATTTTGAATGGTTCAGGAATGGATCTCATTGGGTTTTCATTGTATTAAGGGTGGTGGAAGTGTATTCCAAACAAAAGAATACCTTTAAAGTAAAATGAAAATGTTTTGGTTATTTTAAAGTAAAAGAGGAAAAGCAGGTGCTTGCAAGGCACCCATTATCCTCAATACTACACTATTGGTCATCAACCACATTAAGTGGCATTGACGGCAGAATACAAAAGAGGTTTCCCAATACATTGTATGGTACCTTTGTAATGTTTGAGCTGCCAATACACCTTGTGGGAACGAATCTCTATGGAGGAATTTATATAATTCAACTTTTGTAACCTAAACCCATTTTTTTGGAATTAATTAAATCGATTTTATCACTGTGCGTGGAGTCGGAGAGAGAGAGAGAGAGAGAGAGAGAGAGAGAGAGAGAGAGAGAGAGAGAGAGAGAGAGAGAGATATATTTGATCTCTTCACTACGTGCGCTACAGAAGGCTCATTATTGAAACTACACCACCACTGCGTTAGCAAATGCAAGGGCTTCCCTCCGATGCCAACAGTGTAGGATTTCGACTACGACGAGCAAAGAGCGTCTACAAGCTTCCGGGTGAGTTCTCTTGCAAAGCGAGTGTCCATTTGGGGACTTTTGGGCGAGCCCTAGCTGCTAATTTGGTCTGGCCTTTGCCTTATTGGACCTCCCCAAGTCAAGCCAATAGGTATTAAGCAGCATAAGTGATAGCCTTATGACATGTGTCCCCCTTTCCCCTTTTGTGAGAGCTTTAGGTAATTAAATAATTAAACTAAACTCTCATTGGACCCCTTTGTCTCCTGGCCAATAGAAATCAGGCAAGCCATGGGGCTTCTGAATGCTCATTGGACCCTTTGGGAGACTGCCCAATAGTCTTCTAGGAGACTTAATTCTCATTGGTTTCTTTTATTAAATGTTTTTAAATTAATTAAACTACATTTACTCTAGCTTAATTCTCATTGGTCCACTTCAAGGGTCTTCCAATAGGAATTGGGCACACCTTGTGGGCATCTGGCCTAGGGAGCTGACATGTGTCCCTCATTCCCTTTGTGTAAAGGAGCCTGTGTGTGTGTGTGTGGCTTTCTCTCTCATCCCCTACCTTTGGGGCTAGCCCCCTCCCATGTAGGGATGTGCAAAGACTTTCAGGGCACACACAAAGCATCCAATTTTCCCTAGGGTTGACCTTTGGACACAACCTTTGAATTTTGGAACCTTAGCATTTTGGAAGTCTTAATGGGTTGAACCTTAGGGTCTTTTTAGCCCATTGTTGCACATGGCTCTTTTGCAGACGCCCCCCCCCTTTGGATCCCTATTTTCCCTCCTTTGGATCCCTACTGTGGCGGTCTGCTAGCTTAACCAATATTCTAGCTTTTTCTCCCTTAGCACTTCCCACATTAAATGATCAGATTAATATGAGAAAATCATTTAGGAGAATTAGATATTGATTATTATGACATTACCTCTCTCTTGAAATCATAGTCGTCCTTGACTATGGTGTAGAGAAGATAAAGCATATTCATGAGTCCTTTTCTTAGCGGGTAGAGGATCCCTATGTTACCCTACGACATCATTCCATAATGGATGACTAGTCCATTTGGCGCTTGAGAGCCTGAGGCTGCCGCAAGCATGTCTGCACAGTAGTCCTATCAGTCTTCCATAGTAGAGTGAGAAGCTCTACTTGGTGTTTGGGAGACGTCGTCTCCGCAAACTTGATCTAAGCATGCATACTACTTCATTTTTGTGCACAAATAAAGAAAAAGAGAGTCTTATAAGACAAAAATTTTGTTCATTTTTAACATTTTGTACATTTGCTTACTCTTGGGAAGTATTGTAAGCATTGAGAAGGTTTAGGTTATCCTTTAATTGTATGCCTTGCATCCATCTAGCATCTTCGAAAGGATAATTCTTAAACTTAATAAGATATCGTCGGATAGTCTTACCACCTCTTAATACCTTGTCTTCATGTCGGAGAATGGACTCGGGCTGCAGCACCTCCTCTTGGTCCTCGATCTCCGGTGGGTCTTCAATAGTTGGTTCTTGAGGTGGCTCTCCTTTGTAAGGCTTTAATAGGCTCACATGAAAAGCATTGTGTATGAGCCAATGATTGGACAACTTAAGTTGATAGGCCATCTCATTGATTGGCCTAAGAAACTGGAAGGGACCATAGTACCTTTTTGCTAGTTTAGCATAGTACTTTTGGTGGCCCGTAGGATTCTTGCCCGTCGTGTGCCTTAATCGAGCCTTGGGAAACTTTAACAAGACCCAATCGTTTTCTTTAAAGGCTTGGGCTCTTCTGTGCTTGTCAGCAGCAGCCTTTTGCCTTTGCTGTGAGATAGAGATAGCATCCTTAATCTTTTGGAAAGATTCTTGTAGGTCTCGGCTATACTCATCTGCAGCGAAGATCTTCCCATGTACCTTCAGTAGCAAGGGACTTTTTGATCTTCCCTCAATTACCTCGAAAGGTGATTTTCCTATGGAAGTATGTACAGTGTTATTGTAAGCATACTCTACTAAGGGTAAGTACTTCTCCCATTGGGATCTTTGATCTACTTCCGTTACATAGGCTTTTAGTAGATCGAGAATGGTTAGATTAGCTATTTCACTTTGGCCATCAGTTTGTGGATGATAGGCCGAAGAGAAGTTTAGCCTTGTTCCTAAATTCTCAAAGAGACCCTTCCAGAAATTACTGGTCATTCTAGGATCTCTATCCGACACTATGGACATTGGCAAGCCATGGTACTTGAAAATTTGTGAAATGAAGAGGGTTGCCATTTGATGGGCTTTGATAGTCTTTTTGACAGGTATAAAATGAGCTTGTTTACTGAACCTGTCTACTATCGTCCATATCCCCGTATTCCCATGGATAGACTTAGGCAATCCAAAGATAAAATCCATGGATATGCTCTCCCAAGGTGAATTAGGGATTGGCAAGGGTTGAAGCAATCCAGGTTGCTTCCCTCTATCAGATTTTGTCTTTTGACATACCACACATTTGGAAACATACTCTTGTATGTTCACTTTCATGGTAGGCCAATAGAAATATGTTTCAATTCCCTTTAAGGTAGACTGAATCCCTCTATGCCCCGCATATGGGGGAGCATGAGATTCATACATTACTTTCTCACGTAGTGAGTTAGTAACGCATAGTCTATTGCCATAGTGAAGATAACCATCTTGTAAAGTAAATGGTTCTTCTTTCTTCCCTAGTACAAGGGCTGAAATCACATCTCTAAAATCGGGATCAATAGCATACTCATCTATCATTGAAGATAGATCATTGTGAGTTGCTATGGAAACCGCATTCACTCTCGGTCGTCTTGAGAGTGCATCGGCTACTTGATTATGCTTGCTAGCAATGTGAGCAATATGAAAATGAAATTGCGAAAGGAAATTTTCCCACCTCATTTATTTGTCAGAGAGCTTGGTCTGCGTCATGAAGTACTTAAGACTTTGGTGATCCGTTCGCAGAATGAAAGGAGTCCCCAATAAATAGTGCTTCCATGAGTCTAAGGCATGTAGAACTGCAAGGAGTTCTTTTTCGTATATGCCTAGAGCTTGCTCAACAGGGTCGAGCCTTCGACTCTCATAGCCTATGGCGTGCCCTTCTTGGAGCAAAACAGCCCCAACGCAATCACCACAAGCATCACATTGGACCTCAAATGGTTTTGAGAGATCCGGTAGTGTAAGCACAGGTTGAGAGATAAGCTTTTCTTTAAGCTTTTCGAAAGCATTGTTCTCCTTAGCAGACCATGTATACCTAACACTTTTCTTTGTTAGGTCATGTAATGGTCCCGCAATTTGTGAGAACTTTTCTATGAAGCGTCTATAGTTTGCACACATACCTATAAAGCTTCTTAATTCATGAAGATTCCTTGGTTTAGGCCATCCTTTTATTACCTGTAACTTGGATGGATCCATTTGGATGCCATCTTGAGAGATAATGTGACCTAAATACTGAATCTCTTGCAAGAAAAATTCACTTTTCTTTCGATTAACATAAAGTTTATTCTCTCTTAAAACTTTAAATATTACCTGGAGGTGTTGCTTGTGTTCCTCCAATGAATTAGAGTATATGATAATATGATCAAAGAACACTCCAGTGAAGGTTCGATGAGGCCTGAACAGCTTCTCCATCAAGCGGTTGAATGTGGCTGGTGCATTGGTCAAGCCAAAAAGCATGACAATGTATTCGTAAAGACCAAATGTAGTACAAAATGCGGTCTTTACAATGTCTTGATCAACTATCCTTATTTGATGATAGCCACTTTTTAGGTCAATCCTACTGAAGTAGGTCGATCCTTGTAGCTTATCAAATAGGTCTTCTACCCGTGGAACGGGAAACCTATTCTTGATAGTGATCCTATGTAGTGCTCTATAGTCGACACACATACGATATGTGCCGTCTTTCTTTTCCACTAATAGCACAGGTGAGCAAAATGGAGATGAGCTAGGCCTAACCATGCCCTTCTCAACTAACTTATGCACTTGCCGCATAATCTCCTCTTGTTGAGCTTGAGAAACTCTATAAGGAGGTTTGTTAGGCGGTGAACTTCCTGGAAGAAGTTCAATTGCATGGTCATCATTACCTCGTTTAGGAGGTAGCTCACAAGGGATGTCGTCAATAAAAACATCTTGAAACCCCTTGAGAAAATTGGATAACTCTAATTCCTTTTGGTTGCTTTTATTTTCTTTTGCTGAAGTATTAGGTTCATTTTGAGAATCTTAACAAAAATCATGTACACGGAAATAGAGCTCTTTATTGACTTGTTGAAAGCTGGTGTATGTACAATGGGGATGGTGTTACCCATCTCCTTAGCATCTATATACATGTCTTTTTCCCTGAACTTAAAGGAGATTCTCCTTTCAGGAAATTTAACATCGGCAACCAGGCGGTCAAACCATGGTGCCCCTAGGATTACATCCTCATGCTTGAGAGGAGAGATAAAGAAGTCCTCTTTGTCTACATAGCCTTGGACATGAAGCCTCAATTTCCCAATTAAGGGAGTGACTGAAGCTTCTTGCCCCTTGAAGGCACTGTCTGCGGGTAGGATATCTCCCATCTCGTAGGATTGTATGCCTAGCTTGGTGGCTAACTCCATAGATATGAAATTGTGAGTAGAACCACGGTCAAAGAGAATAAAAGCATCATGTTCTCTTACCTTTCCCCAAGCATGGCATAGAGGAGATCCTTTGTGGTGAGTTTGGTGAATCTCCTCCTCTTGGATTTCAACCAAAGAAGCTCTAGGAGGATCTTGGTGGTTGTTCTTTTGGGGACAAGAGCGGTACGCATGCCCTTGTTCGCCGCACTTGAAACACCGGTTATCCTTACGATAACGCTCAAGCTCTTCAGGAGAGAGTTTATTATTTCCTTTGTAAACTCCCTTCTCTTTAGCTTTGTTGGAATTGCCCTTAGGAGACTTTTGGACATTGTCCTTCCCCTTAGGCTCATTGGAACCCTTGTTTTCTGGGGCTTATTATTTCTTTTACCCCGTTTGGAAATTGATTCGAGAGGACCATAGTATGGTGTATTACCGCCGATATGGTACGTGGCCTTTGGGAGTTGACATACTCCGCCATTTCTTTGGTTAAGCCCGCACAAAATTGGTGCTTTTGCTCTCCAAAATCCAACTTTTTGAAGACAGTGGCTTTGAGTTGTAGGTCCCAAAACTTGTCTACATATTTGTGGATGGATTCATTGGGAGAGAGCTTTAAGCTTCGCCATTCGGTGAGTACTTTGTCTTTGGCATCGGTGGCCAAAAACTGCTTCATAATTGAAGCTCTTAAAGCCTTCCATGGTCGTGGAGCTTCACCGTTGGCTCGTAGGCTAGACCACCATTGTCTGGCGGACTTTTGAAAGTGCATAGCTACATGGCGTAGCTTAGAGGACTCCGTGAAGCCCTCATCTCCAAACGCCGCATCGAATTGCTGGATAAAGGCCAAGACTTTGTCCGTAGCACTGAAGGTGCCATCATAGGTAAGGAAAGAGATGCTCTTCCCTCCCTCTTTGAATTTCTTCAGCTTGGACGACCTCTTCCATGCGGCATAGGATTTCCTATGGCCTCTTCTTTTTGATGGTTCAAAAGTTGCACCATCACTTTCTTCAGAAGGTGAAGAATTTGAAGAAGGTGGAGAAGAGGGTGACCTCTTTCTCACCTTTTTGTTGTCTTGATCTTTGTCGTCTTCACCATAGCTTTCATAAGAGGAAGAGGATGAAGAAGATGGAGAAGAGGGTGTCCTCTTTCTCGCCTTTTTCTTCTCTTGCTTTTTATCATCCCTCTTTGAATTGTGGTGAGGAGAAGAATACGATGGTCTTCTCCGCTTTGGTGGTGATGGAGAGCGTTTAGCCCGCCGTCTTCGTGGAGCCATCTCCGCCAAGGTGGCGGGAGACTCGCTTCTTTCTCGTTCCTTCGGTGGAGGCTCTTGAGTTCTCCTTTGGTAAGGAGATGCATCATCAAGAAGTAAATTCTTGAGCCCTTCATATGGATTCTCTTCTTCTTCCCGAATCGGAGAGAGACCTCTTTTGGTAGTCTCACAAGGAGGCTTCCTAGGTGTTCTCTCGTCATGGTGATGAGCTTGGAGAATCCCGTGAGCACGGAGCTGCCGTTGCACTTCACTTTGGAGAGATGGATTGCCCATGGCTTGTTGAAGCCTAGAAACAAGATAGTTAACAAGCATTGAAGCATCATTAGTAGCTTGCTCATGAGCAAAATCAAAGTTATCAACATTAATTTCACTCTCTTTACTATTGTCGGCCATTCTAACAACTTTTAGGTGTAAACTTTTTAGGTATACTTTGGCACTTCAAGCCCTAGTTGCTACTCCTCTTTACCCCTTTAGAAAAAGCAATCAAGCTACTGTACCCGCGGCTCGACTACCATTAATTGCAAGGAATAGAAGAGAGGGTCTTTCGACACCAAAACAGCACCGGCTCCTGTCAAGCTTCTAATAGCTCAATAGTGGTTAAGCCGTAGGCAAGCCCCGTAGGACTCCACTATTAAGACCATAGCTCTTGACGGTGATGCCCTTTTACTGCACAAAGGCAGGACGCACTGCAAGGCTCAAAAATCCCTATTCTACTTACTCACAGGCAATTAATAATACCAACCATTTGTAGCTAGCTTGAGGACCTCCCTTCTTGAGCAAGAAAAGAGAAACCTTGAGCTCTGATACCAATGTAACATTTAATGGCCTAATAACTTATGTGTAGCGGAAATTAGCATGAACATAGTGGGCATTTCATTAGAATAGATTCCTAATGAGAATTACAAGAGTGCTTGGGTGGAGAGAGCAACAAAAAGCATAACACCTAGTTAGATAGCATCGACAATACTTTCAAAAGAGAGAGAAATTAAGCTATTGACAACAGTTGAGGACCGGATTTGCATGGAGCCGGTCCCCCCTCCAAAAGGCTTTGTATTATGGCTTCTCCCATCAAGAGAGACATTGTACAATACAATTCTTTGTGTTCCTTCAAGACTAGCTAGTGCAATGAAGATGGAAGCTTCATACACCAAGCAAAACACTTAATCAAACACAACTTGAATTATCCCCGTTCTCAGACCCAAGACCTCACACACCTTCGAAGATGGTGAGAGCTAGCAGGGTATGAGAGTAGATTGAGAGGAAGAAGGAGTATCTTACGAGAAAGATGTACATCTCCTCACATAATCACTCATATTAGCATAGCTTAGCTTAGTAATTAGCTTGGTAGAGGAGATGAGCATGCATTGAAGCTTGGCTCTTGGTTGGATTTGCATCCACATGCCAAGAGAGTGTTGATGTAGGCTTCTATCTCACAAGCTTGGAGTAGGTGATGAGCTCTCCATTAAAGCTTGGGAGGAGATAGAGTATTCTTCCTTCACACATGGTCAAGTGTGAGTGTGTGTGTGTCAATGCCAAGCAAAAATCAGCCCCCTCTCTCTCTTGGGCGAGCCCTAGCTGCTAATTTGTCTGGCCTTTGCCTATTGGACCTCCCCAAGTCAAGCCAATAGGTATTAAGCAGCATAAGTGATAGCCTTCTGACATGTGTCCCCCTTTCCCCTTTTGTGAGAGCTTTAGGTAATTAAATAATTAAACTAAACTCTCATTGGACCCCTTTGTCTCCTGGCCAATAGAAATCAGGCAAGCCATGGGGCTTCTGAATGCTCATTGGACCCTTGGGAGACTGCCCAATAGTCTTCTAGGAGACTTAATTCTCATTGGTTTCTTTTATTAAATGTTTTTAAATTAATTAAACTACATTTACTCTAGCTTAATTCTCATTGGTCCACTTCAAGGGTCTTCCAATAGGAATTGGGCACACCTTGTGGGCATCTGGCCTAGGGAGCTGACATGTGTCCCTCATTCCCTTTGTGTAAAGGGAGCCTGTGTGTGTGTGTGTGGCTTTCTCTCTCATCCCCTACCTTTGGGGCTCGCCCCCTCCCATGTAGGGATGTGCAAAGACTTTTAGGGCACACACAAAGCATCCAATTTTCCCTAGGGTTGACCTTTGGACACAACCTTTGAATTTTGGAACCTTAGCATTTTGGAAGTCTTAATGGGTTGAACCTTAGGGTCTTTTTAGCCCATTGTTGCACATGGCTCTTTTGCAGATGCCCCCCCCCTTTGGATCCCTATTTTCCCTCCTTTGGATCCCTACTGTGGCCGGTCTGCTAGCTTAACCAATATTCTAGCTTTTTCTCCCTTGCACTTCCCCACATTAAATGATCAGTTTATATGAGAAAATCATTTAGGAGAATTAGATATTGATTATTATGACATTACCTCTCTCTTGAAATCATAGTCGTCCTCGACTATGGTGTAGAGAAGATAAAGCATATTCATGAGTCCTTTTCTTAGCGGGTAGAGGATCCCTATGTTACCCTACGACATCATTCCATAATGGATGACTAGTCCATTTGGCGCTTGAGAGCCTGAGGCTGCCGCAAGCATGTCTGCACATTAGTCCTATCAGTCTTCCATAGTAGAGTGACAAGCTCTACTTGGTGTTTGGGAGACGTCGTCTCCGCAAACTTGATCTAAGCATGCATACTACTTCATTTTTGTGCACAAATAAAGAAAAAGAGAGTCTTATAAGACAAAAATTTGTTCATTTTTAACATTTTGTACATTTGCTTACTCTTGGGAAGCATTGTAAGCATTGACAAGGTTTAGGTTATCCTTTAATTGTATGCCTTGCATCCATCTAGCATCTTCAAAAGGATAATTCTTAAACTTAATAAGATATCGTCGGATAGTCTTACCGCCTCTTAATACCTTGTCTTCATGTCGGAGAATGGACTCGGCTGCAGCACCTCCTCTTGGTCCTCGATCTCCGGTGGGTCTTCAATAGTTGGTTCTTGAGGTGGCTCTCCTTTGTAAGGCTTTAATAGGCTCACATGAAAAGCATTGTGTATGAGCCAATGATTGGGCAACTTAAGTTGATAGGCCATCTCATTGATTGGCCTAAGAATCTGGAAGGGACCATAGTACCTTTTTGCTAGTTTAGCATAGTACTTTTGGTGGCCCGTAGGATTCTTGCCCGTCGTGTGCCTTAATCGAGCCTTGGGAAACTTTAACAAGACCCAATCGTTTTCTTTAAAGGCTTGGGCTCTTCTGTGCTTGTCAGCAGCAGCCTTTTGCCTTTGCTGTGAGATAGAGATAGCATCCTTAATCTTTTGGAAAGATTCTTGTAGGTCTCGGCTATACTCATCTGCAGCGAAGATCTTCCCATGTACCTTAAGTAGCAAGGGACTTTTTGATCTTCCCTCAATTACCTCGAAAGGTGCTTTTTCCTGTGGAAGTATGTACAGTGTTATTGTAAGCATACTCTACTAAGGGTAAGTACTTCTCCCATTGGGATCTTTGATCTACTTCCGTTACATAGGCTTTTAGTAGATCGAGAATGGTTAGGTTAGCTATTTCACTTTGGCCATCAGTTTGTGGATGATAGGCCGAAGAGAAGTTTAGCCTTGTTCCTAAATTCTCAAAGAGACCCTTCCAGAAATTACTGGTCATTCTAGGATCTCTATCCGACACTATGGACATTGGCAAGCCATGGTACTTGAAAATTTGTGAAATGAAGAGGGTTGCCATTTGATGGGCTTTGATAGTCTTTTTGACAGGTATAAAATGAGCTTGTTTACTGAACCTGTCTACTATCGTCCATATCCCCGTATTCCCATGGATAGACTTAGGCAATCCAAAGATAAAATCCATGGATATGCTCTCCCAAGGTGAATTAGGGATTGGCAAGGGTTGAAGCAATCCAGGTTGCTTCCCTCTATCAAATTTTGTCTTTTGACATACCACACATTTGGAAACATACTCTTGTATGTTCACTTTCATGGTAGGCCAATAGAAATATGTTTCAATTCCCTTTAAGGTAGACTGAATCCCTCTATGCCCCGCATATGGGGAGCATGAGATTCATACATTACTTTCTCACGTAGTGAGTTAGTAACGCATAGTCTATTGCCATAGAGAAGATAACCATCTTGTAAAGTAAATGGTTCTTCTTTCTTCCCTAATACAAGGGCTGAAATCACATCTCTAAAATCGGGATCAATAGCATACTCATCTATCATTGAAGATAGATCATTGTGAGTTGCTATGGAAACCGCATTCACTCTCGGTCGTCTTGAGAGTGCATCGGCTACTTGATTATGCTTGCCAGCAATGTGAGCAATATGAAAATGAAATTGCGAAAGGAAATTTGCCCACCTCATTTGTTTGTCGGAGAGCTTGGTCTGCGTCATGAAGTACTTAAGACTTTGGTGATCCGTTCGCAGAATGAAAGGAGTCCCCAATAAATAGTGCTTCCATGAGTCTAAGGCATGTAGAACTGCAAGGAGTTCTTTTTCGTATATGCCTAGAGCTTGCTCAACAGGGTCGAGCCTTCGACTCTCATAGCCTATGGCGTGCCCTTCTTGGAGCAAAACAGCCCCAAGGCAATCACCACAAGCATCACATTGGACCTCAAATGGTTTTGAGAGATCCGGTAGTGTAAGCACAGGTTGAGAGATAAGCTTTTCTTTAAGCTTTTCGAAAGCATTGTTCTCCTTAGCAGACCATGTATACCTAACACTTTTCTTTGTTAGGTCATGTAATGGTCCCGCAATTTGTGAGAACTTTTCTATGAAGCGTCTATAGTATGCACACATACCTATAAAGCTTCTTAGTTCATGAAGATTCCTTGGTTTAGGCCATCCTTTTATTACCTCTAACTTGGATGGATCCATTTGGATGCCATCTTGAGAGATAATGTGACCTAAATAATTCTTGTTCACTCCAAAGAAAAATTGATAGATGATAATATGATCAAAGAACACTCCAGTGAAGGTTCGATGAGGCCTGAACAGCTTCTCCATCAAGCGGTTGAATGTGGCTGGTGCATTGGTCAAGCCAAAAGGCATGACAATGTATTCGTAAAGACCAAATGTAGTACGAAATGCGGTCTTTACAATGTCTTGATCAACTATCCTTATTTGATGATAGCCACTTTTTAGGTCAATCCTACTGAAGTAGGTCGATCCTTGTAGCTTATCAAATAGGTCTTCTACCCGTGGAACGGGAAACCTATTCTTGATAGTGATCCTATTTAGTGCTCTATAGTCGACACACATACGATATGTGCCGTCTTTCTTTTGCACTAATAGCACAGGTGAGCAAAATGGAGATGAGCTAGGCCTAACCATGCCCTTCTCAACTAACTCATGCACTTGCCGCATAATCTCCTCTTGTTGAGCTTGAGAAACTCTATAAGGAGGTTTGTTAGGCGGTGAACTTCCTGGAAGAAGTTCAATTGCATGGTCATCATTACCTCGTTTAGGAGGTAGCTCACAAGGGATGTCGTCAATAAAAACATCTTGAAACCCCTTGAGAAAATTGGATAACTCTAATTCCTTTTGGTTGCTTTTATTTTCTTTTGCTAAAGCATTAGGTTCATTTTGAGAATCTTTAACAAAAATCATGTACACGGAAATAGAGCTCTTTATTGACTTGTTGAAAGCTGGTGTATGTACAATGGGGATGGTGTTACCCATCTCCTTAGCATCTATATACATGTCTTTTTCCCTGAACTTAAAGGAGATTCTCCTTTCAGGAAATTTAACATCGGCAGCCAGGCGGTCAAACCATGGTGCCCCTAGGATTACATCCTCATGCTTGAGAGGAGAGATAAAGAAGTCCTCTTTGTCCACATAGCCTTGGACATGAAGCCTCAATTTCCCGATTAAGGGAGTGACTGAAGCTTCTTGCCCCTTGAAGGCACTGTCTGCGGGTAGGATATCTCCCATCTCGTAGGATTGTATGCCTAGCTTGGTGGCTAACTCCATAGATATGAAATTGTGAGTAGAACCAGGGTCAAAGAGAATAAAAGCATCATGTTCTCTTACCTTTCCCCAAGCATGGCATAGAGGAGATCCTTTGTGGTGAGTTTGGTGAATCTCCTCCTCTTGGATTTCAACCAAAGAAGCTCTAGGAGGATCTTGGCGGTTGTTCTTTTGGGGACAAGCGCGGTACGCATGCCCTTGTTCGCCGCACTTGAAACACCGGTTATCCTTACGATAACGCTCAAGCTCTTCAGGAGAGAGTTTATTCTTTCCTTTGTAAACTCCCTTCTCTTTAGCTTTGTTGGAATTGCCCTTAGGAGACTTTTGGACATTGTCCTTCCCCTTAGGCTCATTGGAACCCTTGTTTTCCTGGGGCTTATTATTTCTTTTACCCCCCGTTTGGAAATTGATTCGAGAGGCCACCATAGTATGGTGTATTACCGCCGATATGGTACGTGGCTTTGGGAGTTGACATACTCCGCCATTTCTTCGGTTAAGCCCGCACAAAATTGTTGCTTTTGCTCTCCAAAATCCAACTTTTTGAAGACAGTGGCTTTGAGTTGTAGGTCCCAAAACTTGTCTACATATTTGTGGATGGATTCATTGGGAGAGAGCTTTAAGCTTCGCCATTCGGTGAGTACTTTGTCTTTGGCATCGGTGGCCAAAAACTGCTTCATAATGGAAGCTCTTAAAGCCTTCCATGTTCGTGGAGCTTCACCGTTGGCTCGTAGGCTAGACCACCATTGTCTGGCGGACTTTTGAAAGTGCATAGCTACATGGCGTAGCTTAGAGGACTCCGTGAAGCCCTCATCTCCAAACGCCGCATCGAATTGCTGGATAAAGGCCAAGACTTTGTCCGTAGCACCGAAGGTGCCATCATAGGTAAGGAAAGAGATGCTCTTCCCTCCCTCTTTGAATTTCTTCAGCTTGGACGACCTCTTCCATGCGGCATAGGATTTCCTATGGCCTCTTCTTTTTGATGGTTCAAAAGTTGCACCATCACTTTCTTCAGAAGGTGAAGAATTTGAAGAAGGTGGAGAAGAGGGTGACCTCTTTCTCGCCTTTTTTTGTCTTGATCTTTGTCGTCTTCACCATAGCTTTCATAAGAGGAAGAGGATGAAGAAGATGGAGAAGAGGGTGTCCTCTTTCTCGCCTTTTTCTTCTCTTGCTTTTTATCATCCCTCTTTGAATTATGGTGAGGAGAAGAGTGTGATGGTCTTCTCCGCTTTGGTGGTGATGGAGAGCGTTTAGCCCGCCGTCTTCGTGGAGCCATCTCCGCCGAGGTGGCGGGAGACTCGCTTCTTTCTCGTTCCTTCGGTGGAGGCTCTTGAGTTCTCCTTTGGGAAGGAGATGCATCATCAAGAAGTAAATTCTTGAGCCCTTCATATGGATTCTCTTCTTCTTCCCGAATCGGAGAGAGACCTCTTTTGGTAGTCTCACAAGGAGGCTTCCTAGGTGTTCTCTCGTCATGGTGATGAGCTTGGAGAATCCCGTGAGCACGGAGCTGCCGTTGCACTTCACTTTGGAGAGATGGATTGCCCATGGCTTGTTGAAGCCTAGAAACAAGATAGTTAACAAGCATTGAAGCATCATTAGTAGCTTGCTCATGAGCAAAATCAAAGTTATCAACATTAATTTCACTCTCTTTACTATTGTCAGCCATTCTAACAACTTTTAGGTGTAAACTTTTTAGGTGTACTTTGGCACTTCAAGCCCTAGTTGCTACTCCTCTTTACCCCTTTAGAAAAAGCACTCAAGCTACTGTACCCGCGGCTCGAATACCATTAATTGCAAGGAATAGAAGAGAGGGTCTTTCGACACCAAAACAGCACCGGCTCCTGTCAAGCTTCTAATAGCTCAATAGTGGTTAAGCCGTAGGCAAGCCCCGTAGGACTCCACTATTAAGACCATAGCTCTCGACGGTGATGCCCCGTTAACTGCACAAAGGCAGGCGCACTGCAAGGCTGAAAAATCCCTATTCTACTTACTCACAGGCAATTAATAATACCAACCATTTGTAGCTAGCTTGAGGACCTCCCTTCTTGAGCAAGAAAAGAGAAACCTTGAGCTCTGATACCAATGTAACATTTAATGGCCTAAAAACTTATGTGTAGCGAAATTAGCATGAACATAGTGGGCATTTCATTAGAATAGATTCCTAATGAGAATTACAAGAGTGCTTGGGTGGAGAGAGCAACAAAAAGCATAACACCTAGTTAGATAGCATCGACAATACTTTCAAAAGAGAGAGAAATTAAGCTATTGACAACAGTTGAGGACCGGATTTCGATGGAGGCTGGTCCCCCTCCAAAAGGCTTTGTATTATGGTTTCTCCCATCAAGAGAGACATTGTACAATACAATTCTTTGTGTTCCTTCAAGACTAGCTAGTGCAATGAAGATGGAAGCTTCATACACCAAGCAAAACACTTAATCAAACACAACTTGAATTATCCCCGTTCTCAGACCCAAGACCTCACACACCTTCGAAGATGGTGAGAGCTAGCAGGGTATGAGAGTAGATTGAGAGGAAGAAGGAGTATCTTACGAGAAAGATGTACATCTCCTCACATAATCACTCATATTAGCATAGCTTAGCTTAGTAATTAGCTTGGTAGAGGAAGATGAGCATGCATTGAAGCTTGGCTCTTGGTTGGATTTGCATCCACATGCCAAGAGAGTGTTGATGTAGGCTTCTATCTCACAAGCTTGGAGTAGGTGATGAGCTCTCCATTAAAGCTTGGGAGGAGATAGAGTATTTTCCTTCCTTCACACATGGTCAAGTGTGAGTGTGTGTGTGTCAATGCCAAGCAAAAATCAGCCCCCTCTCTCTCTTGGGCGAGCCCTAGCTGCTAATTTGGTCTGGCCTTTGCCTCATTGGACCTCCCCAAGTCAAGCCAATAGTATTAAGCAGCATAAGTGATAGCCTTCTGACATGTGTCCCCCTTTCCCCTTTTGTGAGAGCTTTAGGTAATTAAATAATTAAACTAAACTCTCATTGGACCCCTTTGCCTCCTGGCCAATAGAAATCAGGCAAGCCATGGGGCTCTGAATGCTCATTGGACCCTTTGGGAGACTGCCCAATAGTCTTCTAGGAGACTTAATTCTCATTGGTTTCTTTTATTAAATGTTTTTAAAATTAATTAAACTAGATTTACTCTAGCTTAATTCTCATTGGTCCACTTCAAGGGTCTTCCAATAGGAATTGGGCACACCTTGTGGGCATCTGGCCTAGGGAGCTGACATGTGTCCCTCATTCCCTTTGTGTAAAGGGAGCCTGTGTGTGTGTGTGTGGCTTTCTCTCTCATCCCCTACCTTTGGGGCTCGCCCCCTCCCATGTAGGGATGTGCAAAGACTTTTAGGGCACACACAAAGCATCCAATTTTCCCTAGGGTTGACTTTTGGACACAACCTTTGAATTTTGGAACCTTGGCATTTTGGAAGTCTTAATGGGCTGAACCTTAGGGTCTTTTTAGCCCATTGTTGCACATGGCTCTTTTGCAGATGGCCCCCCCCCTTGGATCCCTATTTTCCCTCCTTTGGATCCCTACTGTGGCCGGTCTGCTAGCTTAACCAATATTCTAGCTTTTTCTCCCTTAGCACTTCCCCACATTAAATGGTCAGTTTAATATGAGAAAATCATTTAGGAGAATTAGATATTGATTATTATGACAGAGACATTGTAGAAGTTTTAGTTAAAGTGGCATCATGGGTTGAATATAAGTGTTTTGCAAAGAGAATTTTTCTCTCTTTCCAACTCTGAGGACAGAGTTAATTTTGATAAGGGGAGAATGTAATAGGACTAATCTTTGAAGTTCTTAAAGTCGAAAAGAATGTAGCAGGGCATATCTTTCGTTTAGCACGATTTGAAAGATTGTTGAATAGTCTATTAAATAGAGCTTCTATGAATGAGTTGAGATATTAAGAGAGAACATATATTCTTTTTTTAAATAATACATTAAGACGGATTTGATAAAGATTAATGAATAACAGATAGTCTGTCTATGAACAGTAAAATTGAGATTTTTATTAATATCAATGTTTTATATGTGTTTTTAGTTCAAAATGCATGGTAGGCTTAAAATAAGTTGAAAAAGTAGTGGAGACCCAAAAATAGAGCTTTTATGAGTCACGACCTAAAAGTTTTATGAGTCTTTGTTTTTAGCCAAACAAAGACGTTTTTCACAATTCTGTTCGCGTAACCTTGTAGACTAGACCTATTCCCGTCGTTTTGAGTACCTGGATTTCTCTGTTCTGAGTTCCTTTGTAAAAGTTACGATGAAAACAAACAGCAGACAGCAGCAGTGTAGTATACACAGGGACAGACAGACATACAACAATATACAACTCTCCCTGCTATCAACCAAGAAGTGGATTTGTTTCTTCATGGTAGACTATTGCAATTGAGATTATGAAGGTACATAATTATGTTTGTTTACTTTGATTATCATGTTGAATTGGTTGCACGAGTATATTCTTTTGGCTATTTTGTAGGCGATGCAGAAATCAATGTGTGAAACAGGATCTGTGCAAAGTGTCATGATAAAAATCTAACCTTCACGGATCGCTTAGTGATCACGTTCTTATATTATTCTCACAGGTATACTTGGTGCGAAAATCATGCAGGCTTTTCGAGGAAAAGAAGGATAGAAGCACGATGGGTGGTGCGTTCGGGGATCATTCACAGATCTCCATTCTGCAAGTGCGAGTGCGAGTGAGAGTGAGACGCTGCATGCAAGCGGATTGAAGCTCAGGGGTGGTCGGGAGGTTAGAGCGCCGTACAACGGAGTGCTCCCATATTCAATTGCTCCTCTGTTGTATCAAAAGTCTGCAAAGATTCATTATACAAAGATCTCTTTCTCTACCTTTTGTTGTCTAGCTCTATTATTCCGTTCTTGTGACAATATCCTTGCGGTTGTATTGACTTTTGTTTCCTCCTTGACATGTATTGGTTATATGATAATAAGGGTTCTGAAAAGTTGTCATTTCGGAATAGTGCTTCATTAGTATCCAAATCAATGAATACCCTGTTAGCTTTCATCCATGACACTGCTAAGATACACGGCAGTACATGGAAATTTGTAGTGTACTTGTGTGCCTGCACTGTGATTGGTATTATAATAGACCACAACGTGGTCACCTCATCACCCGATGCTACTTTCAACCGGTGTGTCTTTGGGATCGTCCTCATTGGTCCAAGTTTCTGAAAGAGCTCAAAGCTGATGACGCTCAGCAAATTCCCAACATAGGTATGTAGTCTTCCCAATTGGTTTTGCTTCTTACTAACGTATTCTCGTAGCATATCCTCTAAGCAGTTGATTAACTCTTTTGGTTTGACCATCTATTTCTAGATGATCAGCCGTACTTAGATTAAGTTTATTTTCCAACTTTTGAACATATCCTCCAGAAGTTATTATTGAACTTTTGATTTGTGTCACTAACGATACTAGTTGGAAGACCGTAGAGTTTATATATATGCTCTACAAATAGCCGTGCTAATTCAGGTGTCTTATTCATAGTCTTAGTGGGAATGAATTGACCCATCTTTGTGAGACGGTCTATAATTACCCATATGGCATCATGGTCACGATTTGTAGTAGGTAGTCCTACTACAAAATCCATAGAGATACTCTCCCACTTGCCTTGTGGAACCTCTAAAGGATGTAAAAGGCCACCTATCTTGATGTGCTTACCTATTAACTTGGCCACCCCTTGCAGTTATTGTAACTTACAATCATAATGTTGAAGGATTTCTGCCCATCTATATAGCTTTACGGCCCTTCAAGTCGCGTTTGAGTAGTAAATTATTTGATACTCTCATGGTCCAAAAACTACTTCAAACTCGGCACCATATAAATAGTGTCGCCACTTTCCTAAAGCGTGAATTATGGCATAGAGCTCTCTCTCATAGAAATAATAAAAAACCCATAGGAGACCCATAGGTCTTCCCTCCTGGAGAAGTACCGCACTAGTTTCTTTATCACTATTATCGGTCTCTACCACAAATGGCTTATGTGAGTCAACGATTGCTAGGATGGGAGCAGTGGCTATAGCTACCTTGAGCTGTTCAAAACTGCATTTTTGTGCTTATTCTCAAGAAAAGGTCTTACCTTTTGCTTTAAGTTGGTCCATCATAGGGAAAACAAACTGGCATAATCACGGATATACTGTCGTTAAAATCCATCCATGCCTAAAAATATTTAAATCTCCTCAACCGTGTTGGGATGTAGCCATCAAAGAATGGCAGTGACCTTGTCAGTGTCCATCTTGATGTCACAATAAGAGATCACATGACCAAGGTAATGTATCTCTGTTACTTGCTTTGCTTCGCATACAACATGTGATCTTGTAGCTGTTCAAACACTAATTGTAAGTGTTCTATTTGTTCATCTTCACTCTTACTGTAAATGAGAATGTCATCAAGGAATACCACAATAAGTTTTCCAAGATAGGGACATAAGACACTATCCATGAGTGTCATAAATGTAGCTGGAGCATTGGTTAGACCAAAAGGCATAACCAAAAATTCAAAATGCCCGAACCGTGTTCTAAAGGCAATTTTGGAGATATCTTGCAAAAGGATACGCACCTGGTGGTATCCTGAATGAAGATCTATCTTTGTATAGTATCTTGCCGCATGGAGTTGATCAAAAAACTCATCCACTCGAGGCAGATGATACTCGTTCTTGATGGTTATGGCATTTAATCCGCGATAATCTATACACATGCGCATAGTACCATCTTTCTTTTTTACCAATATAATTGGTGATGCCCAAGGCGAAGTGCTAGGTCTAATGAAACCACGGGCAAGGTAGTCAGCCAATTGACTCTCAACCTCCTTGGATTCTCTACCACTCATACAATAAGGTGGTTTACTCACCCATTTAGTGTCTGGCAAGACATCTATGCCATGCCGAACATCACGTGTAGGGGGTAAACTCGATGGTAAATCACTTGAGAATACATCACGATACTCCGTAAGTAAGTGAGTCAGCTTTTGCCATGCAGAAGGAGAAAGTAAACTAGAGTTATGCTGGGATGGAGAATCTTGTAATTCCTGTAATGTTTGTTTTACAACAGTTGCACGTTGCTCTATAGAATTAAAATTGAGAGCACTTTGCTCGTTAGATTTGTTAACACTTTGTTTATCATTAGAATTCATTGCACTTTGCATACCATTACTAGAATTTGACATGGCTCCAAAACATTCTACCAAGGTCAATCATAGACTTGACTACATTGGCTGAAGGATTTGTAGCTGCTTGCTCCAAAACAGGGGTCAAACACAATACAGTAGCTTAAATCTACAGATTTAAACAGAAACAAAGTGAGTCTATTAGGGATTGTGCAACTCAAATGAAACAATACATTGCGAGATTCCCAGAGCTAGAGATACCTGCAGAAAAATGACTAGTATCATTGTTTCTAGAGGGGATACTAAACAAATAACTTCATGCTATACTGTATAGCAAGAAGCATACAACCCTAGAAGAGTGTGTGTCAGATGCTATTGACTTAGGAGACAATTGTGATATTTTCAATGAGGAAGATGTCCCTAAGAATAACCAAAGCGAGAAGACAACATCCACCAAACCAACACAAGTGGGAATGGCTCCTGCAACATCACTTTCAGCCATAGAAGACATGCTCAAAAGGATGAATGACATGATGAATAACAAGTAAAAAGCACCTATGAGAGGATCAGGACAAGGGATACCTCATCAGAGACAACCAATTAGACCGCAAAAATGGTGTGCAATCAAGGGTAAGTGGACCAACCGTGAGACCAATGAGTGCTACTATTGACCAAAGTATGAAGGGAATGTTTAGTACGTGCCTATGAGCCCACAAGGACAACCTATGTACAGATAGGAGCCTAATATGGCCCCAGCTCAAAGACCACTGATGGGTATGGAAAGACCTCAACCCGTGTTGGGTCAGCAACCTCCGTATCTGGGACATGATGCAGTACCTATAAAGTACATGCATCCAGAGGGAGTCATAGATGAACAAGCACTAGTGCCTGTTACATCCCATGCTCAGCCTAGTCCATCTACAGTAATGGTAGACAGAGATTGGTATAATTCACATCCACCACCAATGGAAGAACCTGTGACTTATACTACACTAGAGCTAGCACCAATGTATTATGTAGCTAATCAAGTTGTAAGGCCTCCAATGGTAAGACCCATGATTAAGCCACAAATTGGGAACTGTCATAAATGTGGTGCAGATGATCATTGGAAAAATAAATGCCTAGAGCCTAACAAGAACCTCAAGCCAGTTGAAGCTTATTGCTTACAATGTTGCAAAAAGGGAGGACACTTCCCAGAAGATTGTCCAAAAAATCCTTTAAACAAGGGTAAAACAATAGTGAACTTAGTCCAAGTGATACCTAGTAGCTCTTTTGAGAGTGAACCCATTTTTCCAATCAAGGTAATCACCAAAGCCTAGGCTAAGAAAAAGAAACATAACTCCTCTGATGATTTGGAAAATAAAAAAAATTCCTCTCAAAAGACCAAAAGAAGTAGAAACAAAAGGTATGAGATGAGAAAACGAAAACAAAGGGCTGAAAACGAAGAGAAAGCAAAGAAGCTATTCTAGGAAAAGGTGAAAGAAATTGGAAGCGAAATCAAAGAAACCACCGTGAAATCTGGAGGATCAATTTTGGTTGACAAAATTTTTGAGCCTATTAATGCAGCCTTGGAAGCTTACCAAGCGGGACTTAAATCAGGCCAAAACATGGAAAACAAATGGAAAAACTATCCTTCTCTAGACATGGAAGCAGCTAAGCTTGAAGCGTATCAAAATTTGGTAAGAATCACGCAAGAGATGCTGGAAAAACAAAAACCCAAGCTCGAGAGTATGGCAAAACCTAAGAAGCTTGTGATAAGAGCCAATAAAGAAAAATCCAAAGTGGTGGTTGAACCCCACCTTGAAACCAAAGAGCCAGAACTTATAGTGTCAGACAACAAAGATGCCTTAGATGGAATTCCATTCGCAGAAGAATCCTGGCCAAGACACTTATGTGAAAAAGTTAGAGAGATCAATGATGGGAGCCTAACTTTAAATTCAGCTCCTATAGAGGAAGTTTGGCTAGACAATCTACCTCCTGATATGGACGTGGATGTACAATCCTTGTATGGGGATTGCGGATCTGAAGCTTTGAAATGTCTAAACCATTGACCTTGAAAACACTACCCTCTTACTTGGAGATAATGAAGATGAATCCATAGTGTGTAAAACCACTCAAGTAAAAAGAGTGGAACAGACCCTAGAAGTAGACAACATCCATTCAATCATGTCTACACCCATCCAATGCACACTTGCTTTAGGAGAACTATTGAAAATCAGGCCATATTTATGGAATGATCTACAGAAAACTTTCAAGAAGGTGGGAATAACAGGGCTAATAGCAAAAGAATTGGAAAAATTGAAACACAAAATGGATACCAAAGAGATTCGATTGGTTCCAATGAGAAAAGTTGGAGAATACTACGAAGGGGAAGAAGGAAACACAACCCTTCCAATGAAATATAATGACATAGAAAACATGGTAATACTGGATAGTGGGGCAGGCATAGCCATAGCCACAAAAGTAGTATGAGAGTCCTGGGGACAGCTAGCCATTAGACAAATTCGCATGAAATTGCAATTGGCTGATGGACGTAGCGAAAGACCCTTAGGACTGCTTGAAAAGGTGATAGTTAATTCGTGTGGAACTGAATATCAACACACTTTTTCCATAGTAGACTTTGGAAAGAAACTCAATTACAAAATCATATTGGGAAGACCTTTCATGCGACAAGTACAACACATCCAAGATTGGAGAAACAATTATCTGTACTTGAAGCAAGTGTGATCAATAACAAGAGTTAATTTGAAAGATCACACTTATAGAGATGTCATGAAAACTCCCATACAAGAATTTGAGTCGGTCTCTTCAACTGAAACTAAGCTTCCATCTTGGTTGAACAAAGACACTCCTATTTGGATGTACGGAGCTTCAGAAAACGGAAGCTTAAAACGAGAAGAATGTATCTTAGAAAGGGATTGCACAGACAAATCCTATGTACCTTAACCCTTTTCAGAGCATTTGTTTGAGCCATTTGAGTGGACTCAAATTTTAGCGACAATGGAGGTATGTGTAAATACATCTATGCCTACTCAATTTTGCAATGAGGAAGGCTACAACATAATTCCCATCCGAATGATCTCAACCCTTTGCATTGAAGACGAAATTTTGATACCCAAGAACTTGATGAAAGCTCAACAAGTCTTTTCAAACCTCTACTATGATGCAACAGATGAGTTAGAAGAACATCCAGCTAGCTCGGATGATTCGGGGTTGGAAAAATAACATGTAAGAGCTAAGCTACTCATGAAAGGAGGGGAGGAAAAGGATTTTGACTTTCCTAACCAGAAACCAAGAAGACAAAAATGGTATAGAAGAAAAAGAGACACGAAAAATTTGAAAGCCAGACCTATGCCATCAATCTCCAGTAGAACACGGTTTCTAATGCAGATAGAGACACATGATTGTGTCAAGGATAAAATCACTGGTAGATATCCTTTAAACAAAAATACAAAAATGTTAAAAACAATGAGAAAAACAAGAAAGGAAACTGAAGCAAAACCTAAAAACCAGAAGAAGGTTTCAACCATGACACAAATGGAACAAAAAAAGAAATATTAAGAGTTGAAAAAAGCTCTAAAGGAGGTATATACAACTGAAATGTAAACCACTGAAGAGGATGGTAAAGATGTAACGAGTGTTCCATCCCATTACAAGAAATATACTCTCCAAGATTGGAAAATCATAATCAAACAACCTGTTAGAGAACTACGAAAATAGGGTGAGTTCTACCAGGGGCCTGAAAACGCAAAAAAGATAGATCTGGCGGAACTAGGAGAAGAGCCTAGACTAGCCTACATTGCAAATGACCTTATGGAAGAAGAAGAAGATCTTTTATTAAGCTTATTGAAGGAATACCGAGATATCTTTACTTGGTCTTATAAGGATCTCAAGGGTGTTAATCCAGAAATCTATCAATATACCATACCCATGAGAGATGATGCTAAACCAAGTAGACAAAGGCCATATACATATAATAAAACATTTGTTGAAATATCAAAGAAGAGATTGAAAAGGTAAAGGAGATCGAAGTCATTTATGAAATGGAACACCTAGATTGGATGTCTTCCATTGTGGTAGTACCCAAGAAAAATGGAAAATTAGGAGTGTGTGTCAACCTCAAGAATGTGAATGCAGCTACCATTAGAGACAACTTTCCTCTTCTAACCATTGAGCATGTTTTAGAACGAGTTACAGGAAAAGAAGCTTACAGCTTTTTAGATAGCTATTCAGGATACAATCAACTTTTTGCTGATCCCAAAGATAAGCATAGAACTGCCTTTGCAATGGAATGGGGTATTTTCGTGTATCGGGTTATGCCTTTTGGGTTAACTAATGCTCCTACCACCTTCCAAAGATTAATGAGCGATGCTTTTAAAGAATATCTTCACAGTTTCTTGGAAGTATATATGGATGATCTATGTGTACATTCATCAATCCAAGTTGATCATTTTGAACACCTCAAAAAAGTATTCGAAAAATGTAGACTTTATAGGATTTTCTTAAATCCTGAGAAGTGCACATTCATAGGTAGACAAGGAAAAATTCTTGGACATATAGTGTCTAAAAATATCATAGCTACTGACATGGATAAGATTCATGTTATTGCTGATTTGCCTAGAACAACAACAATCAAGGGGGTTCAAGTCTTATGGGACATTGTGGATATTACAGACGGTTCATTTACATGTACGATATAATTGCAAAACCTATGTACAACTTGATTACACACTTTGAATGGACTGATGAGTGTGAAGAATCCTTCATGAAGCTTAAGAAAGCTCTCACTTCAGCTCCAATATTGAAAGCACTAGATTGGAATAAGATATTCCACATACATGTAGATGCTTACAATTTTGCCATTGGGTGTATACTAGCTCTACCAGGAGACGTAAAAATTGATTTTCCTATTTCTGATATGGCAGAAAAGAACTATATCATCACCAAAAGTGAAGGACTAGGAATGTTCTATGCCGTAAAAAAGTATAGACATCACCTATTAGCTAACAAATTTGTGTTCTTTGTGGACCACCAAGCCTTATTGTATTTGGTCAACAAGCCACGCAACACAGTAAGAATAGTGAGGTGGTTCATCATTCTTCTGGAATTTGATTTCACTGTAGTTGTAAAAAAGGGCACTACACATCAAAAAGAATATCATTTGTCAAGGATTGTTTTAAGAGAACCACTTAAAGGAGTAGATGATGATCTACGAGATGCATATCTGTTCTTCGTGAAAATGATACCTCGATGGTCAAAAAACATGGTATCATTGATGACCATAGCTCAAGTGGATTTGCGAATACAATTTTTTATTACAATCAGATTAATTGAGCAATTGGCTATGTTCAATCACTAGATGGAAGGCTATACAAAAGAAATCGAGATGGAATATTGCTTTTATGCATTAATCCTGAGGAGAAGACCCAATACCTAAGTCAAACACATTTTATCATAGTAGGACTTCACTTTGCGGAAGATCAAACTATGCGACGGATTTTGAGACTTGGAGCATCTTGGCCAACTATGAGGAGTGATGTTCATTTTTTTGTGAAAAATATTGTCCTCGGTGTCAAAACAAACATCCATACCTCATGTAACATTGTTCCAAATGTCACCTATTCCTAAGTGGAGAAACTACATAAAATGACCATTGGTCATAAAGGGTTCTTCATTAATAAAATATCCATTAACTTGGTTTTTTGTTGCATATTCCATAGGGCAACCCTATGTTGCTACCTATTATTTGTAATAAGTAAATGTTTTTTAGGATCAATCTCCATTATAGTTGTACATGAAATCATACTTCGCCTTACATGATACACTTGGGGTATCCTATAAAAATACGTGGAAAACAAGTTGAGTTACAAAAGTGGATTCTTTTGAGAGTCTATCAGAATATTGCTTCTTGGTAAGATGAGGAGTAGACAGTCCATGTCTATTTAAGAATTATACGAGTTATTCCTATATCTTATCTCCGGTATATTATTCGTTGACTTGCCAATTCACACAATTATTACTCCTATTCAAATCTCTCATGCTTAAATTCTTGTTGAGACGTGTCAAACATATCAAATTTGATTGTATATCATGGGATTACATGTGGATGTCTTTAAAGCGCTAGAAGGGGTACTTTTGTCAAAAAGATGATTGGCACACTACAACATCCATCAAATTGTGGAGTTTAAGAAGTTTTGGGGATCCCTCTATGTTAACCATAGATAGTTCACAAAATGCTCCATCTTTCATGAAGAACAACTCTACTTTTGGAATAAAATATGCATGTGGAAGGTAAATGTACCTAAGGACTTAAACTTAGAGTGCCAACCTTTTGTTTTCTTCTATAAGTAAGCCCAAAACACCTATCAATAGCTTGAATGATATACATCTATAAGAAGCACTCCAATTTTTGGAAGAAATTGCTTGAGGAGATAAAGAGTTAACTTTTGCTCAATTAGAACATCTTGCTTGAGATAATCTACTATTTGCTGAGAAGAGAGAAATAGGCTTTTCTCAATTAGAGCATTTTGCCTGGATAGGTTCTACTATTATTCAAGAATTTTTCTGAAGATAGGTTCTACTAGTAGTTAAGCAGTGAGAACAATAAGTTTGCTCAGTTAGAGCATCTCACTTGAGGTAGGCTTTACTCTTAATTTGAGATCTAAGTAGAGAAAATAGAGGTTTCTCTTGGTCGAAGGGACAATCTCCTGTGAAAATATTGACTGCAATCATTCAATTTGATTTTTGCTACAAGCACATAATTATTGTGTGGGACAGTATTTGACGTGATGCAAGTTTAGAGAGGAGAGCATTACTATTCTTATGGAGAGTTATTTTATTGATCAATGTTTTTAAGGACAAAAACACTCCTTTAAGGAAAGTAATATTGCCACAAAGACAAGGGCATGACTATGTTGGCACACGAGTCAATTGAGCGTCCAAGTTAAGTGGTCTCCTCAAGGTAGGCCAAGAGAAGGTAGGCTAGGAGGTCTGTCAGAGGAGAATGTTTGGGTGGACAAAGGCATGTGTTAGTGCTTGGTCCTCAAAGTTCTCACCTAGAAATGTTGGTATCAAGGACTAAGTCCGAGAGGGAATAGGTCCATTCGAACTACTCCCCAAGTCAAGTCATCAATCAATCAACACCTAGTGGCTATCAAAGCATGTAATCACTATATTCAAACTCAACTAGCTGTCAAGCAATATGGATGTTTCCGTTTCCTCATTGTAAATGTGACCTTCTACTAGCATAAATGGCACTATAATTAGTAGCCAACAAGAACACCAATACCCACATGGAAGTTTAACCGTAGAAGGTTCGGGATCGATGTTCACATATCTTTATTGTTATCATGGGAGCAATGACTCTCAACGTTGGTGGAGTAAAGCGATGTGAATACATCAATAGCCAAGGAACACACACAAACATGAGGAACAAGTATTTCATTTGGCATTTTAGCTTGGCGTATGGTGGGAGATAATTGAGGTTTGGCAGGTCGGATTACGAGGACGTAATTAGGAGTATATAAAGCGGGTGCTGTAAAGGCTGGAATAGTAGTGCCCGCAAAACTGTAAGCAGCAGTGAGCACATCGAGCAGCATTTAGGGCTAGAACCCATCTTCATCATCAACAATGGCAATGGGGAGGGTGGAACTCTGCACAGGTATAAGAATATGGCACGTCTGTGTTATTATTCTACAAGTATACAAAAACCCACGTCTGTGTGCTATAGTCATATCATATGTCGTAATATTATTGATCTCCTTTTCTGGTGAATATCAAGGAGGGGACCTCCGTCGTGCAAGCAGCTACGCCGCTCAAGTGCAGGCTGCACGACCTCGTGCTGACCAACACTCCCGTGGCGACCGGGCTGTGCGAGTGGGAGCTCGTGAACAACTGCCCCTGTGAGGCCTTCAACATCATTGCAGCCTGCCAGGACCGGCGCTGGAACCAGAAGATCATCAGCCGCTTCGCCATGGAGGTGGACGTGCCCACCTTCGGCCACTGCACTCTCCTCCCCAACGTCAAAGTCCAACCCGTCTCCTCCGGCCTCCGCTACGGCCGCACCTACCCCTGCGCTGGCACTCTTCCGCTCTCCCTCGTCAATGTCGCCTTCGCCAACCCCTGCCTTTGATCATAGACTGGCCGGACCACTCGCTCCATCAACATACCTCTTTGTGATCCTTGAACGGACATCCCATTCTTTCTCTCTTGGTCCAGAGTGGAAATTTCATTTGCCTACATAATTGTGAAAATCTCTCTCTCTCTCTCTCTCTCTCTCTCTCTCTCTCTCTCTCTAACTTAAGTACTATATTACATTTTGTTACATGTTTACATCACGATGAGGAATTCCATCGTGTTATTCTGTTGAGGAACTGGCAGTGCTGCACAGTCCTCTAACAATTTATCTCGAATCATAGACCAAGGCAGTTGGAAACTGTAAAAGGTGTGTGTATCAAACAAAGCCGAGTTTCTAGTATTTCACAAAAAGGATAACACCCAAAGTCTTAGAGAAGCAATACATAAGTCTAAACGTGTAGAACCCGTTTGAATTGTTCCAAAAAGCAAACTATATTTGGAAACTTAGTCTTCCAATGCATCATACAAATATCATACAAACATATCCACCAAGCATATATTGTAGGGAAGTTCCAAAATATGTGCTTCGTTGTCTCAAGGGGGCATTTTCCATTAGACATTCTCTTTTTGGCTAACAATTCATCATACATCAGATAGCTTCTTCAACCACCAACATTGATCTAGATTGAACTCGCAAATCTTCTTGCATCTGTTCTCTATCTAAGGCTAAGGGATCAAGTATAGATAGAAACTTTTGGTTGGGGAGGTCCATCAATTTGTTGAAGTCTCTGGCAATGCTCAATCTTTGAATCTTTGATTAAATCGATTGCAAGAAGAAACTTTCAAATTGCTGACATGTGTACACAACTGTCCCCAAGTAATTTTGAGCCCATTTAGTCTGAATCTTCTCTTAGCCACCATAAAGGCAATAATATTTATGTTAGAGTAACAATTTGATTGATTGGGCTTAACCCTCTTATGCTTTTTTTCCCAAGTAAACAGCAGGTGGTTTTTTAAACCCAAAGCTCCACCAACAAGACTCATACCCTAAGGGATTACCTGTATATCTGACTCTACCATCCGAAATGAACAAAGCACATTGTTTTTCTCAAGACTTAACCAGCATATTAGTAGTATTCTTACACAATTGATGATGAGTAGCACAAAACAATTTGTCCCATGCAAACATATCCCAAACACCATGAAAGTACACAACAAGATTATACATCAATTTGTTTCAGTAAGGCTTCCCTACTAGCCAGCATGTGCATTTGCAAATGAAGGATACCCAATCCTCCCAAGTGAATAGGCAATGCCAAATGCTTCCAGGCGAGCCAAGCTACAACAGAAGATCCCCATAAAATCTCAGTATTTTTGATGTAAATCTCGCAACTGGTCAAGTATCAAAGGGAAGAAAACAAAGCATATAGAGGAAATCCACATAGCCTGCACAATCCTCAACCTAACATGAATTGGCCATTTAGTACAATGCCACAAAGCCATTTTGGTTTGGATTTTATCCTCAACCCATTGTGTCAACTATTTTGCAAATACATCAACTCCTAGAGGATAAACAAGGTTCCTGAATACAGTTTCCCTAAGAATTCTCTTTTCTTGCCAAATCAAGCTATGAAAATTATTGTAAAGTCTAGGGGAGACTAGAGCCTGGAATCCACTTCCCAACCTCGCACTATAGCCCCTTCGCCCTAGCTGGATTCTTTTACCACATTGTCTATTCCGGCCCTTGGCCCAATCCAAGACGCTCCGGCCTTGCTCTTGTCCTGACAGTACTCCCCCCTTAAAGAAGAGTTTTAGTCCTTGAAAACAAAAGTGGGAAACTTCTTCTTAAGAACACTAATGTTTTCCCAAGTGGCACCTTCGCCAGGTCAATCTTTCCACTTGATTAAAGATTATCGACACACATGATGACGTGTACGTAAATCATGATAGTCGAGAATTTTGATCAGGTTCATGCGGTAAGGTAAGAGGTTCACCGAAATCGACCTGAATCTTTTGATCAATGGCATTGTCCGCCCTATGTAACTGCTTACGTAAACGGATTACAGTAAACACCGGATGACACGAGCATGTGTAGGTAGCGATAATTTGTAGGCACGATCATCCACTGGCTTGAGTATTTTGAAAGGCCCATAATATCGTGGAGATAATTTAGGTGTTGGCCCAATTTTCAGACTTTCTGAATGCTCTGGTACATGTAAAAATACTTCCTCCCCTTCCTCAAAGCTAGCTTGCCGACGTATCTCATCAGTGTACTTCTTATACCGATCCTGCGCTTGTCGGATAATCTGACGAGCGAGTTTCAGCATATCCATGTGGTCTTGGAGAAAATCCTTACCATGTTGAAGTTTTTCGGTTGCCAATACCACTGTAACAGGTGACCTAGGTTGAAAACCATACATGAGCATGAAAGGACTAAATCCAGTCGTGACATGCGTAGCACGATTGTAGGCAAACTTGAGAATAGATAAATATTCTTCACAGTCTGATTGTTTCTTGCTAACGTATGCGCGTAGCATACCCTCTAGGACTTGGTTAACTCGTTCAGTTTGACCATCCGTTTCTGGATGATTGGTTGTAGTGAGGTTTAGTTGTGTACCCAATTGTTTAAACACAACCCTCCAAAAATGACTATAAAACCTGGGATCACTATCACTGACAATGTTACTTGGCAAACCATACAACTTGTATAGGTTTTCCACAAATAACTTAGCTATTTCTGGAGTCTTAATCGTTGATTTGTTTGGAATAAAATTACATAGTTTAGTCAACCGGTTTACGACCACCCATAGTGAGTCATGACCTCATACAATGGTTGGTAAACCCACAATAAAATCCATAGATATACTTTCCCACTTACCATTGGGGATCTCCAAAGGATGTAAGAGTCCTCTTGCTTTCAGGCGCTCTACTTTGTTAACCTGACATGTTTGGCAATGCAAGACATAACCTTGAACAAAGCCATGTAAACCTCCAATAAAACTGTCGTCGTACGAGAGCATAAATCTTTCTAATACTTGGGTGCCCTGCGCTTGGACTATCATGACATTCATAAAGAATTTGGAGTCGAATGTCTGTGTCCGTCGGTACACAAACTCTCCCCTTATGGAGTAGGTACCCATTGTCGATGGTGAAATGCTTCCATCGCTGTAGTTCATCACTCAACAGAGAAGAACTATGTATGGAGGTTAACGCTACACTACCTTCATTGGAGTGAGAAGGATCCCTCATTTTTACACGGCTCCACACTTTGGAATATGCATCATCATGCTCATATTTTCCCTTTAGAAAATCCAAAAATTCATTAAGAAGTTCCATGAACAAGAAAATTGATCCCCGGTATACGACTAAGAGAGTTCGTCAGTCACCACATTGTATCGTCCTTTATGATACCGGAGCTTGGCGTCATATTCTTGAAGAATCTCAGTCCACCTGGCTTTCCCATTCTTCAAACAAGTTTCTTGTGTAAACCATTTGATGCTTTCATGGTCAAACACAATCTCAAACTGAGCACTATACAAATAATGTCTCCATGTTTTTAAAGCAGACACTATTGCATAGAGTTCACGTTCAAAAGCAGAGTAGTTTTGCTGTGCTGCATCAAGCTTATTTCTTTAAAATGAAATTGGCCGCCCGTCTTGTAACATGACTGCTCCAATAGCACGGTCATTGGCATCCATTTCCAAAACGAATGGTTTCAAAGAATCTACAATAGCTAGTATTGGAGTTGTAGCTAATGCATCCTTGAGCATATCAAAACTATGATGTCGAACGGGTCCCCACTGAAAAGCTTTGCCTTTGCCTTTCAGTTGATCCGTCATGGGAACATCAATATTAGCATAGTTTTTAATGAACCTTTGATAAAAACCTGCAAATCCTAAAAGAAATTGTAACTCTTTCAAATTTTTAGGAGAAGGCCAATGCCAAATTGTATCCACTTTGGATTGATCCATATGTAGCCCATTAGCTGAATTAACATGTCCAAGATAGTGAATTTCTTCTTTCAGAAAAAATCACACTTAGATTCCTTGGCATGTAATTGATTTGTTTGTAACAATTCAAACACCTGCCTCAGATGTTGTAAGTGTTCTTCTTTAGAAGCACTGTATACAAGAATGTCATTGAGAAAAACGATGACAAATTTGCCCAACTACGGCCTCAAGACACTATCCATAAGTGTCATGAAGGTTGCGGGCGCATTGGTTAAGCCAAATGGTATAACCAAAAACTCATAGTGTCCAAACCTTGTTCGGAATGCAGTTTTGGGTATATCAGCACGTCGAATACGTACTTGGTGATAACTTGACCGCAAGTCTATTTTCATAAAAATACAAGCATGAGTGAGCTTGTCGAACAACTCATCCACGCGTGGCAATGGGTACTTGTTCTTAACAGTAACCACATTTAAGGCACGGTAATCTACGCACAAGCACATACTACCATCTTTTTTCTTCACTAATAGGATAGGAAAAGCGCATGGTGAAGAACTGGGTTGAATAAACCCTTTACTAAGATAGTCAGCAAGCTGACGTTCCACCTCAGTAGCTTGAGAGTAACTCATGCGGTAGGGTGGTTTACTGACAGGTTTACTGTCTGCAACCACATCGATGCTATGTTGCACCGATCGTGTCGATGATAATCCTGGTGGCAAATCATTAGGAAAAACATCATGAAACTACTTTTATAATTTTTCTAAATCACGAGAAAACTTTGCTTGTTGGGAAGTAGCCATTGGTGGAAGAGATGAGAGAGAAGCATGCGGCGTTGAGGAATGTTCAACATATTTAATGTTAGAGAGAAAATCGGACAATGAGTAACACAATAAAACTTGATCTATTTCATTATGATAAATGAGCTATATAAGCTTAGCTGTACATATCAGTGGTGAAGAAGTCTCTCCTAACAACAACACATGTCCACCATGGATTCAAACATCAAGCTGTTGTGCTCATAGCTACGCTTCAGTGATGGTCCTAGGCTATGCAACCATTCCCTACCTAGAACCACCTCTGCCCTCTGCATATTCATAACCAAAAATTCCAAGGATGTGGAGTAGCCTTGTACCTCCAACGGGACAGCTCAGACTTGAGTATCCTAGACTTCGGCATCATATCCATTCATCATTGCTACCTTGTAGTGGTGGGTACTTGGAGTTTGAGGCAATTTGAGTTTTTTCACCAATCCATAATTGAAAAAATTGTGAGTAGCACCGTCATCTACCAAGATGCGCATCTTGTGCCCTTGCAGAGATCCGTGCATACGTACTAACTCATGGGATCCAAAGGTCTATTGCCACATGGAAGCTTTGAGACAGCATTCATGCACCACCTCGGTGTGTGTTACTTCCACTGTAGAGAATCGTGAGGAAGACTCAAGAGGCAGCAGTTGCACCATGTGCACTAGTTTCTCCTTGCCATGAGCAACAAATTTCCCATTGAGACAATCCTTTTTGCCATGACCGCTTCCTAAGCATTGAAAACATAATTTCTCTTTCTTAGCTTTATCAAAGTCCTCACGAGAGAGAGGACCTCTAGACCCCTTGGATTTTTTAGATGCTTCAGAATTGGCTACTATAAATTTTCTTTTATTGTGCCCGTACTGTGTGCGTAAATTACCGTGCGTATTAGCAGGCACGTGATTATGATGTGATTTATTTTCATCTGGATCATCATGAATATGTGCTTTCACTATGGCTTCCTCAAGTGTTTTAGGGTCTTGAGTCTTGACGTGCTTCTTAAGCTTTGGCGTCAAACCATGGATAAACCCACATACATGCTGAAAGGTGTCTAGTCCTTCCAACTTGAGGACAAAATCCCGATAGTGAGATATATGTTCAAGTAATGATGGGTATTGGCGCATGAAACATGTGTCAAGAATTCGATCTGCCTCATTTGTAGGCAAGAATTCTTTGCGAAACATAGTCTCAAAAGTTGACCAACTCTGTGGTATGATATTCTTCTCCTTGATAGACATCCACCACTTGTAGGCCTTGCCTTCCAGATTTAAGCTTGTTTGCAATGATCTGACTGCATCTGGAGTACACCGTAAGGCATGAATTCCATCCCACTTTTGCGAGAAAGACATTCACTGCATCCTTATTTCAATCTCAATCTTCTCCCTTAAAAGTCGGTGGTTTGGTGTTTTTCAACAACCATCCACCTCCTTTGCAGTGAGAGTGTGCAAAGAATCTGGAGATGGACCATGTCCATGATCAGAAGGGCCTTGCCCCTGTGTAGCAACGTGCTCATGCATGTGTGTGGCAATAGGGCCCTTGGCCTGCTGCTACGTAAGTTGTATCACTAAATGTAGATAATTTAGTGACGTTTTCATTTAAAGATGCAAAATTTCCTTCCATGACTAATATGCGTGTCTGAATGCACGAAATTCTTGAATATCAAGTAGTTCATATGCGTCGTCACCTACCGTAGCGTCGGGGGGCACTCTTCGTGAAGCATCCGACCGCGAGCCATCATGGATAGGATTAGGTGTTTTGATGCTCGAAAATTAAAAGTCATATTAATATTTGAATCCATGGCAACACTGCAGTGGAAGGAATAGAAAGGAAAAATACCTGAGTCGAGAAGGTGTCCCATAGATGTAGGATGTACCGCAACCGATAATTATCAAGAAATAATCCTGTAGACGTAGAATGTACCGTCACGGTAATTAGTTGTGCTAATTGCGTTCGTGCTCCAAGCTTGAAGCGACCGGAAAGTTTGCTGGTAGTCCAAGCTTTAGTGAACTGTAAAATCACCTGTTGTTCAAGGGCACCAATGAGATTTGACGCAGTTGGCGGTAGGTTTCAAAGCAAATAGTTGTTTTTCTGCATTCTCATGAAGTTACCAAGAATGTATGGTGTCTAGGAAACAATCCCAACCGCTCACGAGCAAAGGGAAGAACCCTACTGTGGGTACCCACCCTTAAGCTTCAAAAACATTTTGTTGTCCAATAATCCTAGGGGTTTTGGGCGCCTGTAGTGTGGAAAAAAGCTTGACTGCAGTGCTGTTGGCAACGAGAATGATTAGGAGAGAGAGGTATCTTGCTCGATGTTGCTCGGGGGGGCTCGCCCTCTGTCGGGTATGCCTCAGCAGGCCACCACGACCCCATCCGGCTAAAACGTGCCCGCTTTCGTCATGGTCAACCTCTGTGGTGTTCTCCCCACCAAGGTTGCCTGCATATGCCCTTGAGGGTCTTTTATTTTTTTGCTTAGCAAGTGGCCATGCCCGCCTCCTTCTCTCTTTGCATGTGCATGCTTAACCAAAAGCAGTGGTCCACGACCCATCCCTCTTGCCTAGAATAACCTTGCTCTTGATACCAGTGTAAAGACTAGGGGAGACTAGAGCCTAGAATCCACCTCCCAACCTCCACACTATAGCCCCTTTGACCTAGCTGGATTCCCTTTCCACATTGCCTAGTCCGGCCCTTGGCCCAGTCCAAGACTCTCTGGCCTTGCCATTGTCTTGACAATTATCTCTACAGATACGTCTATCAACAGAGACTTCCCCAGATTCAAATCTAAAGCAGCTACAAGAGAATAAAAATTTGAGTATGACATACATTCACCAATATTAGCATTCTCAGCATGGGAGAAAATAATATTGTCATCTTTTAACCCCAAATCAAGTACATGATAAGATCCATTATGTACATAAAATATTCTGTTTGGAGCAACTGAACATAGGATGCAGCTTGTTTCTGGTACAATATTGTTTCGATATTTAATAGCATATGCTCTATTACGATCTGTGTCAAATCGACTCTTATAGGACATATGAGTGGGATGATCAGATCGTCCACAATATTCACAAGAAGAAGAAGAAGAGTCTCTAGATAAACGTGGTTGTTTAGTGTTAATATTGTGTTCTTCATCTGTTGTAGTAAGAACATTTCTTATTAGCAAATTTGAGACGAGAGAAAATATTGCCGCGACAGTCACCTCTGCGGTTTCCTCTTTGAAATGGACGCCTTCGAGCATTGAAAGCACATTCGATTTGTTGTGACTCAGTATCCTCTTGTGAAATCATAGTTGTATCATGACCATCATTACGTCATTCTTGACGTTGAGAGCATTCAATTAAAGACATGCAGGCTTGGTCAAAATCGAGACCATCTTTATTAGATAGAATAGTAAAAATGCTATCATAAGAAGAGTCCTTCACCATATCAAGAAGAAAGTGTAATCAGTTGTTTTTGTGAAACAGGATCATCGACAGCACCAAGTTGATTAAAAATAGATTTGAAAGACTCAATGTATCTCATCATCACAGTACTAACTTCATATTGTAAGTTGTTATGCAACCCTCTTAAATAAAGTATTTTTGTAACAGATTTCTTCTGAAAGTTTGTAATAAGGTACTTCCATATGTCATGGAAAGTAGGCAGTCCATACATATGAAGCAAAAGGAATCAGTAAGAGCAGAAAGAATATACCGACATGCTTCTTTATCATATTGTTGCCAATCGGTATACGCAACATTCCAATCTTCCAATATAGGTCCTTCAGTGATAATCACAATTTCATGATCCGTATGAACAGGCTGAGGCGGACAAATACGATTTCGAAGGACAACATCAGAGAGTTCATCGCCTTCAAGAATTAGCAACATCTTTGCTTTCCAGCCTGGAAATCCTTGGCCTTGGAAAAGAGGAACAGAACAAGGAAAGCCGTTGACACGAATAGTCATAGCAATATCTAGTTGTGAGAAAACGTAAAAGATAAGATCGCAGAATCTGTACACCATATATGGTGAAGGCTGCAATTGAGAAAAAGAGAAATATGATGACTGTGTTCTGTCAATGATAAAACGCAAGAAGGATGCTCAATAAACGTCAAAGATCTGAGGGACGTCACCCAAAAAACAGGGAAAAAGAGACGTTATTAATAAAAGAGTCCTCAAAATAGAGTGACGTGAGATGCAAGATTGACGGCCACAATATAAGCAACAAAAAGCTAAGATTGCTCAAAAACGTCGATGCCAAAATTACAAAAATGATCGCAGACGCTTCATGAAGACGCACGAGGAAGAAAGCTGCGTGAAGCTCAATTGCAATAAAAACAACAAAACTTTTTGCTGTAAACTCCGATTGACGCAAACCCATAACTCAAATCAAAGAGCTCGAGGAGACGAACAAGGTTAGGATGAAAAGTGTCATTTAGCTGTGCTTCATTGCGCATTTTCCGTTTCTCTAAATTTTGAGTAGAAGACCCTCAAAAATTGAGACAAAGGGCAGGGTGTCAAAAGACAAATCAACAAGAAAACGTAATCAATGATTCACCATATTGATTATCAATAAACACCACACAAAGTACTAATCGTATTCTTATTAACACAAAACAACCATAGTTAACAAGAATCAATCCTTAAAAATAAAATTTGTAGCAATTCTAAATCTTACATGTGAATCACATACACATACTATTTTGTCACCATAATGTGAATCGGCGCGTGATCATTACCGCTGTGATACCATGTTGATGAGAGAGAGAGAGAGAGAGAGAGAGAGAGAGAGAGAGAGAGAGAGAGAGAGAGAGAGAGAAGAGACACACCATGTAGGCTCTCAAAGACTGATTCATATTGAGGACACGATACAAATATATAGGTGAGACCAAGTTGAGTAGAGTGAGCCATATATAGATCCAATAGAAATCACTTGAGAGTAAGCAAACAAAATGTGTGTATGTGTGTGTGCCTTAGGGGATGCACTATGCAATCATGTTAGTTTATAACCTGAGTTCAAAAGGAGGGGTTTTAAAAATAAAATATTTAGGCAATTTAATAGAGATACATTAAAATAAGGGGGTTGAATATTCAATTTTGAACCCTAAAATAAGGGGTCATTTTATTCATTCAGACATGTGAAAAGAGGGGTTTTTCTAATACCCCGCAAATGCATGTTATATAGGGTGATACTGAATGGTGAACCCACGAGGTGTGTGTGTGTGTGTGTGTGTGTGTGTGTGTGAGAGAGAGTGTGAGAGAGAGAGAGAGAGAGAGAGAGAGAGAGAGAGAGAGAGAGAGAGATTGAGTGTGTGTATGTATGTGCATCCACCCTTACCCTGATATCATACTCAATGTTGAAACCATAGACCCATTGAGTATGCGCCTACTACCTCATCAAGTCCATGAGGGTAAAAAATTCAAGTGTGAAGCCAATCAAGTTGTTATATTAAAATTAAAGAAGAAAGACAAGCACAATCATGCTTGATAGTCTTGATATTGACCGATGATGTCTCTGTGAACATTATACTCTAGTAGAAATTTAAAGGCATTGTGATCCATTTGAGAAAAGTATGCAATATCTTCAAAGTATTTATGTGAACATGAAAATTCCATATTGGATACAAATTCTAGCAAGAGGAAGTCTGATGAGTAGCTCTTATCTACTCCAACCAATCAAGTCAAATGACTCAGAAGGCTATGAATATGAACCCTTATCTGAGGCTAGTGTCCATACCAACTAGCACGTATCAAAGAAAAGGGATTTACCACCGACAATGGGCCTATGAACGACCATAAACAACACAATAGTTTAAAGCCAATATCCCCACCAACCCATTTGCCTAAGAAGTGTCTGTGTTTAGGATGTGTATGTTGTTTTACTAAGATACTACTTATACACAAAAGAACATTTTGTTCAAAGGTAAACTTGATTAAGACATTAGTAAGGTGATCAAAGAACCTATCGAACTTCTCTCACCATCCCGTTTACCAAGGTTTTTTTATCTAAAAGATTAGAAATCCCATGGTACCATAATTACAATATTTTGTCTATGCAAAGTAACATCGTGGCAAAGAAACCATCATGACCATAAAAGCAATAGAGAAACCATGTTGATCCTGAAAGACTATAGAAGCTAAAGAGCAAAAACCCATCAACATTTTCATGAGTGAAAAAAAGTGGTAGTTAGACCAAACATCAATCAAAGCCAACCCATCGGCCTCATCAAACTATTACAAGTACAATAATGAATGTTCCCCATTGATCAATCAAGCATCTATAGATATTTATTATTCTAATAGCATCCCTGAGATCTGCTACTATTATGAAATTCTTCCACTATTTTTACTCTACGTATAGGTCATAGTAGCAAGCAAGAAAAAGGAAACCCATATAGAAGAGAAAGAAGAATTAGTTGTTCTATATTGTTTATTTTCCTTGATTGAGCTCTTCATCCTTAATTATGCACATCACGAACAACACAGCCATTGGTCTGATACAACTATAACACAACAAATACGCGGTGACCCTAAAATCCATAAAATATCATCACTCATATAAGAATTATACAAGCATACCTCCATAAGTTTTTGTATATGTTGCTCATCAAGATTAATGATTAGAGAGTAAGAGAGACAGAGAAAGACCAAGCGTGCTATATGAACCTCCAAATTGGAGTGGCACACATATCGTTGTGAGAGAGAAGAGGAGAAGAGAGTAGAAGATTATAGACACAAGTCACTATGTAAAATCTCCCCCGTACAAGAGTGAGAGTTTTGCTCTTGCAATAGGAAAGATTGCAATGCTCAAAATGATTACAAATGTCTACTTGGACATCAAAGGACCATTGGTCATAAAGGGTTCTTCATTAATAAAATATCCATTAAATTGGTTTTTTGTTGCATATTCTATAGGGCAACCCTATGTTGCTACCTATTATTTGTAATAAGTAAATGTTTTTTAGGATCAATCTTTATTATAGTTGTACATGAAATCATACTTCGCCTTTCATGATACACTTGGGGTATCCTATAAGAATACATGGAACACAAGTTGAGTTACAAAAGTGGATTCTTTTGAGAGTCTATCAGAACATTTCTTCGTGGTAAGATGAGGAGTAGACACTCCATGTCTATTTAAGAATTATACGAGTTATTCCTATATCTTATCCTGTGTATATTATTCGTTGACTTGACAAGTCACACAAATTATTACTCCTATTCAAATCTCTCATGCTTGAATTCTTGTTGAGATGTGTCAAAGATACCAAATTTGATAGTATATCATGGGATTACATGTGTATGCTTTAAAGTGCTAGAAGGGCTACTTTTGTCAAAAAGATGATTGGCACACTACAACATCCATCAAATTGTAAGGTTTAAGAAGTTGTGGGGATCCCTCTATGTTAACCATAGATAGTTCACAAAATGCTCCGTCTTTCATGAAGAACAACTCTAGTTTTGGAATAGAATCTCCATGTGGAAGGTAAATGTACCTAAGGACTTAGAGTGCCAACCTTTTTTTTTCTTCTATAAGTAAGCCCAAAACACCTATCCATCGCTTGAATGATATACATCTGTAAGAAGCACTCCAATTTTTGGAAGAAATTTTTTGAGGAGATAAAGAGCTAACTTTTGCTCAGCTATAACATCTTGCTAGAGATAATCTACTATTCACTGAGAAGAGACAATAGTAGGTTTTTCTCACTTAGAGCATTTTGCTTGAGATACGCTGTACTATTAGTTAATGAAAGAGAGAAATAGGCTTTTCTCAGTTAGAGCGTTTTGCCTGGGATAGGTTCTACTATTAGTCAAGAGTTTTTCTGAAGATAGGTTCTAATAGTAGTTAAGTAGTGAGAAAAATAAGTTTGCTCAGTTAGACCATCTCACGTGAGGTAGGCTTTACTCTTAATTTGAGATCTAAGTAGAGAAAGTAGAGGTTTCTCTTGGTCAAAGGGGCGATCTCCTGAGAAAATATTGACTGCAATCATTCAATTTGATTTTTTCTACAAGCACATAATTCCACATATGAGTGCCAGATGTAATGGTACGTACTGCGTGGGATAGCATTTGACGTGATGCAAGTTTAGAGAGGAGAGCATTAATATTCTTATGGAGAGTTATTTCATTGATCAATGTTTCTAAGGACAAAAACTCTCCTTCAAGGGGAGTAATATTTCCACAAAGACAAGGGCAGGACTATGTTGGCACATGAGTCAATTGATCATCGAAGTGAAGTGGTCTCCTCAAGGTAGGCCAAGAGAAGGTAGGCTACGAGGTCTGTAGGAGGAGTATGGTTGGGTGGACAAAGGCATGTGTTAGTCCTTGGCCCTCAAAGTTCTCACCTAAAAATGTTGGCAAAAATGAAACTGAACAAGCTCCACCAAGGTATCAACTTGGTATCAAGGACTAAGTCCGAGAGGGAATAGGTCCATTCGAACTACTCCCCAAGTCAATTCAACTAGGTGTCATGCAATATGGACGTTTCCTTTTCCTATTGTAAATGTGACCTTTTACTAGCATAAATGGCACTATAATTAGTAGCCAACATGAACACCAATACCCACATGGAAGGTTACCCGTAGAAGGTTAGGGGATCGATGTTCACATATCAGTTATCACGGGAGCAATGACTCTCAACGTTGGTGGAGTAGAGCCATGTGAATACATGAATAGCCAAGGAACACAAACACACACATATGAGGAACAAGTATTTGATTTGGCTTTTCAGGTTTGACAGGTCGGATTACGAGGACGTAATTGGGAGTATATAAAGCGGGTGCTGTGAAGGCTGGAATAGTAGTGCCCGCAAAACTGTAAGCAGCAGTGAGCACATCGAGCAGCGTTTAGGGCTAGAACCCATCTTCATCATCAACAATGGCAATGGGGAGAGCGGCACTCTGCACAGGTATAAGAATATGGCTTCCTGTCACTCAATTATGTGGTTGATATAATTGAGTGAGTGCTTGAGTGCGTTATTATTCTACAAGTATACAAAAACGCACGTCTGTGTGCTATAGTCATATCATATGTCGTAATATTATTGATCTCCTTTTCTACCGCAGTGGCGATGGTGGCGGCGCTGCTGCTAAATATCATAGAGGGGACCTCCGTTGTGCAAGCAGCTACGCCCCGCAAGTGCAGGCTGCACGACCTCGTGCTGACCAACACTCCCGTGGCGACCGGGCTGTGCGAGTGGGAGCTCGTGAACAACTGCCCCTGTGAGGCCTTCAACATCATTGCAGCCTGCCAGGACCGGCGCTGGAACCAGAAGATCATCAGCCGCTTCGCCATGGAGGTGGACGTGCCCACCTTCGGCCACTGCACTGTCCTCCCCAACGTCAAAGTCCAACCCGCTTCTCCGGCCTCCGCTACGGACGCACCTACCCCTGCGCTGGCACTCTTCCGCTCTCCCTCGTCAATGTCGCCTTCGCCAACCCCTGCCTTTGATCATAGAGACTGGCCGGACGACTCGCTCCATCAACATACCTCTTTCTGATCCTTGAACGGACATTCCATTTTCACCATTCTTTCTTATCGGTGCTATTATTGGTCCAGAGTGAAAATTTCATTTGCCTACATAATTGTGAAACTCTCTCTCTCTCTCTCTCTCTCTCTCTCTCTAACTTAAAGTACTATATTACATTTTGTTACATGTTTACATCATGATGAGGAATTCCATCGTGTTATTCTGTTGAGGAACTGGCAGTGCCACACAATCCTCTAACAATCTATCTCGAATCATAGACCAAGGCAGTTGGAAACTGTGAAAGGTGTGTATCAAACAAAGCCGAGTTTCTAGCATTTCACAAAAAGGATAACACCCAAAGTCTCAGAGAAGCAATACATAAGTCTAAACGTGTAGAACCCGTTTGAATTGTTCCATAAAGCAGTCTATATTCAGAAACTTAGTCTTCCAATGCATCATACAAGTATCATACAAACATATCCACCAAGCATATATTGTAGGGAAGTTCCAAAATATGTGCTTCGTTGTCTCAAGGGGGCATTTTCCATCAGACATTCTCTTTTTGGCTAACAATAATTCACCATACATCAGATAGCTTCTTCAACCACCAACATTGATCTAGATTGAACTCGCAAATCTTGCTGCATCGTTCTCTATCTAAGGCTAAGGGATCAAGTGTAGATAGAAACGTTTGGTTGGGGAGGTGCATCAAGTTGTTGAAGTCTCTGGCAATGCTCAATCTCTAAATCTTTGATTAAATCTTGATTGCAACAAGAAACTTTCAAATTGTTGACATGTGTACACAACTATCCCCAAGTAATTTTGAGCCCATTTCCTAGTCTGAATCTTCTCTTAGCCACCATAAACGAAATAATATTTCTGTTAGAGTAACAATTTGATTGATTGGGCTTAACCCTCTCATGCTTTTTTTCCCAAGTAAACAGCGGGTGGTTTTTTAAACCCAAAGCTCCAACAACAAGACTCATACCCTAAGGGATTACCTGTATATCTGACTCTACCATCCCAAATCAACAAAGCACATAGATTTTTTCAAGACTTAACCAGCATATTAGCAGTATTCCCACACAATTGAACATGAGTAGCACAAAACAATTTGTCCCATGCAAACATATCCAAACACCATGAAAGTACATAACAAAATTATCCATCAATTTGTTTCAGTAAGGTTTCCCTACTAGCAAGCATGTGCATTTGCAAATGAAGGATACCCAATCCTCCCAAGTGAATAGGCAAGGCCAAATGCTTCCAGGGAGCCAAGCTACAACAGAAGATCCCCATAAAATCTCAGTTTTTTTGATGTAAATCTCGCAACTGGTCAAGTATCAAAGGGAAGAAAACAAAATATATAGAGGAAATCCAAATAGCCTGCACAATCCTTCACCTAACATGAATTGACCATTTAGTACAATGCCACAACCCATTTTGGTTTGGATTATATCCCCCATTGTGTCAACTATTTTGCAGATACATCAACTCCTAGAGGATAACCAAGGTTCCTGAATACATTTTCCCTAAGAATTCCCTTTGCTTGCCAAATCAAGCTATGAAAATTATTGTAAAGACTAGGGGAAACTAGATCTTGGAATCCACCTCCCAACCTCCCACTATAGCCCCTTTTCCCTAGTGGATTCTTTTTCACATTGCCTAGTCTGGCCCTTGGTCCAGTCCAAGACTCTATGGCCTTGCCCTTGTCCTGACATTACTTCCCCCTTAAGGAAGAGTTTTAGACCTTGAAAACAAAAGTGGGAAACTTCTTCTTAAGAACACTAATGTTTTCCCAAGTGGCACCTTCCTCAGGTCGATCTTTCCACTTGATTAAATCTTGTCGACGCACATGATGATGTGTACGTAAATCATGATCGTCGAGAATTCGTTCAGGTTCATGCGGTAGGGTAAGAGGTTCAACGAAATGGACCAAAATCTTTGGTCAAGGCATTGTCATCCCCATGTAATGGCTTATGTAAACGGCTTATAGAAACACCGGATGAACACGAGCATGTGTACGTAGCGATAATTTTGTAGGCACGATCATCCACTCGCTTGAGTATTTGAAAGGCCCATAATATCGTGGAGATAATTTAGGTGTTGGCCCAGTTTTCAGACTTTTTGAATGCTCTGGCACACGTAAAATTACTTCCTCCCCTTCCTCAAAAGGTAACTTGCTCGACGTTTCTCATCAGTGTACTTCTTATACCGATCCTGCACTTGTCGGATAATCTGACGAGCGAGTTTCAGCATATCCATGTGGTCTTGGAGAAAATCCTTAACCTGTTGGAGTTTTTCGGTTGCCAATCCCATCGTAACAGGTGACCTAGGCTGAAAACCATACATGAGCATGCAAGGACTAAATCCAGTTGTGACATGCTTAGCACTATTGTAAGAAAACTTGAGAATAGGTAAATATTCTTTCCAATCTGACTGTTTCTTGCTAACGTATGCGCGTAGCATATCCTCTAGCACTTAGTTAACTCGTTCAATTTGACCATCCGTTTCTGGATGATCGGTTGTACTGAGGTTTAGTTGTGTACCCAATCATTTAAACACAACGCTCCAAAAATGACTATTAAACTAGGGATCACGATCACTGACATTGTTACTTGGCAAACCATACAACTTATATAGGTTGTCCACAAATAACTTAGCTAATTCTGGAGTCTTAATCGTTGATTTGGTTGGAATAAACTTACATAGTTTAGTCAACCGGTCTACGACCACCCATACTGAGTCATGACCTCGTATAGTGGGTTGGTAAACCCACAATAAAATCCATAGTTATACTTTCCCACTTACCATTGGGGATCTCCAAAGGATGTAAGAGTCCTCTTGCTTTCAGGGGCTCTGCTTTGTTAACCTGACATTTTTGGCAATGCAAGACATAATCTTGAACAAAGCCATGTAAACCTGGCCAGTAAAACTATCGTTGTACCAGAGCATAAATCTTTCTAATACTCGGGTGCCCTGCACTTGGACTATCATGACATTCATAAAGAATTTGGTGCCGAATGTCTGTGTCCGTCGGTACACAAAACTCTCCCCTTATGGAGTAGGTACCCAATGTCGATGGTGAAATGCTTCCATCGCTGTAGTTCATCAGTCAGACAGAGGAGAACTATGTTCCCCATCCTTTCTTATCGGTCCTATTATTGGTTTAGAGTGGAAATTTCATTTTCCTATATAATTGCGAAAATCTCTCTCTCTCTCTCTCTCTCTCTCTCTCTAACTTAAGTACTATATTACATTTTGTTACATTTACATCATGGCGAGGAATTCCATCGTCTTATTCTGTTGAGGATTTGGCAGTGCTACACAGTTCTCTAACAATTTATCTCGAATCATACACCAAGGTAGTGTGAAACTGTGAAAGGTGTGTGTATCAAACAAAGCTGAGTTTCTAGCATTCCACAAAAAGGATAACACCCAAAGTCTGAGAAAAGCAATACATAAGTCTAAACGTGTAGAACCCGGTTGAATTGTTCCAAAAAGCAGTCTATATTTAGAAACTTAGTCTTCCAATGCATCATACAAATATCATACAAACATACCCATCAAGCATATAATGTAGGGAAGTTCCAAAATATGTGCTTCGTTGTCTCAAGATGACCACATTTGGGGCATTTTCCATCACACATTCTCTTTTTGACTAACAATTCACCCATGGGGAGAGCCCCTGTCAGGATATTCCACCATACATCAGATAGCTTCTTCAACCACCAGCTTTGATCTAGATTGAACTCGCAAACCTTGTTGCATCTGTTCTCTATTTAAGGCTAAAGGATCAAGTGTAGATAGAAACTTTTGGTTGGGGAGGTCCATCAATTTGTTGAAGTCTCTGACAATGCTCAATCTTAGAATCTTTGATTAAATCTTCATTGCAACGAATTTTTCAAATTGCTAACATGTGTACACAACTATTCCCAAGTAATTTTGAGCCCATTTTATAGTCTGAATGTTCTCTTAGCCACCATAAACGAAATAATATTTCTGTTAGAGTAACAATTTGATTGATTGGGCTTAACCCTCTTATGGTTTTTTGCCCAAGAAAACAGCGGGTGGTTTTTTAAACCCAAAGCTCCAACAACAAGACTCATACCCTAAGGGATTACTTGTATATCTAACTCTACCATACCAAATCAACAAAGCACATAGACTTTTTCAAGACTTAACCAGCATATTAGCAGTCTTCCCACACAATTGAACATGAGTAGCACAAAAAAATTTGTCCCATGCAAACATATTCCAAACACCATGAAAGTACACAAAAAAATTATCCATCAATTTGTTTCAGTAAGGTTTCCGTACTAGCCAGCATGTGCATTAATTTGCAAATGAAGGATACCCAATCCTCCCAAGTGAATAGGCAATGCCAAATGCTTCCAAGCGAGCCAGGCTACAACAGAAGATCCCCATAAAATATCACTAATGTTGATGTAAATTTTGCAATTGGTCAAGGATCAAAGGGAAGAAAATATAACATATAGAGGAAATCCCAATAGACTGCACAATCCTTAACCTAACATGAGTTGGCCATTTAGTACAACACCACGAAGCCATTTTGGTTTGGATTTTATCCTCAACCCATTGTGTCGACTAGTTTGCAGATACATTAACTCCTAGAGGATCACCAAGGTTCCTGAATACAGTTCCCCTAAGACTTCTCTTTTCTTGCCAAATCAAGCTATGAAAATTATCTTTGCACATACATCTATCAACAGAGACTTCCCCAAATTCAAATCTAAAGCACCTACAAGCGAATAAAAATTCAAGTATGATATATATTCACCAATATTAGCATTCTGAGTATCCGAGAAAATAATAGTGTCATCTTAAAACCCCAAATCAAGAACATGATGAGAGCTGTGACGAGACACAGGAATACAACAAGTGAATAACAAAAATTTGCAAGTACACAGAGTAGACACAGGAAATCAGAGATGTATATTGAAATCAATTATTCCCGAGTACAAGAAGAGTGTAGCTCGTATCAACCTCCCGACCACCCTCGAGCTATCTCACTCTCAATCTGTGCACAGTTCTCAATCGCACTCTCACTCTCACTCTCAATCTCAATCACAAGGCGCCTTCACTGTAGAATAGCCTCCTTCTCCACAGGCAAAAAGTGAGGCAAAAATTGGCTATTTTCGTCCTTCTGTTAGTCTTTAGCAAAAGCGGTCCAAAATAGGTTCCGAAAAGAGACGTCCTGCATTCAAACGCATAAGAACCACAAAAACGCAACCCACACTCGCAAGTTAGCAATTTTAGAAACTTTTTTTGGCCATTTTCAGTAAGCCATAACTCCCAAACGGTTCAGAATTTGACCGGGTTTGTCTCACATGAATTTGTTCGTCTCATCGAGCTCTTCGAAAGTTGTGAGACGCGAAAAATCCATATCCTGCTCAGTGTGCCCGAAAATTTACCTGCAAGTCAGCACTTTTCACAAAACAGTCTAAAACAGCATTTTCTCACTTTTTCTCTAATCTACGGGCTGAAACGGGCATCAAAATACAAAACACAAAGAAGCATTATTTTTCCTCGTGTCAAGGGCTACAATTGCTACATACAAACTTTTCCAAATTTTGACCATAGTACCCTCGAAACCGGCTCCCGAGGGGTGTCCCTGGTCAAAATTTGAAACTTCACGAGAACGATTAAAATGAAATCCTATACCGTGGAAAAACACTGGAACGAACAAAATGTACTCTAAACAAAAATATTCATCAAAACTTTGCAGAATAGTCCTATTACAAGAGCCTACCTACAGCCCTTTCAAGTTACCATTTGTTGCGTGAGCATGGAGAAAGAAGAAGAGGGGATGGGTTTTTTAGCAAATAACAACAGGCTAAGAGGACATCCCTACCTAACAGATCTTCCCACCTTAATACCGGGATATAATCATTCATTAACCAATACCTTGGATATAGCTCTCAAACCCAACAATCGAACACAAGTAGGAATTCTATGTTCAAATCCTAGTCTCTGCATTACACTGTCAGCACAATAACTCACAAACTCTCGAGAAACATGTTTGCCTCCATTGTCACTACAAAGCTTCTTAAGGCGACGACACCAGTTTGAAGTTCCGCAGCCTTGTGGAATTGTTTGAAAACAGATAAGGCCTCAGATGTTTATCTAAGTAAAAATACAATCGTATAGCATGAGAAATCATCAATGAAAGTAATGAAATAGAGATATTGTGATCTCGGACCCTAAAATCCATAGAATATCATAGCACTCGTATCAGAATTATACAAGCATACCTCAATAATTGTTTCTATATGTTGCTCATCAAGATTAATGATAATAGAGTAAGAGAGATAGAGCAAGACCAAGCGTTCTATATGAACCTCCAAGATTGGCGTGGCACACATATCGTTGTGAGAGAGAAGAGGACAAGAGAGTAGAAGATTATAGACACAAGTCACTAGGTACAATCTCCCCCGTACAAGAGTGAGATTTTTTCTCTTGCAATACGGAAGATTGCAATGCTCAAAATGATTACAAATGTATACTTGGACATAAAATAACCATTGATCATAAAGGTTTCTTCATTAATAAAATATCTGTTAACTTGGTTTTTGGTTGCATAGTCCATCGGACAACCCTATATTGCTACCTATTATTTGTAATAAGTAAATGTTTTTTAGGATCAATCTCCATTATAGTTTTACATGAAATCATATTTCTCCTTTCATGATACACTTGGGGTATCTTATAAGAATACATGGAACACAAGCTGAGTTACAAAAGTGGATTCTTTTGAGAATCTATCAAAATATTGCTTCTTGGTAAGATGAGGAGTAGACACTCCATGTCTATTTAAGAATTATACGAGTTATTCCTATATCTTATCTCGTGTATATTATTAGTTGACTTGACAAGTCACACAAATTATTACTCCTATTCAAATCTATAATGCTTAAAGTCTTGTTGAGATGTGTCAAAGATACCAAATTTGGTTGTATATCATGGGATTACATGTGTATGCCTTTAAAGTGCTAGAAGGGATACTTTTGTCAAAAAGATGATTGGCACACTACAAATCTATCAAATGTGGAGTTTAAGAAGTTTTGGGGATCCCTCTATGTTAACCATAGATAGTTCACAAAATGCTCCATCTTTCATGAAGAACAACTCTAGTTTTGGAATAAAATATGCATGTGGAAAGTAAATGTACCTGAGGACTTAAACTTAGAGTGCCAACCTTTTGTTTTCTTCTATAAGTAAGCCCAAACACCTATCAATAGCTTGAATGATATAAAGCTGTAAGAAGCACTCCAATTTTTGGAAGAAATTGCTTGAGGAGATAAAGAGTTAACTTTTGCTCATCAGAACATCTTGCTTGAGATAATCTACTATTTGCTGAGAAGAGAGAAATAGGTTTTTGAGTTAGAGCGTTTTGCCTGGATAGGTTCTACTATTAGTCAAGAGTTTTTCTACTCTTAGTTTGAGATCTAAGTAGTGAAGATAGAGGTTTCTCTTGGTCAAAGGGACAATCTCCTGAGAAAATATTGACTGCAATCATTCAATTTCATTTTTGCTAGAAGCTCAAATTCCACATATGAGTGCAATCATTCAATTTCATTTTTTCTAGAAGCACATAATTCCACATATCAGTGCAAGATGTAATGGTAAGTACTACGTGGGACAGTATTGATGTGATGGAAGTTTTGGAGGAGAGCATTAATATTATTATGGAGAGTTATTTCATTGATCAATGCTTTTAAGGACAAAATCCCTCCTTCAAGGAAAGTAATATTGCCACAAAGACAAGGGCATGACTATGTTGGCACATGAGTCAATTGAGCATCCAAGTTAAGTGGTCTCCTTTCTTGTTTGAAGTACTAAAGCCATTGAGTGGCTGCTTTCTCGTGAACAAAGCCCACATTGGGTGAACCACGTATATCATGCTTTGTGTGTGTGTGTGTGTGTGTGTGTGTGTGTGTGTGTGTGTGTACTTTATAATATCTCATGTGTGAAAATTATCTCTCTATTTCTTCACAAAGACTCTACAATAGCTGCACTTGTATTGAATGATATAGTTGATCCAGCCTCTTTCTTCTTAGTCTCTTTTGCCTTCAACTTTGGACATTGCTTGATCAAGTGATCATTAGCTTTATAATAATGGCTAGTCATCTTCTTTTTGTCCTTATCACGAGAATTCCGAGACGAAGTGCTACCAACAGAAGCATTAGGAAAAGAAGATTTTTCACTCGCAAAAGAACCACGAGAAATCGTTACATTGTTGTTACCAACTTCTCTTTGAGCAATAATAAAAGTCTATTCAATTGCACACTGTTTAGCCCTGTTTTTTTAAAGTGACTCTTGCAACAGCAATGTGCATAATGCATCAAAGTTGAAAACTTCAAGATTTCCTTGGTCATAAGTCTCCAAGTACTAGCAAAAGTCCGGTTGAATTTGAAAAAGCATCAAGAACAGTCTGCAAGGGAACTGTCAAAAATGACTTCACTATGTTGCTCATTTATATCCTTGATACCAGTACGGAAAGTGTCTATTTCAGCTTCCTCGTGCATAATCTTTCACTCCATTTCTATACAAAGCATTGCAGTTTTAGCCTCATTTGTGACTTGAATAAAGACCAGCCAGAATATCTCGATACTATTTTTTAGATTTTACTCAACAAATATGAGGAGTAATAGTGTGCTTCATAGACAATGCAATCAAAGCATGAAATTTCTTATCTTTTACATCCCAACGAGCTTGCTCAACCAGAGGCAAAACAACTTTGGTAGCAAAAATCCTGCCATCGAAAGAGCTTTGGTAGCGTCAATCCTGCAACCAAAACTCAAAACATCCTCAACATTGCCTACACCCTTAAACCTGGGACATACATCAATGCCATGCACAATATTCCAAACGCCCTTTGACACAAAAACATGTTGCGTCATATAAGCTCACATAGGGTGAATTGTCCCCATCCAATCTATCCTCAGTAGCAGCAAACATCTTGAGCACATCTATATTGTTGTGAGCCATGATAAATGTTGCACCTGATACGAAAACTTCCCAAAAGAGGAGAAACAAAGAGGGAAAAACACAGGCTATATAGCACCAACTAAAGAAAAATGTAAGGGACCGTCTATGCAAAAAATGGGTAGAAATTTTGGACAAAAGACAAAATAGCATGTATAGTACTCCTTGTAGTGAAAAAAGAGGGCGAAATGAGCCCGAATAAAAAATCTGAGCAGACCCACTGACGCTGCCAACGCTCTAAAAATGAGAGGAAGTGAGCAGGTGTGTGCTGGAGTTGTTGGCGACTAAGCCTAAGAGGACACAACCTAGTCTGTTACCAATTATTGGAATTAGGATTACAGGAAAACACACACATCTTGGAGATGAAGGAAGCCTAAGGCACACAACAGAGACTGTATTACTTAGTATGCAATGGAAACATAAGATAGACCTAGATTGATGGGTGTATATACAATGTATAGGGGGGGGAAACCCTCCTAGGGAGAGAAAAAATACCCTGACGGTCCTAAGTGTGTTCAGACACATCACTACCACATGTATATGATATAGCACCTCTTGATATGGCTAAAGTCCATCTTGGCATTAACACTTGTGCTAGCCGTAAGTTGGCAGCTATGCTAACCACAATCAATTAGCATGTTTTGTTTACAAAAAATGAAATTATTCTTATGATTGATTAGATATTGAAGAATATCATGACCTTGCGATGCCTGAATGTTATATATGGTCATCAAATGTGCATCAATTTTTTTTTTTCCTGAGTCGCAAATATACATATTAATGTTTTATATTTTAATGCCATTGTATGATTATTTTGAGGGACATAAATTAATTATTTGACAAATGAGGGAGATGATTATGATCCTACCTACAAAATGATTGACTGTGGATTTGGTCGGAGTATTATAGACAATGCTATTATAAGAAGAGTCCTTCACCGTTTCAAGGAGAAGTGTAATCAATTGTTTTTGTGAAATAGGATCACCAGTAGCACCAAGTTGATTAATAATAGATTTGAAAGGCTCAATATATCTCGTCATGCTAGTACCAACTTCATATTGTAACTTGTTATGCAACCCTCTCAAATAAAGTACATGTGTAACAGATTTCTTTTGAAAGTTTGCAATAAGGTACTTCTATACGTCGTGGAAAGTAGGCAGTTCATACATATCAAGCAAAAGAGAATTAGTAAGAGCAAAAAGAATATACCGACACGTTGCTTTATCACTTAATTGCCAATCCGTATATGCAACATTCCAATCTTCAAATATAGGTCCTTCAGTGATAAGCACGTTGTCATGATCCGTATCAACAGGCTGAGGTGGACAAACACGATTTCCAAGGACAACATCAGAGAGTTCATTGCCTTCAAGAATTAGCAACATCTTTGCTTTCGAGCCTGGAAATCCTTGGCCTTTGAAAGGAGGAACAGAACAAGGAAATCCGTTGACGAGAATAGTCATAGCCATATCTGGTTGCGAGAAGACGTATAAGATAAGATCGCAAAATTTGCACACCATATATGGTGAAGGCTTCAATTGAGAACGAGAGAAATATGACGACTGTGTTTTGTCAACGATAAAACGCAAGAAGCATGCTCAATAAACCTCCAAAGATGTGAGGGACGTCACCCAAAAAAACAGGGAAAAGGAGATGTTATTAATAAAAGAGTCCTCAAAATAGAGTGACGTTAGATGCAAGATTGACGGCCACAATATGAATAGAAGAAGCTAAATTTGCTCGAAAAATTTGACCCCAAAATTAGAAAAATGATCGCGGACGCTTCACAAAGACGCACGAGGATGAAAGCTGTGTCAAGCTCAATTATAGTAAAAACAACATAACTTTCAGCTGCAAACTCCGATTGACGTAAACCAGAAGTCAAATCGAAGAGGTCAAGGAGACGAACAAGTTTTGGATGAAAAGTGTCATTGCACAGTGTCATTGCGCTGTTTCCGTTTCTCCAAATTTTGAGCAGAAGACCCTAAAGAATTGAGACGAAGGTCAGGATGTCAAAAGACAAATCAACAAGGAAACTTAATCAATGATTCACCACCTTGATCATCAATAAACACCACACATAACACTAATCATATTATTATTAACACAAAACAACCACACTTAACAAGAATCAATCCTCAAAATCTTACATGGGAATCGCATACACATACTGTTTTGTCACCATGAATTCAATCGCTGTGTGATCGTTACTGCTTTGATACCATGTTGAGATGTAGAGAGAAAGAGAGAGACGAGACAAGAGACACACCATGTACACTCCCAAAGACTGATTCATATTGAGGACACGATACAAATATATAGGTGAGACCAAGTTGAGTAGAGTGAGCCATATATAGCTCCAATAGCAATCACTTCAGAGTAAGAAAACAAAATGTGTGTATGTGTGTGTGTCTCGGGGATGCACTATGCAATCATGTTAATTTATAACGTGAGTTCAAAAGGGGGTTTTAATATTCAATTTTGGAAAAACCCCTAAAATAAGGGCTCATTTTATTCATTCAGACATGTTAAAAGAGGGGGTTTTTCTAATACTCCGCAAATGCACGTTATATAGGGGCTACTAAACGGTGAACCCCCGAGGTGTGTGTGTGTGTGTGTGTGTGTGTGTGTGTGTGTGAGAGAGAGAGAGAGAGAGAGAGAGAGAGAGAGAGAGAGAGAGAGAGAGAGAGATTGAGTGTGTGTGTTTGTGTGCATCCACCCTTACCCTGACATCATACTCAATGTTGAAACAATAGGCCCATTGAGTTTTTCCTACTACCTCATAAAGGCCATGAGGGTAAAAAATTCAAGTGAAGCCAATCAAGTTGTTATATTAAAAATCAAAGAAAAAAGACCAGCACAATCATGCTTGACAGTCTTGATACTAACCGATGATGTCTCTCTGAACATTGTACTCTAGTAGAAATTTAAAGGCTTTGTGATCCATTTGAGAAGAGTATGCGATTTCTTCAAAGTCTTTATGTGAGCATGAAAATTCAATATTAGATACAAAGTCTAGCAAGAGGAAGTTTGATCAATTGCTCTTATCTAGTACAATCAATCAAGTCAAATGACTCAGAAGGTTATGAATATGAACCCTGATCTGAGGCTAGTGTCCATACCACCTAGCACCTATCAAAGAGATGGATTTAACTGGGCCTATGAGCCACCATAAACAATACAGTAGTTTAAAGCCAACATTCCACCAACCCATTTTCCTAGGAAGTGTCTATGTTTAGGATGTGTATGTTTTACTAAGATACTACTTATACACAAAAGAAAATTTTGTTCAAAGGAAAACATGCTTAAGACATTAGGAAGGTTGTCAAAGAACTTATCAATTGTTACACATGGCATACTATACGTAAAAATCATTAGACTATCTATTGTCCTAAATACCTCTTGAAGTATACAAGTATGAAAAAATCTCAAGTGTTTCCCATTCTTTTTAAAGCTTGAAGTTTCCAAACCTACATTCTCAAACTATTATTCCATGATCATGAACTCGACTTACAATGTAACCTTTTGCTTTATCCAAGAGTTCAAACTTCTCTCACCATCCAATTTACCAAGGTTTTTTTTGTCTAAAAGATTAGAAATCCCATGGTACCATAAATACAATATTTTGTCTATGCAAAGTAACATCGTGGCAAAGAAACCATCATGAACATAAAAGAAATAGAGAAACCATGTAGATCCTTAAAGACTTTAGAAGCTAAAGAGCAAAAACCCATCAGCATTTTCATGTGTGAAAATAAGTGGTACTTAGACCAAACATCAATCAAAGCCAACCCATCGCTCTCATCAAACTATTACAAGTACAATAATGAATGTTCCATTGATCAATCAAGCATCCATAGATATTTCTTATCCTAAAAGCATCCGTGAGATCTGCTACTATTATGAAAATTTTCCACCATTATTACTCTACGGATAGGTCATAAAAGCAAGCAAGAAAAAGGAAACTCACATAGAAGAGAAAGAAGAATTAGTTGGTCTATAATATTTATTTTCCTGGATTGAGCTCTCCATACTTAATTTTGCACATCATCAACAACACAGCCATTGCTCTGATACAACTACAACACAACCAATATGCGGTGACCCTAAAATCCATAAAATATCATAGCACTCTATATGTTGCTCATCAAGATGAATGATTAGAGAGTAAGAGAGACAGAGCAAGACTAAGTGTGATCTATGAACCTCCAATATTAGAGTGGCACACATATTGTTGTGAGAGAGAAGAGAGTAGAAGATTATAGACACAAGTCACTAGGTACAATCTCCCCCGTACAAGAGTGAGAATTTTTCTCTTGCAATAGGGAAGATTTCAATGCTCAAAATGATTACAAGTATCTGCTTGGACATAAAATGACCATTGATCATAGAGATTTCTTCATTAATAAAATATCCATTAACTTGGGTTATTGTTGCATAGTCGATAAGGCAACCCTATGTTGCTAGCTATTATTTGTAATAAGTAAATGTTTTTTAGGATCAATCCCCATTATAGTTGTACATGAAATCATATTTTGCCTTTCATGATACACTTGGGGTAACCTATAAGAATACATGGAACACAAGTTGAGTTACAAAAGTGGATTCTTTTGAGAGTCTATCAAAATATTGCTTCTTGGTAAGATGAGGAGTAGACACTCCATGTCTATTTAAGAATTATACGAGTTATTCCTATATCTTATCTTGTATATATTATTCATTGACTTGACAAGCCACTCACATTATAACTCCTATTCAAATCTCTCATGCTTAAATTCTTGTTGAGATGTGTCAAAGATACTAAATTTGGTTGTATATCATGGGATTACATGTGTATGCCTTTAAAGTGCTATAAGGGCTACTTTTGTCAAAAAGATGATTGGCACACTACAACATCCATCAAATTGTGGAGTAAGAAGTTCTGGGATCCCTTTTTGTTTACCAAAGATAGTTCACAAAATGATCCATCTTTCATGAAGAACAACTCTATTAGTTTTGGAATAAAATATGCATGTGGAAGGTAACTGTACCTAAGGACTTAAACTTAGAGTGCCAACCTTTTGTTTTCTTCTATAAGTAAGCCCAAAAACCTATCAATTGCTTGAATGATATACATCTGTAAGAAGCACTCCAATTTTTGGAAGAAATTTGTAATAGGACTAATTTTCCAAGTTCTTAAAGTAAAAAAAATGTTATAGGTTAGATCTTTTGTTAGATATGGTTTAAAAGATTGTTGAATAGTTTATGAGATAGAGAGTATTACTCGAATACAAATGAGTTTGAGATGTTGTGGGTGAGAATATATTCTATTCACAATACATTAAAGATGTATTTAGTAATAATTATTGAATAAAAGATCATTTGGTTGTAGAATGTAAAGGAAACACGCAGTTAAAATTGAGGTTTTTATTAATATCAATGTTTTATATTTATGTGTTTTAGCTTAAAATGCATGGGTAGGCTTAAAATAAGTTGAAAGAGTAGTGGAGACCCAAAAATAGGGTTTTTATGATTTGCGACCTAAAAGTTGTGATTTCAACCAAAGAAAGATGTTTTTTGCAATTCTGTTTACGCTACCTTGTAGACCAGATCTGCTCCCGTCATTTTGAGTGCCTGGAAGTCTATGTTCTGAGTTCGTTTGATCAAATTATGACAGAAACAAATTGCCAGCACCACTAGGGTAACCTACAAGCAACAAAAACAGGTTAGCTTACAAACTGATATACCGTACAGGTAATATCTCTTTTGTTTGATCCAATCAAGAAGTGATTATACTCTTTTATGATGGTATAAAATGATGTTTCGAAATTGATTATCATGTTGATTTGGTTGCACAAGTATGTTCTTTTGGCTATTTTGTAGACGATGTAGTAACCAATGTGTGAAACAGGATCTGTGCAAGGTATCATGATATTGGGATTGTGATCGTGTTGCGATTTCGATTATGATCATTGTTGCCATCAAGAGATCAAGATTGAGAGTGTGATTGTGATTGAGATTGAGAGCGAGAGAGTGATAGAGATTGAGATTGTGCACAAGATTTAGATTGAGAGTCAAGTAGTGTAATCAGTTGTTTTTGTGAAATAGGATCACCGGCAACACCAAGTTAATTAATAATAGATTTGAAAGACTCAATATATCTCGTCATGGCAGTACTAACTTCATATTATAACTTGTTATGCAACCCTCTCAAATAAAGTATTTCTGTAACAGATTTCTTCTGAAAGTTTGCAATAAGGTACTTTCATACGTCGTGGAAAGTAGGCAGCTCATACATAACAAGCAAAAGGGAATCAGTAAGAGTAGAAATAATATACCAACACGCTGCTTTATCACGTCGTTTCCAATCCGTATACACAACATTCCAATCTTCAAATATAGGTCCGTCAGTGATAAGCACGGTGTCATGATCTGTATCAACAACAGGCTGAGGCGGACAAACACGATTTCTTAGGACAACATCAGAGAGTTCATCGCCTTCAAGAATTAGCAACATCTTTTCTTTCCAGCCTGGAAATCCTTGGCCTTGGAAAGGAGAAACAAAACAAGGAAAGCCATTGAGAGAATAGTCATAGCAATATCTAGTTGCGAGAAGAGGTATAAGATAAGATCGTAGAATCTGCACACCATATATGGTGAAGGCTGCAATTGAGAATGAGAGAAATATAACAACTGTGTTCTGTCAACGATAAAACGCAAGAAGGATGCTAAATAAACGTCCAAATATGTGAGGGACGTCACCCAAAAAAGCAGGAAAAAGGAGACGTTATTAATAAAAGAGTCCTCAAAATAGAGTGACGTAAGATGCAAGATTGACGGCCACAATATGAACAACAAAAAGCTAAATTTGCTCAAAAAAGTTGACGCCAAAATTAGAAAAATGATCGCTGATGCTTCACGAAGACGAACGAGGACTAAAGCTGCGTGAAGCTCAATTGCAGTAAAAACAACATAACTTTCTGCTTCAAACTCTGATTGACGCAAACTTAGAACCCAAATCGAAGAGCTCGAGGAGACGAACAAGTTTTGGATGAAAAGTGTTATTAAGCTGGGCTTCATTGCGCTTTTTTAGTTTCTCCAAATTTTGAGTAGAAGACCCTCAAAAATTGAGACGAAGGTCAAGGTGTCAAAAGACAAATCAACAAGAAAACGTAATCAATGATTCACCATATATTGATTATCAATAAATACCACACAAAATATTAATCATATTCTTATTAACACAAAACAACCATAGTTAACAAGAATCAACCCTTAAAATAAAATTTGTAGCAATTTTAAATCTTACATGTGAATCACATACACATACTCCTATCAAATACAATAATGAATACAAAAGTTCAATAAAGAGGTGTAAAGGCTATCGATTAGCTCGTAATCAGAAGTGTCTCCGTGAATCTGCTGTGTAGCTTGTCATCAATATGGCATCACCAAACATGTCTTAATAAATCTTTTTTTGTCACCAAGTTTGTCTTCATGAAATCAATTCTTTGATCAATCCTAGATAGATCATAGACTCAAAAAACATAGTTATGAAAATTATTAGCATTGTTAGTGAATAATTACGTTCACAATGCCATAAGAGATAGTTCGCTACGCCACTCTTTTGACGACATATATACGCACGATAACATATGGTACATAAAGTATGAACATAAAAGTACAAGATGCGTGATTACGTGTTGCAAATGACATGTGGATATACTACATAAAATGATATTTATCAACGTAGTGATATCAATGAATATCATCAAAGTATTAAAAAAACATGATCATTGTATCAATAAAAATGAATAAATCATCATGGTATCAACGAAAAGCATCATGATATCACCGAGAATAATCATTGTATCAACGAAACAACATCATGGTATCACCGAGAATAACCATGGTATCAACGAAACAACATCATGATATCATCGAGAATAATCATTGTATCAACAAAACAACATCATGGTATCACCGAGAATAAACATGGTATCAATGAAACAACATCATGGTATCATCGAGAATAACCATGGTATCAACGAAAAAACATTATGGTATCACCGAAAATAACCATGGCATCAACGAAATATTATCATGGTATCACCAAGAATAACCATGGTATCAATGAAACAAACATCATGGTATCACCGAGAATAACCATGGTATCAACGAAATATCATCATGGTATCAACGAAAATCACCATGACCAAAGTACTAACAAAACATCATCATGGTACCATCAAAAACACTATGGTATCAACGAGAGATTATCAATAAAACGACGTAAACTATATCTATAGAAGAATAATTATAGGAGAACCAATGAACGAGTATATCATATAGCAAAAAATCATGTACCAATAGTAGCTCGATAGAATTTGGACGATCATCAACGGCTCCAGTGAATCGGAACGATATGTAACTGGCTTCTACAGCAAAGTTACGTCAGTAAAAAATATATGATTGATGAAGAAAAAATATAATTGAGAAGTTTTCAATTGTGAGGAAAATCAAAAGCAAAAAGTAAATGGAAGTTGCTTTTCGGGCATGTACGCAGTCCGCAAATGATAACTCAAAATCGATGCAGAATTTGAAAAGACTTTCTTTTGCAAAGTTGTAGACCACATTGATTCTGATGCCTCGGTGGCTAGTTTCTGCAAAATCGTTTTCAATCAGGAGAAAAATAAAAAACAAAAAGCAAAGTTGTAGACCACATCGATTCCGATGCCTCCCGCAGGTAATTTCTACAAAATTGTTTTCAATCAGGAGAAAAATAAAAACAAAAAGCGAAGTTTCTTTTTAGGCATGTACGCAGTCTTTGAACGATAACTCAAAATCGGTGCAGAATTTGAAAAAACTTTCTTCTGCAAAGTTCTAGACCACATTGATTCTGATGCCTAGCGCGGATAGTTTCTGCAAAATCATTTGAATCATGAGAAATTTTTTTTAAAAAAGCAAAGTTTCTTTTCAAGCATGTACGCAGTCCGCAAACGATAACTCAAAATCGGTGTAGAATTTGAAAATTTTCTTTTTCTGCAAAGTTGTGGACCACATTGATTCCAGTACCACAAGCGGGTAGTTTTTGCAACATCGTTTTTAATCAGGAGTAAAATCAAAAACAAAAAAGCAAAGTTGCTTTTCAGGCATGTACGTAGTTCGCGAAGGATAACTCAAAATCGGTGCAGAATTTGAAGAAACTTTATTTTGCAAAGTTGTAGACCACATCGATTGCGGTGCTTTTAGCGGATAGTTTCTGAAAAATCGTTTTCAATTAGGAGAAAAAATGAAAGAACCCCAAAGTGTGTAGAATACACACATGAGATGATGTATATATAGAGGGGACCTGAATGCCATATATAGAGAAAGCCATATATTGAGTAGCTTCATATATAAGCTGAAAAATAGCATCAATGCAGCACGCTTAAATGCTATTGAAGCAGTGTGTATGGGGAGAAGTACTTTCCAACAAACATTCTTACCATCCAAAAGCATGTACTTGTACATGTGGTCGATGAAGTTGCAGTTGTTGGGGTGGTCCATAGCAGGTGGATGTTCTTCTTAGAGATATTTATGAAGACTTTAAAGGGGTTTATTCGTCAAAGGGCTCACCCCGAGGGTAGCATGGCCGAAGGATGGCTTGTACAAGAGTCTCTTGTCCTCATCAGTGAATTTTTGGTCTCAATTGACACAGAGATTCCCTGAATGTGGACTACTCAGGTCAACGTCAAGGTGACAGAGGACAAGTCACAGGGACAAGGAATCGTTAGGAAGATGGACATCACAATGCAAGAAAAGGCTATGAGATTTTGCCTTCTCAACTCAGACATCATGCAAAAGTGGCTAGAGAGGTACGAAGGGGAAAAGCAACAACTCTTGACAGATAGCCTGCAATTTAAGAGCAACCGTGCTACTAGAAACCTTCCTTTTCCAGATCATCTTAAAAATTGCTGACTTTCCAACTGGGCGGTGATTAGATGCAACAATCTCAGAGGCAAAGAGGAATGGGGTGCTGATTACTAAAGAGGAAGAGGAGATGTCAAGGGGTTGCGAATGGCATGTATATTTTCACAACTTCCTTTTCAAGCTCCACATGATCACATTGCTTTAATAACTTTTAGTCTGTTTCAATTTTGTGGCTGCAATATCACAAATATGGAGCTTTGTGGTCGCATGGGAAACACTTCAGAGTGCAACGGATCGACGAACAAAGGGTCACTTTTGATAGTTGTGTTAGGGCAAGCTTCGTCCAAAAAAGTAGGAGTAGTGCGAGGGATGAGAACACAGAGACTAGCCAACTTGAATACTTTGGCTACATCCAAGACATCTTGAAGATTAGCTTTAGAAAATTTGATATGTTTATCTTTGATGTCAAGTGGTTCAAAGTTATTACTAGCGGCCCTAATGCAGCTACGCGTAAAGACAAGAGTGGATTGATTCAAGTGAACTCTAGGTGGATGTGGACAGATGCGTGGGATACATTTGTACTTCGGCAGCATAGTGAATAAGTTGTGTTCACACACGATCCACTATGGACAGAAAATGATGAGAATGATCTGTCTAAATCCTACAGGCTCTATGTCGTTCAAGTTGCTCCATGGAGCAAGAAAGTGTGTGAAGGATTGGATGTTGAGGTCAAAGTAGTGATTCATGAACAAAGCACAGGACATACAATAACTTTAACTTTAGATTTTGAGGTGGATGTCAACAGTGAGCAATTGTTTGAACGTAGAAATGGGGTGTCAAATATTGAAGCTGATGCGGAGAGCGACGAAGAAGTAGAGTTCGATGACCAAGATGCAGAAGTACACATTGAGATACATATCTTTGGTGCATCAGATCTCATAGAAGATGAGAGATTAACTAATGATTTCTGCTTGTTATTTACATTGATTAAGTGTTTCTTCTATAAAATAATGTATTTTGTGGGTGTTATTTGTGTATGACTAGCCATGGCCGATGACGATGAGCCATCCCTCCTAGTTGTTTTAGTTTTCCTGTCACTCCGGCCAGCATGTCACCGAGAAGATGGACTCGCTTTTGTCTCAGTTACACTAGAGCAGATCGCGATGGCCACATCATCTTTGGACAACAGGTTCCTCTAGACCTACTATGGCCGACCCTATGCCCGGGACTAGTGTGGTCTCTACATCGAGCGACCCCACACCTCAATCGAGTGTGCCCCCTATGCCTAGGACTCGTGTGTCCCCCTACACCGATGGGTGGTTCATCCTTGAGACGAGGTACGCCTCGTTTAGGAGGTGGTGGTTGTTGTGGTAGCGGTTCTACCGATGCGTCCACACCACTGAGAAAGCGTCCACCACACTCTTCAGTAGATAGTTCACCGATTGGCACACCATGTACAACTTGGGGATCACACAAGCATGATCCTAGCAAGGTGTACAGGGTAGGGATTGGGCTATTGTGGTGGATAGGGTGAAAAAAGACATGCAACAGAGGATTCGGCAACTTTGTACAATTCAATTTGGTCACTCTGTGATGGAGATTTGGGATAATCTTGATCTTGAAAGAATAATTACATCATCGAGGCCATTCACAGAGAGTACAGGCCGACAGAGCGGTACGATCTAGTCTCAAATCCTTGGATTTTGAGTGTGGTGAAGGCCACAATGTCACACCGTCGATCAAAGGCGAGAGAAAGGTTTAATGTCGGTAGTCCAAAGCCAGCATGGTTGGACACGGACACAGAGGAAGTGGGCGGGGATTCCACGAGAGACACACAAGACAATCCCGAGAGATTTCAGCAGTAGAGTGATAGAAAGATGTTTGTTTTTTTGGAGATTCACTGCTGGAGTATAGAGCATGTTTTGGGAGTCTTTTTGTTGGAAGCATACATGTTGGTAGTAGTGGAAGGCTTACTACACGCTGACACACATGAGTTTGTAAGTATTATACGTATGCTTTTTATTTATTTTAAATTATTGAAAATAATGACGTTTAAATCATAATTTTGCAGAAGTTGTTTTCTTGTGAAGTGCCCTCTGACACACCGTGAGGAGAAGTATGTGTATTTTGCATGGACTTGTGTCCCTTTTTGACCCAGCTACAGGAGGAGGGAGAGGACGTTGACTGGGAGGCACTATCACGAGGGTCTTCTTGATACAGTTTTACCCAGTCATCTTTATACAGTCTTCTTGGTACAATCTTTTTTGTAGTTGTGGTCTTCTTGATACAGTCTCACTCAGTGATTGTTTGCATATGTACAATTTTGTATTACTTATGTTTATGGTATGGCAGAGATGTTATGATTAAGGTTTGGCAATCAAGTTAAGGTTATGGTTTTGCTATGATGGTATGGAAATCATGTGATGGTTATGGTTATTAATATGATTATGGTTATGGTTATGGTTATGGTTTTGTTTGTGCAATGGTGGTATGGATCTTATGGTTATGGTGTGACAAGCAAGTTATGGTATCACAAACTGGTTATGTTTATGGTTTTGCAATTTTGGACTCATGTTTTAATTATGGTTATAAAATATTTATGCCGTTATGCCATGATCAAGCTTTTGATTTTGTGGTTATGTTATTCTTACAATTTTTCTAATTGCCATACACTTACTCTTTAGCGTTGTTAGCATGAAAACAAGAAGAAAATGAAAACCTGTATAGCCTACCACACACCACACCGTCGGAAGGAAACACCATAAAGCTGCGGAAAATACCTATGTTGAACACCTATAAAGTCGAGCGGGAAACAGTCCTAACCCAAACAATGATTGAAATTATTGAAAATCAAGATCATAAAGATGAATCTTGTGTCATGTAGACCTCTATAGAGTATCCATATGCTTGATTCGGACAACAGACGAGAGAGTTACAAGCTTTCGAAAATGGGGTATCTCTCAAAAACTCCAAAAAAACTAGTCTTTGTAAGCAAAAAGGGTGTGCAGAGAATTATAGCTATTAAAAAGGGGATTTTTTTTCTCTTATCCCCAGTATTTTTCTCTCTCTTCTTAGCTGACATAGTTCTCTCTTTGGGCACCTTTTAATTGGTCCAATTTTGGCATATTTTGGGTGAAAAAAGAGCTGTCGATCACTTTTTGACCAAGGCAAGTGGGGAAGGGAGGTGTCCGGGGACCAAAAAGGTGTCCAGGTTCCTTTTGAGGTAGTGGGAACTCACAATGGGCGCCCCCTCTCTCCCCCAACACCGAGCGAGCCCCATTAGCAGGGCAAGAGAAGCTCCATTTGCCCCTTTGATACAACCTTAGGGGTGCGCATTCCCCCCCTTATGCCCTCCAATTTCCACTTTCTCCCCACCATGTGGGATTACTCCATTTCCTTTTGGCAGCTCCCCCCAAACATCCCAACTTCCCCAAAAATTCCAAGCCTCTCCCAAAGCATGATAGGAGTTCTTGGACAATTTTCCTCGAGGCATACCTTGCTGCTCCGGTCACCGATTGACGCACCGTAATACACGGCTCGAAGCCCATCACCTCGGCTATCTTCAAAAATATGAAACTTCATCATTTCTAATCTTAGAACCCCAACTTGGCCTAGTTTCCCTTCTCGCATGCACCCGCAATCACCTTCTAAGTTGAGACCTCCCGCTTCGGATGCTCATAACTCGTGATGTACAAGTCCGATTCACAAGCTATAAAGTACGGCTGAAAATGCTTATTAAAAAAAATATTTTGGAGTCTCAAACAACCCAAAACATCAGCATTTAATCTTGGAAAAATCATACCTTTGTACATGAATTTTCACAAGGCCACTTCCAAAACGTGCAGAGCTATGTACACATATATACATGAGGCTAGTGGGCAAGCTTTTTGGCATGACTTAGTGACTTCATGATTATCCAAAAAATTGCCTGACATATCTTGCCAACCCCCTTGCCTGCTTAGTCATTCATGACAAGCAGAGGTCCCTAGGGTGAACAGCTGCTTCATTTCATCCCCAGAAACCTCATCTACATTTTTAGATGTCTCGACATTGTCTCTTTCTATTGACAACATTTCATCGGTCACAATTATCATGAAACATGCAAGATATTTCTTCAATCTATAACCATTGACATGATATTTATGTTGTGCACCACTCAAATCAACAACTAATAGGTGCCATTATCAGACTTCTTGACAACAGTAAAAGGACCTTCCATTTAATTTGAAACTTCTTTTGAAAGGTATTGTCCAACTTACTATTGTCCTGCAACACCAAATCACTCTTTTCAATTTTTTAGTTCTCCACGCATTCATTGGCTTTCACCTGAGCCTTCCTTGAAACTTCTTCATAAAACTCTATCTAATTGCAAGAATTGTAAATCCAATAATCTTTTCTTCCATGCATTTGTTTGCTCTTCATCTTCCAATGAAAACAACTTGAGAGCAGGAATTTCCACTTCAATTGGCAATAAAGCTTCCTTGTCATAAACCAAGCGGTAAGGGGAAAATCCTGTGCTCGTTTTGATTGCACTTCTGTAGGCCCATAAATGCGCATGGAAACTCTGAATCCCAAGTCTTCCCATGTGTTTGAGTCATCTTTGTCAAGATCTTTACTAACTCTCCATTGAACCTCTCATTGAGACCATTGCATTATGGATAATAAGGAGAACTGTACCTATGTTGTATATTGAGCTTCTCGCATAAGAAATCCTCTAAATCCTGGTCCTCTATCAGAAAGTAGTGAAAGTAGATCTCGTGGCACACCAAATTTGCAACATATGTACTCATAAAAAAATCTTCCCATCTCGTTACTGGTGATTTGTTTGACAGCTTTGGCTTCTCCCCACCGTGACAAATAATCCCCTGCTGTCAAAATGTAAGCATTTCTTTTGCTAGTCATAGGTAAGGGTCCAATAGCATCAAGACCCCATTCTCAAACACATCAAAAGCTAAAATTGTCTTCTGCAACTCAGGCTTCAAAGTTCTCTTTCCCATCCTCTAACAAGGCCAACATGACTTGCACCGATGATTAACATCCCGTTAAATACTCGGCCAGATATAACCTTCTTGCAAGACCTTATGCAACATGATATTCATAGCAAAATGGCCTCCACAAGATCCCTCATGATTTTCTTCCATAATTTTGTACATCTCCTCCTTCCAAGGCACATGACGCAAAACCAAATCATTTCCTTTCATGTAAAGCACATAATCAAGCATTTTATATTTCTTGGCTTTTCTTATAAACGCATACTTTTTAGAACACAATAAACCTTCAGATAGAACACCTATCAATAGAAAATCCACTTCCTTTGATAAGATTTCCCTCCCATGATATAAAGGGGCATCTGCCTTTACCACAAACACACAAGTGATCATCTCTTGGGCATGCGCAACATCATGAGATTCTTCATTTAGAGACCTCTCAATATGATGCAAACTCCATGCTTCAAGCTTTTTGAGCAACGCCTTCACTTTGAAGCATAAATTTTTCGGTTTGGGGTTTTTATTCTTCCACACTCCTAACACTTGCTTCACAACCAACAAAGCATCTCCTTTGATTTGCAAGCGTCTAATTCCCAATTGTAAGCAAATATGAAAACCACCTTCAAAAGCCATGTATTCTACTTCATTGTTACTCTCTGCATCAAGTTTCAGCCTTTGCTTCCTCATAAGCTAAATTCCTTGTGCATCATAAATAACAATGTGTCATAATAATCAATATCTAATTCTCCTAAATGATTTTCTCATATTAAACTAATCATTTAATGTGGGGAAGTTCCAGGGGAGAAAAGGCTAGAATATTGGTTAAGCTAGCAGACCGGCCACAGTAGGGATCCAAAGGAGGGAAAATAGGGATCCAAAGGGGGGGCCATCTGCAAAAGAGCCATGTGCAACAATGGGCTAAAAAGACCCTAAGGTTCAACCCATTAAGACTTCCAAAAGGCTAAGGTTCCAAAATTCAAAGGTTATGTCCAAAGGGTTAAAGCTTAGGGGGAATTGGATGCTTTGTGTGCTCTCCAAAGTCAACACATATCCCTACATGGGAGGGGGCGAGCCCTTCTTCTAGGGGATGAGAGAGAAAGCCACACACACACACACACAGGATCCCTTTACACAAAGGGAATGAGGGACACATGTCATCTCCCTAGGCCAGATGCCCACAAGGTGTGCCCAATTTGTATTGGATGACCCTTGAAGTGGACCAATGAGAATTAAGCTAGAGTAAATCTAGTTTAATTAATTTAAAAACATTTAATAAAAGAAACCAAAGAGAATTAAGTCTCCTAGAAGACTATTGGGCAGTCTCACAAGGGATCCAATGAGTATTCAAGAGCCCAATGGCTTGCCTGATTCCTATTGGCCAGGAGGAAAAGGGGTCCAATGAGAGTTTAGTTTAATTATTTAATTACCTAAAGCTCTCACAAAAGGGGAAAGGGGGACACATGTCAGAAGGCTATCACTTATGCTGCTTAATAGTCATTGGCTTGACTTGGGGAGAGCCAATGAGGGCTCAACAAGAGCAAATAGCAAGAGGGCTCGCCCAAGAGAGAAAGGGGGCTGATTTTTTCAAGGCATTATCAAACACACACACTCACACAATCTCATGTGTGAAGAAAGAGAAGACTATCTCTTCCAAGCTTTAATGGAGAGCTCATCACGTACTCCAAGCTTGTGAGATAGAAGCCTACATCAACACTCTTGGCATGTGGATGCAAATCCAACCAAGAGCCAAGCTTCACTGCATGCTCATCTCCTCTACCAAGCTAATTACTAAGCTAAGCTATGCTAATATGAGTGATTATGTGAGGAGATGTACATCTTTCTCGTAAGATACTCCTTCTTCCTCTCAACCTACTCTCATACCCTGCTAGCTCTCACCATCTTCGAAGGTGTGTGAGGTCTTGGGTCTGAGAACGGGGATAATTAAAGTTGTGTTTGTTAAGTGTTTTGCTTAGTGCATGAAGCTTTGATCTTCATTGCACTAGCTAGTCTTGAAGGAACACAAAGAATTGTATTGTACAATGTCTCTCTTGATGGGAGAAACCATAATACAAAGCCTTTTGGAGGGGGGACCGGCTCCATGAAAATCCGGTCCTCAACTGTTGTCATTAGCTTAATTTCTTTCTCTTTTGAAAGTATTGTCGATGCTATCCAACTAGGTGTTATGATTTTTGTTGCTCTCTCCACCCAAGCACTCTTGTAATTCTCATTAGGAATCTATTCTAATGAAATGCCCACTATGTTCATGCTCATTTCCGCTACACACAAGTTATTAGGCCATTAAATGTTACATTGGTATCAGAGCTCAAGGTTTCTCTTTTCTTGCTCAAGAAGGAGGTCCTCAAGCTTGCTACAAATGGTTGGTATTATTAATTTCCTGTGAGTAAGTAGAATAGGGATTTTTCAACCTTGCAGTGCGCCTGCCTTCGTGCAGTTAACGGGGCATCACCGTCGAGAGCTATAGTCTTAATAGTGGAGTCCTACGGGGCTTGCCTATGGCTTAACCACTATTGAGCTATTAGAAGCTTGACAGGAGCCGGTGTTGGTGTCGAAAGACCCTCTGTTCTATTCCTTGTAATTAATGGTATTCAAGCCGCGGGTATAGTAGCTTGAGTGCTTTTTCTAAAGTGGTAAAGAGGAGTAGCAACTAGGGCTTGAAGTGCCAAAGTACACCTAAAAGTTGTTAGAATGGCTGACAATAGTAAAGAGAGTGAAATTAATGTTGATAACTTTGATTTTGCTCATGAGCAAGCTACTAATGATGCTTCAATGCTTGTTAACTATCTTGTTTCTAGGATTTAACAAGCCATGGGCAATCCATCTCTCCAAAGTGAAGTGCAATGGGATTCTCCAAGCTCATCACCATGACGAGAGAACACCTAGGAAGCCTCCTTGTGAGACTACCAAAAGAGGTCTCTCTCCGATTCGGGAAGAAGAAGAGAATCCATATGAAGGGCTCAAGAATTTAATTCTTGATGATGCATCTCTTTCCCAAAGGAGAACTCAAGAGCATCCACCGAAGGAACGAGAAAGAAGCGAGTCTCCCGCCACCTCGGCGGAGATGGCTCCATGAAGACGGCGGGCTAAACGCTCTCCATCACCAACAAAGCGGAGAAGACCATCGTATTCTTCTCCTCACCACAATTCAAAGAGGGATGATAAAAAACAACAAGAGAAGAAAAAGGCGAGAAAGAGGACACCCTATTCTCCATCTTCTTCATCCTCTTCCTCTCATGAAAGTGATGGTGAAGACGACAAAGATCAAGACAAGAAAAAGGCGAGAAAGAGGTAACCCTCTTCTCCACCTTCTTCAAATTCTTCACCTTTTGAAGAAAGTGATGGTGCAACCTTTGAACCATAAAAAAGAAGAGGCCATAGGAAATCCTATGCCGCATAAAGGAGGTCGTCCAAGCTGAAGAAATTCAAAGAGGGAGGGAAGAGCATCTCTTTCCTTACCTATGATGGTACCTTTGGTGCTACGGACAAAGTCTTGGCCTTTATCCAACAGTTCGATGCAGCGTTTGGAGATGAGGGCTTCACGGAGTCCTCTAAGCTACGCAATGTAGCTATGCACTTTCAAAAGTCCGCCAGACAATGGTGGTCTAGCCTACGAGCCAACGGTGAAGCTCCACGAACATGGAAAGCTTTAAGAGCTTCCATTATGAAGCAGTTTTTGGCCACCGATGCCAAAGACAAAGTACTCACCGAATGGCGAAGCTTAAAGCTCTCTCCCAATGAATCCATCCACAAATATGTAGACAAGTTTTGGGACCTACAACTCAAAGCCACTGTCTTCAAAAAGTTGGATTTTGGAGAGAAAAAGCAACAATTTTGTGCGGGCTTAACTGAAGAAATGGAGGAGTATGTCAACTCCCAAAGGCCACGTACCATATCGGCGGTAATACACCACACTATGGTGGCTTTTCGAATCAATTTCCAAACGGGGGCTAAAAGAAATAATAAGCCCCCGGAAAACAAGGGTTCCAATGAGCCTAAGGGGAAGGACAATGTCCAAAAGTCTCCTAAGGGCAACTCCAACAAAGCTAAAGAGAAGGGAGTTTACAAAGGTAAGAATAAACTCTGTCCTGAAGAGCTTGAGCGTTATCGTAAGGATAACCGGTGTTTCAAGTGCGGCGAACAAGGGCATGCGTACCGCGCTTGTCCCCAAAAGAACAACCGCCAAGATCCTCCTAGAGCTTCCTTGGTTGAAATCTAAGAGGAGGAGACTCACCAAACTCACCACAAAGGATCTCCTCTATGCCATGCTTGGGGAAAGGTAAGAGAACATGATGCTTTTATTCTCTTTGACCCTGGTTCTACTCACAATTTTATATCTATGGAGTTAGCCACCAAGCTAGGCATACAATCCTACGAGATGGGAGATGTCCTACCCGTAGACAGTGTCTTCAAGGGGCAAGAAGCTTCAGTCACTCCCTTAATTGGGAAATTGAGGCTTCATGTCCAAGGCTATGTGGACAAAGAGGACTTCTTTATCTCTCCTCTCAAGCATGAGGATGTAATCCTAGGGGTACCATGGTTTGACCGCCTGGCTGCCGATGTTAAATTTCCTAAAAGGAGAATCTCCTTTAAGTTCAGGGAAAAAGACATGTATATAGATGCTAAGGAAATGGGTAACACTATCCCCATTGTACATACACGAGCTTTCAACAAGTCAATAAAGATCTCTATTTCCGTGTACATGATTTTTGTTAAAGACTCTCAAAATGAACCTAATGCTTTAGCAAAAGAAAATAAAAGTAACCAAAAGGAACTAGATTTATCCAATTTTCTCAAGGGGTTTCAAGATGTTTTTATTGACGACATCCCTTGTGAGCTACCTCCTAAACGAGGTAATGATGACCATGCAATCGAACTTCTTCCAGGAAGTTCACTGCCTAACAAACCTCCTTATAGAGTTTCTTAAGCTCAACAAGAGGAGATTATGCAGCAAGTGCATGAGTTAGTTGAGAAGGGTATGGTTAGGCCAAGCTCATCTCCATTTTGCTCACTTGTGCTATTAGTGCAAAAGAAAGACGGCACATATCGTATGTGTGTCGACTATAGAGCACTAAATAGGATCACTATCAAGAATAGGTTTCCTGTTCCATGGGTAGAAGACCTATTTGATAAGCTACAAGGATCGACCTACTTCAGTAGGATTGACCTAAAAAGTGGCTACATCAAATAAGGATAGTTGATCAAGACATTGTAAAGACCGCATTTCGCACCACATTTGGTCTTTACCAATACATTGTCATGCCTTTTGGCTTGACCAATGCACCACCCACATTCAACCGCTTGATGGAGAAGCTGTTCAAGCCTCATCAAACCTTCACTGGAGTGTTCTTTGATGATATTATCATCTACTCTAATTTATTGGGAGGAACACAAGCAACACCTCCAGGTAATATTTCAAGTTTTGAGAGAGAATAAACTTTATGTTAATCGAAAGAAAAGTGAATTTTTCTTGCAAGAGATCCAGTATTTAGGTCATATTATCTCTCAAGATGGCATCCAAATGGATCCATCAAAGTTAGAGGTAATAAAAGGATGGCCTAAACCAAGGAATCTTCATGAACTAAGAAGCTTTATAGGTATGTGTGCATACTATAGACGCTTCATAGAAAAGTTCTCACAAATTGCGGGACCATTACATGACCTAACAAAGAAAAGCATTAGGTATACATGGTCTGCTAAGGAGAACAATGCTTTCGAAAAGCTTAAAGAAAAGCTTATCTCTCAACCTGTGCTTACACTACCGGATCTCTCAAAACCATTTGAGGTCCAATGTGATGCTTGTGGGGATTGCCTTGGAGCTCTTTTACTCCAAGAAGGGCATGCCATAGGCTATGAGAGTCGAAGGCTCGACCCTGTTGAGCAAGCTCTAGGCATATATGAAAAGGAACTCCTTGCAGTTCTACATGCCTTAGACTCATGGAAGCACTATTTATTGGGGACTCCTTTCATTCTGCGAACGGATCACCAAAGTCTTAAGTACTTCATGACGCAGACCAAGCTCTCCGACAAACAAATGAGGTGGGAAAATTTCGTTTCGCAATTTCATTTTCATATTGCTCACATTGCTAGCAAGCATAATCAAGTAGCTGATGCACTCTCAAGACGGCCGAGAGTGAATGCGGTTTCCATAGCAACTAACAATGATCTATCTACAATGATAGATGAGTACGCTATTGATCCCGATTTTAGAGATGTGATTTCAGCCCTTGCATTAGGGAAGAAAGAAGAACCATTTACCTTACAAGATGGTTATCTTCTCTATGGCAATAGACTATGCGTTACTAAGTCACTACGTGAGAAAGTAATGTATGAATCTCATGCTCCACCTTATGTGGGGCATAGAGGGATTCAGTCTACCTTAAAGGGAATTGAAACATATTTCTATTGGCCTACCATGAAAGTGAACATACAAGAGTATGTTTCTAAATGTGTGGTATGCCAAATAACAAAATTTGATAGAGGGAAGAAACTTGGATTGCTTCAACCCTTGCCAATCCCTAATGCACCATGGGAAAGCATATCCATGGATTTTATCTTTGGATTGCCTAAGTCTATCCATGGGAATAGGGGAATATGGACGATAGTGGACAAGTTCAGTAAACAAGCTCATTTTATACCTGTCAAAAAGACTATCAAAGCCCATCAAATGGCAACCCTCTTCATTTCACAAATTTTCAAGTACCATGGCTTGCCAATGTCCATAGTGTTGGATAGAGATCCTAGAATGACCAGTAATTTCTGGAAGGGTCTCTTTGAGAATTTAGGGACAAGCCTAAACTTCTCTTCGGCCTATCATCCACAAACGGATGGCCAAAGTGAAATAGCTAACCTAACCATTCTCGATCTACTAAAAGCCTATGTAACGGAAGTAGATCAACGATCCCAATGGGAGAAGTACTTACCCTTAGTGGAGTATGCTTACAATAACACTATACATACTTCCACGGGAAAAGCACCTTTCAAGGTAATTGAGGGAAATAAAAAAGTCCCTTGCTACTTAAGGTACATGGGAAGATCTTCGCTGCAGATGAGTATAGCCAGACCTACAAGAATCTTTTTCAAAAGATTAAGGATGCTATCTCTATCTCACAGCAAAGGCAAAAGGCTGCTGCTGACAAGCACAGAAGAGCCCAAGCCTTTAAAGAAAACGATTGGGTCTTGTTAAAGTTTCCCAAGGCTCGATTAAGGCACATGACGGCAAGAATCCTGCGGGCCACCAAAGTACTATGCTAAACTAGCAAAAAGGTACTATGGTCCCTTCCAGATTCTTAAGACAATCAACGAGACGGCCTATCAACTCAAGTTGCCCAATCATTGGCTCATACACAATGCTTTTCATGTGAGACTATTAAAGCCTTACAAAGGAGAGCCACCTCAAGAACCAACTATTGAAGACCCACCGGAGATCGAGGACCAAGAGGAGGTGTTGCAA